>NW_027491317.1:1450000-1838498 GCF_021521415.1 Bidens hawaiensis
TTATTGAACGTTATATATATAGGAATGTACGTATAGAGATGTTCATACGTAAGAATGATTATTTATTAAAGGTGATGACCTAACTCATGTATTTCCGTTTACAGTTTTTAAAACCGCTGGAATGATTATTAAGACTTTTGTTACTTATTTAAAACTTGAACTCACTCAGCTTAAGCTGACTTTGTGTGCATGTTAGTGTGAGTTTCAGGTTAGGAAGAGGATGCCTTATCGCTTGGACGTGCACGAAGCTACTTGGACGGTGAAGGGCATACGAGATTTGAAGATTTTTTTATTAAACATTTACTTTTAAAAATTTTTATTAAAGATAATTTAGTTGGTTTTTGGCAAAATTTTTATTAAAGAGGATGCCAAAATTTATTATATTATTTACGTTTTCCGCCGAATTATACTCTGTGATGCTTATTTTAATGAAAAGAATTGTTTTTAAGTTTAATTATTATTACGAGTGTTTTGAATGATTACCAACTGTGAGGTTCTCGGGGTTCGGGGCCTTACATTTCTACATATCCGTGACAAACCTTACCAAAATTCATTCAATTCCTACATCATTTTGCACCTTCAAATTAAAAAATTATTAAAAGAATGTCTTTCACCCTATACATACAAGCAACGTATATGTTTATCCCGTATAAAATATACGGCGTATAACATATACACCGCATATCTTATACGTTGATTAGATATACGCTGACTTAGTCCTTATACGTTGACTATATTTGACCACCTACATATCCGTTGACCAACCTTGACCATAATCATATACGTGGACCTACTTTGACCAGAAACATATCTGTTGACTAGAAAGGATACACGTTGACTTTCTTCGATATGGAAAACCTAAGTGCGTTCATGTCATACCCGTCTATTTTACTTCAAAACATTACTTTGGAAAATGAAATTGGAACTTCCAACAAGCCTCCTAAGCTACTGAGAATGGAAGACTATCCTTCATGGGCTGACAAATTCGAGACGTAGGTTCAAGCGTTGAACTACGAAACATGGGCAACTGTTGAAGAAGAATACATCATCCCTAAAAATGAGAATGGGGAAAACTACCGACTATCCCAAATTGCTGATGCAGATAAGGATTTGTTTCTAAGAGAAAAGAAGATAAATCTTTTCCAACAAGCCATCAAAACCGAGATCTTTCAATTACCGCAGCAAAATGTTTCATGCTATTCAATTTGGCATGCGCTATTAAACAAAGATCGTGGAAATCCCGACATGAGAAAAAGAAAAATTGCTTTACTGAAAATTTGACATATTCACTCAAGTTAAGGTTGAATCATTTGCTCATTTGATTGAAAGATATTGTTATCTTGTGAATGAGATGAAGAGGCTGAAGAATGACAAGCCTGAGTATGAGTATATAGATAAAATTACAGATGCTTTACCTGAAGAATGGGGTACTTTTATCTTGATTCAACAATCAAATCCCATTGCGTATGCCCGTCTGAATTTGGCAAGCTTTATCGAGAAGCTTGAAGCTCATGACTTTGAACTGAGAAAGAAACAAAAGATGAAATCTATAGCCATATCACAAGATCTGGGATTGTATTACAAGAATTCTCATTCAAGTGTTACTCCAAATCCCAAGATTCCTACTGCATTTAGTGCTGAATCAATCAGTCAAGCTTGTGTTAAAAATGTTGCAGCTACTCCTCAATATAGTAGTATTTATTCTGGAACAATTCTAATTACTCAAGTTTCAAGTTCAAAGGATTCTGATGTTATCCAGTGTATTATAGCAGTGAATCTGAAAAATATTGGAAACATGACCGCTGACACTATCAAGAAACACATGGCTTTTCTAGGATATTTTCTAGAATCATTTGAGTGTTTGGTGGTGGGTCACATTGGGAAATACAACATGACTAAAGAGGATTATGACCAAATAGACCCGGAGGAAATGGAGATGATTGATATAAGATGGTGCATGGCTAGTGTGATTAGACGTGCTCAGAGATTCAAAGAGATAACTGATCCAAACGTGCTTGTTGGTACAACTTCTAAATTAGGCTTTGACAAATAGTTTTCGTTGCAAGGAGAAAGGTCATTTTAAAAGGGAATGCACAAGTAAGAGTGTTGATGATAATGCTGCTAACCCTTTTGGACGAGACTTTGATGATGATGCTGCTAACCCTTTTGGACGAGACTACTACAAACAAGCTATATATCATTGTCCAGAAGGTGAATCATCAAAGGGAAAGAAACCTACTGAAGCATCAATCTCACAGCAAAAGGCAGCTACAGCCCAAGTTGATGAAGGTTTCAACTGGAATTCTGTATTTCAAGCGAATATAGCTCAAGTGGTTGATAAGGACAAACAGGAGGTTGTTTCAGAAAGTGTGGTCAATAGTGTTGAAGACAAGGATGAGTTTGAGACTGAGATTCAAGAGTCTGCTGATGCGGTCAATGATAAGGATGTGAATGAAGATAGCAACTATGTGAAAGAAGTTGTTTGTGATACTTCTGATGATGAACTTCCTCAAACCTATGATAAATTTCATGAGGTTCCTTTTGACTATCTTATCTCATTATTTCCTCCTAATATTGTTGAAAGTTTTGCACGTTGGTTTTATGAGGAAGATGTTCCACAAGGAAAAATTGACTTTGGTGTGGAAGAAACTGATGAAATTCCTGAGGTCAACAAGTCAGAAGACGAGGAAGAGTTCGTTTTTGTTGATTAAAAGATTGTTGAGAACAAGTTTGTTGAAGGAGTGATAGAAGACATCACTGATGTTGACTCAGAAACTTCAAGTGAAGAAGTAATTGATCAAGCGTTCATGGCCAATGAGGTAATTCTAAACTCAAATATTTGTGAAAAATGTGAATTACCATGCGATGAATGTGATTTTAAGAATCTAGAAATCAAAGAATTAAAGAGACACTATGATAAATCATTGTTTGATATAAATGTTGTTAATGAGGCTTACTTGAAGCTTCAATCATGTGAAAAAGGTCTTTGGGAAAAGATTTTATAAATCCAAATGACAATTTCAATGCTTAAGCACACGGTTGAAGACAAACAGATTGCCATTAACAGACACAATGACGAAAACGCAACACTCAAACTTGAGCTTCAAACACTCAAGATTGAGACTGAATGAGTTAACCTGAAATTGGTAAGGTATGCTGCATTGTCATATGTACTTGATCACATTATCCCCAAAACATCATTAAAGAGTGAGGATAATGAGACCGACAACTTAAGAGAAGATTATCATGCCGTGCCTCCACCTTTGTGGAATGATTATGTTCCAAATAAACCGAAAGGTTTGAAAAAGACACTTAATGTGGAAATCAACACACCACATCATGATGATACTTCTAAACCTGTTGCTGATAATGAAATTTCTGGTTGTGATTCTGCAACTGGAATAAAAATGGCAGAAGCTGTGTTGAATGAGTTTGTTGTTAACCTCATGGGTTGGGTACTCAAAAGAGTGTTTTGGATAATCAAAAGAAAGTAGTTGAAAAATTAACAAGATTTGCGAAAACAAGTTTTTATAACAAGCCATCTTCTCGAGTTAATCAATTTCAAGAAAAAAAGATAAAGTTTGTACTTGGTAAAACTTCAGAATCTGAAAAAGAAGTTGAATTCAGAAAACAGTCAAATGATGAATTTTATTGTTTAAAAGTTGAACGTGATTGTGTTGAATCAACATCTCAGATCAACAAGTTTATTGATAGGAGACGTTTTTTTGGTTGTAATGAAGTTGGGCTTGTGTTTTAAGCGTGTCCTAATCGATACAAACAAGATCACATTCAGACTCAAAAATCTCAAAAGACTATGAGCAAGAGACCTGGACTAGGTTATATGTGTTATAAGAAACTAGTTTGTGTCACTGAAAATGTGAAAATTTTAAAAAGAGATGAGTCAGTTGATGCTAAAAAGATTGTTCAAAATGTTGTTTTAAAATCCACAATTTCAAAAACAAGTCAAACATCGTTTTATAAAAAGAAACAATCTGTTGGTCAAAACTGGGTACCAAAATCTGTTGTTAGAATACCTGATTGTGATGAGAAAGTGAAATATGCATTTGAGTCACCAACATTAAGTGAAAATTCGTTATCATGTGATTCAGAGGTTGAGGATGATAGGTTGTTTCTTAAACATTTTAAAAAACCCAAAACCAAGAAGTCTTGGGTTTCCTTGTTCTACCAATCCGTTAACTGTATGTGCAGGGGCTTCCAAGATCCCACGATTCTCGTTGGATAATGGATAGTGGAGCCTCTAGGCACATGACAGGTACTCTCTACTTGCTGAATGATGTTAATCATTAAGATGAAGGTATGTCGGCTTTGCTGGAAATCAAGGTGGACAGATTGTTGGTGAAGGCACTTTAACAAATGGAAAGGTTACATTCGAGAATGTCAACTACATTTCAGAGTTGGAAAATAATCTGCTCAGTATATCACAGATTTATGATAAACAATTCTCTACACATTTCACGGATCGAGAGTGTTTGATTTTGAAACCGGGTTTCAGAATACCTGAGGAATGGATTATTATGCGTGCGCCTCGGGAGAATGATCTTTACGTCATGAACATGAGCACTGCATCTACTTCATCATGATCTGCTCAGTGTTTCATCTCAAGAGCATCTGAACGGGAATCTGTATTATGGCATCGGATGATGGGACATATAAGCTTGAGAAAAATGAACCATCTGGTTCACAAGAATCTGGTAGAAGGAGTTAACTTGAGCAACTTTCAATTAACTGAAGATTGTTTGGATTGTAAGAAGGGAAAGCAAACGAGGAAAACTTTTCCAAAGAAACTTGTCAACTCCATCAACCTACCTTTTGAACGTCTTCACATGGATCTATTTGGTCCTGTTAATGTCAAGAGTATCACAGATGAATTGTATTGTCTTGTGGTTACTGATGATTACTCAAGATTTTCATGTGTGATGTTTTTTGAATCTAAAGATGATACATATGATTCCCTTATGGTTTTATTCAAGACACTAGAGACATTGTACAATCTTCCAATCCGTCGTACCAGAAGTGATAACGGGACAGATTTCAAGAACAAAAAAATGCTAGAGTACTGTAACGAACGGGTAATTCTTTATAAACTCAGCGCTCCTTATACTCCACAACAAAATGGGGTTGCTGAATGAAAGAATCGGACATTGATTGAAACAGCTCGAACTATGCTTTCAGATTCAAAATTACCAGTTAACTTTTGGTTTAAAGCAGTTGCTGCAGCTTGTTGTACGCTTAACCGGGTGCTTATAGTAAAGAGATTTGGCAAAACGTGTTTTGAGCTACTGAATCGTCAAAAACCCAATCTGAAGTGGCTTGAACCGTTTGGGTAAATGTGTACTGTTCTTGAACCAACTGGGAAATTTGATCCTAAATCCGTGGAAGGGTTCTTTGGGGGGTATGCTAGTGACGTAGGTTGTCGCGGTCTACTCAAAAGCAATTAATTAAAGACTTAAATACCTATAACTAGTACGGGTAAGTAGGGTCGTCTCCACTGGGACTCAAGGAAAGTGCTAATTTAATATGAGTAAATTAATTAATTAACTAAGGCGGACAGACGGTGTCAAGCAGTATGTAAAAAAGGATTAATTAAAATTAATTATTACTTGAAAAGAGCAATAAACAATATTAACTAAAAAGCATTCATTCTAGGTTCGGGTTATATGTTCCATATGTTAATCACAGATTCCTTAGTCTTTGGTATTATAATAATTGCTAGTCCTATGGTTTGATTTATGATGACAAACGATACCCTAACCGAATTGTTGACACAAATGCACCTGGATACCACAATTACTAATTCTATGTCTAAGATGATTAACTTAATGATAAGTTTTGATGATTTTAGTTCAATGACACAAGAGCTTAAACCCTAAATATTGATGAACAACCAAACAAACGTTACACAAATCAATAATCGCAAACACAAACTTTAATCAACCAATTAACTAATTAAGCAATACAAAACTTTAGCCTAGAATGAACACACACGACTAGCTGGACATCGACATAATTGATAAAGCACTTATCTTGATGAACATATGATCGTAGGACAAACCGAAAGCCTCGGGATGGTTGAAAGTCGCCTTAGGACATCCCTTCTGCCTCTAGAAGTCGTAATAATCCGAATGGGGAGGTTAAGGGGTTTATATAGGGAAAACCTAAATTTTTGGTTGACTTAAGCATCTTCGCGTATCGCGAAGATGATAGGGATGCTTCTTCGCGTATCACGAAGGACAAAATAGTCATGGCCAGATTTTTGCAACCTCACGTATCGTGAAATTGCCCTTCTTTGCATCTTCGCATATCGCGAAGATGTAAAAGTTCAGATTTTTCTATTTTTTTTCTTGACTGCCTCGTGATGCGTGCACGTCTAATCTCTCACTTCTCGATCTTCGTTCCAAGCCCGTAAATATCCTCGTTATGCTCCATAGCTTCCAATATCCTGAAAACACGTAAACAATGCTTGAAGTACCAATGTTCATTCATTTATTTTACTAAAATTAACTAACTAATATATAATAATAACTAACTTTTACCCAACCATCACATCCCCACACTTATCCTTTTTCTTCCCGAAAAAGACTTTGCAATGGAATCAGAATCAGAGATCATTCTCAAAATACTTCATAGATTATCTTAATTAAGCACAAAGAACACAAAAACCGCGATTGCCGATATTGTTGTCCATTTAAACCCATGCCTTAATACTTACCGGGAAAAATAAGGTGTGACAGTTTTATTAGTTCATATGATTAAAATGGAACCCACACTTCAAAGCCCTGAAGCCGCCTTACCATGCTTCATTATAGTTTTACCGAACCAAACCCCCCTAACTTGACTTAAACTTTAAGATTTAGATGATCAAAATTTTGCACATGTGTACAATTTTTCAAGCCCATATGTAATAGCTAAGACAATCTTGGGTATTTTTATCGAACCAAAACCCAAACTTAAGTATTAAAGTCTACCAAAATGGCCATTAGATATGATTAAGATACAATTAGGTAACCAACTAGTAAATAGCCCCCACTACATGACATACCCCCGTTATCAAGCAATACCCCGAAGTCCATCACCATACGTGAGTAGGCACGAATACATCTGTAGGGCTTACATATGACGTGTCCCATGTGGTCCGCTGCTTAATGGTAATGAGACGCCAGCACGGGGATCCCATATGACTAACAGCGTGGATGATCAAGTCAGTAGTGAATTTGTACTTTGAAAGCACTTTTTGTGATCATGTTTATTGACTTATGAATTAGCAAATAAACTACGGGTTTACTCTTTTTAAGCTATTTTAAGATGAATAAATCCACTTAAGATTTATGCATGCCAGATGATAAACCGCATACCGACCCATGGTCTCCGTTCACCGGGGCATCCCGTCAATACAGGATTTAAAGCCATAAAACCATACGCCTATGAAGTGTTAGCCACTTAAATAGCAGTTTTTTCATTTATGTTTATATCACAAGCCATTTAGCATACTCTAATATTAAGCCTATCCAAGCATTGTATAATAAACTATTCATATTAAAATATATTTTTGGTGATTAAATCTAATAGTAAGGCTTGAGTATGGCCTAATCTTTCATTCCAGTCCTTACACAGGCTTAGCTAAACAACCAAAACCCTGAAGGCGTTTCCCACTAAAAATCAAGCATTTAAAGTTCAATTAAGTCAACAACCAAATTATCCTTTCATTCTCAAGGCTGAGCCTACCGACACATCCCAAATTAAGTGCGTTCCCGTTTTCTTTCTCATATTATATAATAATTTAAAAAAATAACCCCCGATTTTTCTATCATTTTCCATTTGTTATGCAAAAAATCTTAATTCATGGAACATTAAAACTTTTAAAATTTTCAATTTCTCCCCCATCCCCACACTTGAGGCAAACATTGTCCTCAATGTTTTAAAATAGGACACTAAAATAGGGATGGGGTTAAAATTCACTTTGACAATTTTAAAAACCGGCCCTAATGTGATGTTGGTTATTTATTATACATGTATACAATTACACTTTTAACACAACAACTAATAAAACAAATAAATTTATGAAAACGAAATCACCTGATAGAAAATATAACTCTTATATGCAACTCTCGTGCCCTCGGTGATCTCTCGGTGAACTTACCCCTTCAATTCTCAAATTAAAATATGCAAACTCTCAAACATGTAGAAGCAAGCTTCTCACAAATGTTAAAAATATAGGTCTTTTAAGCCGTTTGCAAAACCATTAATTTTAAATTACCAACCGAGCTTAATAAATTCATAACCAAATTTGTTAAACGAGTAAAAATGTTAAAAGACCTAACTCACTTTCGTAGGAATCACGATTGCATTTAGCGTATGCAACAAACCCTTTAAACCCCCCGGTAGCCCGGGTGGACGGTTATGGTCTCGTGAGGGTTTATAGTGAACTACACCCACAAAATTCAACTACAAAATATACACAAACAACCACCCACAAGAATAAATTCCATCAAGTGTCCCAACCAAACCGCCCATAATACCCATAAGCAAAATAATAATAATATCAGTACAACCCATAGGATAATAAAAACATAATAAAATAAAAGAAAATAAACCCCAAAACATTGATCGGGACAACTGCTTCCATCAACTCCTACGCCTCGTCAGAATCCTCCTTGTCATCATCATCACCATCTCCACCAGCTCCTGATCCTCCAGCACCTGCACCTACATCTGATATGCATCGGATAACCCTATAATAATGACCCTCACAACTAAGCTTTAAATATAAAACGAAAATCCTAAAACCACACACAACCGGCAAGTGTACCGATCGCAAGTAGTATAGACCTAGGAAGTCCGAGTATCGAACACGTGGACACGTAAGACGCTAACGATTACTAACCCTAGACAAGACCTACCTTAGAATAATATTTAATTTATTTTTGATTTTTAATTACTTAACTGGACTAACTAGACTGACTGACAAAAGTTACCTAAAATAGAAAACTTAACGGGGAACTAACTGTTTTAACTTATGATGGAGAAAAACGTCTACATAGGTCTGAATCAAACTGTAGGCCTGACAAGCTAATGGATTGAATGATATCAAGACACTGGTCTCTAAATATGACATGACTAAGGATCGCTCGGGCTCACTGGATTACCTCTCGGTCTCACTCGACAAGCCTAAACTACTCAAAATCGGCTAAAACGACCAAACTGGGAAACAATTGCTAACGTGTTCTAATGTTGACTCACCTCTCGGTCTCACTAACACTCGACCCTAATGGAAATGAATACTACACAACCAAAGATAGAGGAACAATTCAACTTAAACCAAAATAGATCAACTAGTCACTCAAAACACCTAAACCTGACAAGAAACGAACTCGCTCTCGCGTAATTCTTATTCTAGCATGCAAAAGAAATGAGACAACCCTAACTTCTTATCTCCTCTCGGTCTCAAAGAAGGTGTCTAACCTCTGTACTTTAACCTAAAATTCATGCAACAAAACCCTACGGTTGTACCTACCGCAAACAAACCCTAAACACAAAGTCTAGAATCAAACAATGCACCGATCAATCAACACAAAACTAATTAACCGACACACGGGGTTTATGCAATGAATTAACCAATATTTCCAGCCCTTGAACACAACCTATTTCATGTTTAACTCAAACTTTACAATAACAATTCAAGTCCATCAATCAAACAATCCATAAAACTCATCAAACACTAACAAATAACATCATTCCTAGGTAGAACTAACAAGATTAACCGAGAATCATAATTGGACAGCAGCATATACTCATTAAAAACACCATAAAACTCATACCAATCATCTTAACAATCGTCCAACAATCAATTCTAATCATAAACAATTCAATCTCTCAAGTAATTGCAAAACAATTCAACAATTAAGCAAGAAACTAAAAGTGTATGAACAATGAAAAAGATGTAAGGATATGAGATGTTCCGGGGCTGCTCTCGGCTGTAAAAAACAGTGGTGAATGATCCCGAGGCTTGGTTCTTGCATCTTCTTCCTTCCCTATCCGACAAAACCTTCAAACCCTAAGCCGAAAAAATTTTTCTTCTTCTTCCTCCTGCTGACTTCTGCGATCGGCAGTCACCTCCAGCCCTTAGGGTTTTTTTTCTTTTGTATATTATAATATAATAGTAGGCTTGGGCTTTTCCATGATGTAACGGACTGGGCCTTGAGTTTTACTTGAAAAAGTATGCGTAAAAGGCTCGTAAACTGCTCCAAAAGCTCGGTTTTTCTTCCTTTTAACCCTTAGCCTACAGGATAATAAAAACTATATAAAACCTATCTAAAAAAAGTTAAAACACATAAAATGTAATACAAAAACGTAGATAAAAGGTGCGGAAAATACGAGTGTCTTACAACACATCAAATATCCCCACACTTAAGACTTTTTCGTCCCTGAAAAAGAGTTCTACACAGGATCATATCCGAGTTTTAACCGACCACTCTTGGTTTTATTTATTTATTATTATTATTAATATATTTTTTTCTTTTTAAAGTGTTAGAACAAGTGACCCGTTACCCAAATATCTCTTCCAACTTTCACCTATAAGATAGATCAGGTAGATTGCCGGTATTGCTGTCCACTTTAAACCCATGCCCCTAATACTTACCGAGGCAAATAAGGTGTGATAATTCTATTAATTTGTATGACTAAGTGGAACCCACACCTAAAAGCCCTGCTGCCACTTCACCAATTCCATTATGGTTTTACCGGGCCGAGCCACCCCAACTTGACTTAAACCTTTTGACACATGATTAAAACATTTCGACTCATATACAAACTATAGATTCTAGCTCTCTTTCAAGTGCACGCAGTTACAAATGCATTCTCTTTTTTTTGTCTTTTTCTTTTTCTGCCTTTTGGCTTTTGGCATTTTTTTTTCATAGTACATGGCTTTGCATGAATAAAAACAAATACAAAAGATAAAACAGCTAATATATACAGACGATCATGTGACTCGAGACTTGAGTATGACCCGGCTTTTCATTCAAGTCCTGTCACGAGCTTAGTTAAACAAACAAAACCCCTAAGATGTTTCCCACTAAAGTCAGGCCATTCAAAAGGTTCAATTAGGTCAACAACCAAACCGCCCTTTCATTCTTAAAGGCTGAGCCTACCGACACATCAATTACTGAGTCTAAACCGTTTGGTTGCTATACATTATGTGTGGGTCTAATGGGCACTGTTCTTATTTATTATATATATATATTTTTGAAACCACCAAGAATTTATAAAATAACCACTACTCAGTAATAATATCATCTCTTGTTTAACGTAGAGAAAACAAATTTCAAGGGACTATTTTTCCAAAATTTTTCAAATATTTTTTTTTTAAATTTTCCTACAACTAAGTAAAATAAACCTCATTCCCACACTTAGAACGAAATCGTCCTTGATGACTACAAGGAAAAGAAATAAAATAAAATAAAAATAAAACAGGGAATAAAAATAAAGTATACAAGACTAAAACAAAGAACGGGTTACTCCCCTGGTTTGTGTGCAGAATCCTCAATAGCTGAGTAGTAACCAAACGACCGTATAGCATTTCATTTGCGGCCGCAACCTCGGGAGAACATGTTCCACAACGCCATCGTAGCTACTATGCGCATAATATAACCTGCAAAACTCAAACTCGCTTGCATGTAGTGGCGGACAACACGAAAAACAAAAACATAAACAAATAAACATATTTTTGTGTTTTTTGGTTTTTAAATTTTTTTTAATTTTTTTCAATAATGGAAACCCCTTATATCGAACGACTCGAATGGAGATTGAGTACGAGCGGTTCATCTTGGAACATCCTGAAATAGACAAAAAAAATAAAACAGATAGTACACACAAATACAGAAATACAAACTCTACAACTCGGGCAGGCTCCCGAGTGGTGCATCCATCACGTCTACGTCTCGGAGAGCGAGTCAAGGTAGAATACCTCGACCGTCTGATCAGTTACCGGCTCGCCAATGTAGTGCTTCAGTCTATGACCGTTCACCTTTAACTTCCCGCCTTTATCTTCTTTCTCAATAGTGCCATACGGGAAAACCTCAGTGACCGTGAACGGTCCCGACCATCGGGATCTTAACTTTCCCGGGAATAACCTCAACCGGGAATTATACAATAAGACCAAATCCCCATACTTGAACTGCTTGTTACCCTTCAACTTTCTATCATGCAGTTCCTTTGTCCGCACCTTATTCCTGAACGACTGGGCGTAGGCTTGATCTCTCAGCTCCTCTAACTCATTCAACTGGTGGAACTGAGTGGCCTCCGTGACGGACATATCAAGATTGACCCTCTGTAGGACCCACGAAGCACGGTGCTCTAACTCAACAGGCAGGTGGCAGGCCTTCCCACAAATCATACGAAACGGTGTGGAACCGGTCGGAGTTTTGTAGGCTGTACGGAAGGCCCGCAACGCATCGTCCAACTTGTCGGACCAATCCCGACGATTCGAACAAACCAATTTCTCAAGAATACATTTGATTCCCCGATTACTCACTTCCACCTGCCCACTAGTCTGTGGGTGGTAGGCGGTTGCAAGCCGATGGGTGACCCCATAGCGTCGCAACGCCTTCTCCATCTGCATATTGCAGAAGTGAGTACCTCTATCACTGATCAACGCCTTCGGGACACCAAAACGATCAAAAAGGCTCTTGAGAAAACGGAGTACAACTAGGGCATCATTCGTGGGTAAGGCCTTGGCCTCAACCCACTTCGAGACATAATCAACAGCCACAAGTATGTACTTGTTCCAACGCGAAGATGGAAACGGTCCCATGAAATCAATGCCCCATACATCGAAAACCTCACAAACCTGAATAGCATTCTGGGGCATTTCATTTCGCGAAGAAATGTTGCCTACCAGCTGGCAACGATCACAACTCCTCACAAATGCGTGCGTATCTTTAAAAATCAAAGGCCAATAAAATCCACAATAAAAAATCTTCTTCGCTGTCAAACTCGCACCGTGGTGACCTCCTATCTGTCCAACATGGAAATGGCCTAGGATCTGCCATCCCTTCTTAACGTCAACACACCTTCTGATCAACAGGTCAGCACCAATACGAAAGAGATACGGGTCGTCCCACAGGTAAAACTTAACATCAGCAAAGAATTTCTTTTTTTGCTGGTAAGACATCTTCGGGTAGTACCCGTCCGCAAGATTGTTCGCGAAGTCGGCGAACCATGGGAAACCCTCATCCTGAGCCAAAACAAATATGAGACTCTCTGTCGGAAAGTGGTCATTAATCCTGACCCCTGGCTCTCCTAACTCAGCTCCCTCAAGATGTGAAAGATGATCGGCCGCCACATTCTTGGCCCCCTTTTTATCACGGATTTCAATATCAAACTCTTGAAGCAACAAGATTCATCGGATAAAGCGTGGCTTAGCATCCTGCTTCCTAAAGAGATAACTAATGGCAGAATGATCCGTGTACACAATCGTCTTGGACAGAACAAGATAGGACCTGAATTTATCGAATGCAAACACCACAGCTAAAAGCTCTTTCTCGGTGGTGGTGTAACTCTCCTGTGGACCATTCAAGGTCCGGCTAGCCTAGTAAATCGGATGGAAGTGTTTATCCTTCCGCTGTCCAAGAACCGCTCCGATTGCGAAGTCCCTGGCATCACACATCAACTCAAAGGGAAGCGACCAGTCGGAAGCAATCATGATCGGGGCGTTAACGAGTTTGTCTTTTAAAATATCAAACGCCTCGATACACTGCTCAGAAAACACAAACGGGGCATCCTTCTCCAAGAGTTTGGTCGTGGGTCTCGCGATCTTAGAAAAATATTTAATGAACCGGCGATAGAACCCTGCATGACCCAGAAAACTCCTGATGGATCTCACGGAAGTGGGCGGGGGAAGATTAGAAATAGTCTCGTCCTTCGCTCGGTCGACCTCTATACCCGCACTTGAAATACGATGCCCTAAAATGATGCCCTCATGTACCATGAAATGACATTTCTCCCAGTTAAGAACTAGGTTGGTGTCAACGCATCGGGCCAACATCCTCAAGGTTTGAAAGACACTGATAAAAAGAACTCCTAAACAGAAAAATCGTCCATGATCACCTCCATGGAGTCCTCGATCATGTCATGAAGTATAGCCACCATGCACCTCTGAAATGTTGCTGGAGCGTTACACAATACGAACGGCATATGTCGATAGGCAAATGTACCGTATGGGCAGGTGAACTTGGTTATCTCCTGGTCATCAGGAGCCATAGGAATCTGAAAGTACCCGGAGAAACCATCTAAGAAGCGGTAGTACTGCTGACCTGCCAAACGCTCCAACATCTGATCAATAAAAGGTAAAGGAAAGTGGTTTTTCCTCATGGCATCATTCAGTCTGCGGTAATCGAAGCAGACTCTCCAACCGGTCATAGTCCTAGTGGGAATGAGCTCGTTCCTCTTATTGTTGACAACAGTCATACCACCCTTTTTAGGAACCACATAGACTGGACTAACCCACAAACTATCAGAAATAGGGAAAATGATACCCGCATCAAGGAGTTTGATGATCTACTTCTTCACGACCTCCTGCATCTTCGGATTAAGCCGTCGTTGCGGCTGAACGACAGTCCTATAATTATCCTCCATGAGGATTTTATGCGTGCAAAACGAAGTGTTGATACCCTTGATGCTGATAATCTTCCATGCAATGGCCTCCTTGTGCTATCGAAGCACCCTCAACAATCTCTCTTTCTCGACCTCCGTCAAAGCAGTTGCAACAATAACCGGCAACTTCCTCTCCTCGTCCAAAAACACGTACTCTAAATGGGCAGGCAAATCCTTAAGCTCTAAGGAAGGAGGGGGGCTCTCGACAGAAGGTGGGTCCATTGGATCATCACATACGATCCCAGCAGATACCTCAGACTCAGGGGTATGTGACTCGGCGTCATCTTCCGTTGACTGATCGGTCATGGCAACCATCTCAATCCCCGGAATGTCTCTATCGAGAATCTGAGTGTCGGAGGTAGATCCTCCACAGATCTCGCTGAAAAACTCCCCAACATGCTCCATGATGGTATCGATAAAGTACAGGGAGTCATCAGCAGACTTGGGGTGTTTAAGTGACCGTCGAACGTCGAAGGTGACGTTCTCATCCCCAACTCTCAATATCAGCTTACCCTCGCAGACGTCGATCAACGCCTGTGTAGTGGCAAGGAATGGTCGGCCTAAAATCAGTGGTACGCTATCATCGTCGTTCATGTCCAGAATGACAAAGTCCACCGGGAAGATGAACCCGTCGACACGAACCAGCATGTTCTCGACCACCCCTCGAGGGTATTTCACTGAATGATCAGCAAGCTGGATACTCATCCTGGTAGGCCTAGGTTCGCCTATACCCAGCTTGCGATACATGGAATACGGCATGAGATTAATACTGGCACTTAGATCGGCCAGCGTATGAATTACCGTATCATCACTCAAGATGCAGGGAATTGTGAAACTCCCTGGATCGGCCATTTTTTTGGGTAATTTTCTCTGTAAGATAGCAGAACAACTAGCACTCAATGGTATGGAAGCGACCTCAGCAAGCTTCTCCTTATTCGAAAGAATATCCTTGAGGAACTTCGCGTGTTTAGGCATCTGAGTCAGTATCTCAAGGAATGGAATGTTAAGGTGAAGCTGCTTCAAAAGATCAAGAAATTTGGAATTCTGCTCCTCATCTCTATCTCTACGGAGTTTCCCGGGGTATGGCTCTCTAGGTTTGTAGACTCTCGGTGGCTCGCTCGATAGCTGCTGTCTCACGGCCTGTGCTGAACTCCCTGGGCTGTTCCTCTGATGCACCTGGGCCGGTGGAGACTCCATCTGAATCTCTTCATCCACCTGTTCCTCTATAATTATTGCAGGCTCCTCGACGACTCCTCCTCTAGACCTCTGCTGAGTCCCGGGCTCATCTCGTGCCCCTGCACCGCTCCTCGTTGTCACAGCTTTAGCGAATCCCTTCGGGTTTTGCTCGGTGTTACTCGATAGCGCACCCTGCAGCCTCTCATTCAATCGACTGGCTATCTCCCCCATCTGCCGCTCGAGACTCTGAATCGATGCTCCTTGATTCCTCATGAACTGCTCATGCTCTCGAAACTTATCCTGGGTCTCCTTATGTCGGGAATCTTCTCGCGTCATAAGCTACGACAACATCTGCGTCTGCTGCGCCATCATCTCCTCCAAAGTGGGCTTCTTCTCCCCACTGCTCGCTCCCTCACCGGCATCCTGGAAAAGGCTCTGACGCTGCTGAAAACCGGACTGATTGCCGCTCCTCTAGTTGGAATTCTGATTGCCTCTCCACCCCGAATTATAAGAATTGAAAGAATTTGGATTTTGGTTCGGATTTCCTATGAAGTCTATGGCCTCCTCCTAAGAACTAACTGGGCACTGAACGGTATCATGCCCTCCTCTGCATATCTTGCATAACCTGCTCTTCGTTTGCAGGTCCTTCACAATCTGCGCCAATGCCTCTACCTGTGCTGTGAGTGCGGTGGTCGTGTCTACCGAATGCATACCGCGTGAAATAGAATCGACGATCTTACCACCCTTGGCAGGGAGTCGCTGGTATCCACTCATAGCTAACCCGTTAAACAACGCGATGCACTCATCCGGGTCCTTCGTCGTCAGCAAATTTCCTCCCGCAGCTGTGTCGAGCATATTTTGCGTCATGTACGTCACTCCATTGTAGAACTTCTCGACAACCACCCAATCTTGCAAGCCGTGGTTCGGGCAAAATACAAAAATATTTTTGAAATGCTCCCATGCCTCGTAGAAACTCTCGGTATCCTCCATCTGAAAAGAATGTATCTGGTTACACAAACGAGCGGCTTTAGCCGGAGGATCGTATTTTTCAAGAAATAGGATCTGCATGGCAGCCCAAGTACCCATGGAGCCCTGTGGGAGGGACTCGAGCCACAGACTCGCCTTATCGATAAGCGAGAACGGAAAAACGCGGAGTTTCACGGCGTCTTCGGATACGTCGGCAAGATGGAAGGTGTCGCAGATACGCGCGATGCGAGTGAGATGATGATGCGGGTTTTCTATAACGTCCAACTTTTGTTAAGCATTTAATAACAGATAGTTTTGTTAATAGTTGTGTGTCGTTAAATTAATCGTGTGTTACGTATTTGAGAGTTGGAAGTGGGAGTGAGTGGTGGGACCCATGAAACCCCTATATATATAGACCAACCACACACTCAAGAAACACACAAACACCCACCCAAAACACACAAACACCCATACACTCAAGAAACACACACCCACTCTCTCTCAAGACCCGAATTCATTCTGAGATTAAATTAAGGAAGAGTTTGGTGATTCAAGTGCCTTCAACTGACAAGAATCACGTCCAGATCCTCGAGTTGTCAAGATCTAAATTCAAACCCGCAAGCAAAAGGTGGGTTTTAGTTTAAAATGGTTAAGTTTTATGGTTAGAATCGGCATGCAAACAAATATAATGATAGATCGGATTGTGAAATGTAAGAAAAAATATAAACTTGGTAAGTTATAACCTCTCGGGTGCACTTTGTGATAAAAAGGTGGTGTTTAGACTTTGAGAGATGGGTTCAGGATCAGGTGCATGGGGTCAGAATGTGTCAAAAGTTGGGAAAGAGTAAAATCAGGTCCTAAGGAAGAGCCACGAAGTAAAATGGCTTTAAAATAGTAAAAAAACGAAGAAAGGATGGCATTTCACTTCGCTCAGCCTTGAGAAACGAAACAGGCATTTTGCTTCGCTCAGCCTTGAGAAGCGAAACAGGCATTTCGGTTCGCTCAGCCATGCGAAGGGAAGCAGTTTCATGCGAAGCGAAACGCTTCCATGTGAAGCGAAGCAGTTTCATGCGAAGCGAAGCAGTTTCATGCAAAGCGAAACGCTTCCAAGGAAGCGAAACAGTTTCATGCGAAGAGAAATTCTTCCATGCGAAATTTTTTAAAATTCATTTTCTGATGCATTTTTGTTAAAGGACTGTTAATGAAAATAAAATTTTTCCGAGCCAGGGGCGCTGCCCCTTGGACCCTGCTAGTAGTAATGGATATTTGACACTCATAATGTGTTATATACAGTTTGCTGTGCACAGCTAAAGAAGGGCATTACTATTAACGGTGAGAGAAACCGACTTCAGGTGAGTTTCTAGCCCCTTTATCCGTTACGTTTTTGGGGCTGTGTGCATACTCCTTTGTGATAGTTGTTAATACACTTAACTTTAAGTGGTAAGCGTATGATATGTGTATGCTATATGTATGACTAAGTATTGAATGTTATTACGGAATGTTTATATGAATGAATATATATATATATATATACGTATATACATGACCAAAAGATATGTAAAGTATGCATGAATGAAAATGAATGTATGATCGAGTGACGTGACAGGTATAGTTATTGGAGACAGAAGGGACTAGACCCTGATAATATCTGAGACAGAAGGGACCAGACCCTAATAATATCTGAGACAGAAGGGACCAGACCCTGATAATATATGAGACAGAAGGGACCAGACCTTAATAATATCTAAGACAGAAGGGACCAGACCCTAATAATATCTGTGATGGTAGAAATAAAATAGCCTATGGTAAATTACAAGGCCTTATGAAAGCAAGTATGTCAGTGCGAGTGCATGTATATAAAATTTGTATGAAAGAAGTAAGAGTAAATAAGGTATGAATACGTATCTTTGGATGCGTATGAGTAAGGGTATGAATGTATTGTATGTTAAATGATTAACTAGAACTCACTCAGCGTAGCTGACCTTTAGTATGCATGCAGGCAAATAGATTGAGGCAGCTGGCTTGAGGAGGGACACATGGCATTGACGGAAGAGATTGGCATCCATGATGAAGTGTCAAAACTATTTTATGTTGTGTTATGAAAAGACAATTTGTATGTTAAGACAAAAATGAATGTTTGTAATGTGATGTTTGAAATTTTAAATTATTCCGCGAAAGTTTAAATTAACTCTGATTTTAGAACTGTGTTTATGAGTAAATCCAACACCAAAGTAGGGTTATCGGGAACGGGGCCTTACATTTTCGTGAAGTAACCCGTGGAACTGAGCAGAATGAGAAAAGGTGTTCAGAATATTCGAAGGAATCTGCCAGTTCGCGTTAACTACAATGGCGGGTGGTGTGATGCTGGATCTCGCGCCAGCATTGGCCGGTCGGGCCCGGTTTGCAACTGTCCTCCTCGGTGGTGGAATGTCGCCCATGATCCTATCCCTATCGTCGGAGTCAACGGATGAAGAAGTGGATGAAGGTGAAACGGGACGACGTCTCTCACGAAACTGTCTCTCTGGCTCGGGGGAATGCTTCATGTCGGGTGGTCCAGGAGATCGAGTCTGTCGCATAAAACTATAATAAGAAATAAAATTTATCAAAACTATTCTAACAAATAAGCAAAATAGAACAAAAATAATTACAAGTAGCACAAATGGTAAGTCCTAACTCGGATTGCTCTTAAAACACCTAGAACCGTGTACCCGGCAACGACGCCAAAAACTTGATGTGCATCGGATAACCTTATAACAATAACCCTCACAACTAAGCTTTAAATATAAAACGAAAATCCTAAAACCACACACAACCGTCAAGTGTGCCGATCGCAAGTTGTATAGACCTATGAAGTCCGAGTATCGAACACGTGGACACGTAAGACGCTAACGATTACTAGCCCTAGATAAGACCAACCTTAGAATAATATTTAATTGATTTTTGATTTTTAATTACTTAACTGGACAAACTAGACTGACTGACAAAAGTTACCTAAAATAGAAAACTTAAAGGGGAACTAACTGTGTTAACTTAGGATGGAGAAAAACGTCTACCTAGGTCTGAATCAAACTTTAGGCCTGACAAGCTAGTGGATTTAATGATATCAAGACACCGGTCCCTAAAGATGACACGACTAAGGATCGCTCGGGCTCACTGAATTACCTCTCGGTCTCATTCAACAAGCTTAAACTACTCAAAATCGGCTAAAACGACCAAACTGGGAAACAATTGCTAACGTGTTCTAATGTTGACTCACCTCTCGGTCTCACCAACACTCGACCCTAATGGCAATGAATACTACACAACCAAGGATAGAGGAACAATTCAACTTATACCAAAATAGATCAACTAGTCGCTCAAAACACCTAAACCTGACAAGAAACGAACTCGCTCTCGCGCAATTCTTATTTTAGTATGCAAAGGAAATGAGAAAACCCTAACTTCTTATCACCTCTCGGTCTCAAAGAAGGTGTCTAACCGCTGTACTTTAACCTCAAATTCACGCAACAAAACCTTATGGTTGTACCTACCCCAACCAAACCCTAAACACAAAGTCTAGAATCAAACAATGCACCTATCAATCAACACAAAACTAATTAACCGACACACGGGGTTTATGCAATGAAATCTTCCCAATGCAAAACTAACCGTGTATGGCTCATCGAAATCTTTTGGATTATACCTGAAAGTAGAGTAAAATTCGTAAACCAACTCCTCGTACTAGTTCTGCTCAAACCCTAAAATATCTCTCCAACGTCCCAGTAACAACCTATTGAGTCTTGGAACTTGACTAGTAGATTCCAACACCTCCCAATCAAACGTACGGTGTCGGAATATCTCCAAGTCTCGAATCTGTCTAAATAACTCATACTCGGGAGTATCAGGGAGAAACCGTAGAATGATGTGGTCCTCATCTTCTCCCCTAGTAATATCCTCGACCGCGGCCCTAAAAACCTCTATCTCAGTAACAACGTATCTAATCGGTGCGCGCGTGTACTACTGAGAAGTATTGTCAAACATTTGTTGTTGTTTTGACTATTTCCTCGACATATGCAAATAAATATACCAAGTAAGTCCGGGCGACAACCGTATAGCATTTCGGTCACGGTTGCCCCCAATAATTTAAATCATAATAAAAATTATTTTTGAATTTTAATATTTTTTTTAACTCTAAAATTTAAAAATGGACACATTCCTCAAATTGTTTGTGCAAAACGTTTTACTTTCAAAGAAAAAATGGACACCAATTCACCCGTTTTCACAAACCGACATAACTTATTACGTTTCAAAACTTTTTAGTAACCAAAGTGCCGCAAAAATTTCCTTTATCTAAGAACACACAACCTCACCGACAACTTATCACAATACCGACCCAAAATCATAAACTGTTAATTGACTTTTCCAAACTTTGACTCGAAAAATCGCCGGAAAATATTCCGGTGACCCATTTTTCAAAAACACATCCGTAACAATCTCAAAACATGAATAAGCTTATAAAAATCCGGCCAAACTTCATTCAATCCGGTAAACCCACCCGGAAAAACGTCATCAACTACCGCGTAAACTTCAACAAAACCCGCGAAACCCGACCAAACATCAACCCACTAATCGGGCATTCCATACCCATAGACAATCTGTAATGCCCGATTCAAGCCCGAAATAAACCAATTGCATACGAAATTAGACACATACCTTTCAATCAGGCTAAATGTATTTGATGAGAAAAGACAATGAAAGTGATGGTGGTGACGGCGGTGACAAGGGTGGTGGCGGCCGGAATTAAATGTGTGGATAGGGTTAAGATAAAAGACGTATGGTGAAAGTGATAGGGAAATCTGGTTTTATATATTTTTTTCGTCAGATCCACGCATCTTCTCGTATCGCGAAGATGCTATGCCTTGCATCTTCGCGTATCGCGAAGATGCAAGTTTGACCGTTGACTTTTTAACTTTGACTGGCAGTTTGACTTCTTAGAATCTTCGCGATACGTGAAGATGCAAGGCGTAGCATCTTCGTGATACAAGAAGATGCATTTTACAGAAACAATTTTTAGTTCTTTTCATCTTGAAAAATAAATCTTTTAAGTGTTATTTGAGCTGATTTCTTCCACCACCCTCTTCGGTTGCCACATACCAATCACTTACGTACCTGGGGCTCCCTCTAGCGACGTATGTGCTTGCCAATTCCTTTCCAACGCTAATCTCGTGTCTCTTCCCCACACTCGATCCTTGCTCTACACTGTACGATTTGAGGAAAAATATTAGCTAACTAGACTCATTATACAGAAAATACAACTTACAAAAGCCGGGTTGCCTCCCGGTTAGCGCTGAATTGGATGTCTACAGCTCGACATTCCTTGGTTCCTTAATCAACCGAGTATGTTGGTTCGTCCCGCCAAAAAGCAAACTTTAAACTCATGTATCTCTTTGTTCAAATCCGCATCTTCCAAGTAAGGCTTCAACCGATGACCATTCACCACTTACCTCAGATGATCATCAAAATCTTCGATCTCAACTTCACCAAATTTTCCAACTCTCTTAACTTGATACCGTCCCGCCCACTTGCTCTTCAACTTGCCTGGGAAAAGCTTCAATCTTAAGTTATACAACCACACTCATTGCCCCTCCTCGAACGTCCTTCTTCTTAGCTTAGCATCGTG
Source organism: Bidens hawaiensis (assembly GCF_021521415.1). Lineage (NCBI taxonomy): Eukaryota > Viridiplantae > Streptophyta > Magnoliopsida > Asterales > Asteraceae > Bidens > Bidens hawaiensis. The sequence continues at coordinate 1,472,469 of NW_027491317.1, forward strand.
AACTCTCTTCATCTTGTCTTTATATGTGGATGCACACTCATAAGCTTCATCTCTCAGCTCTTCCAACTCACATATGTTCAACTTCCTTTGTTTACCTGCACTCTCATAGTCTAGATTAATATTCTTAACCGCCCATATCACATGATGGGCTAGCTCGACAGGTACATGACAACCTTTTTCCGTAAACCAACCGATAAGGGGTGGTTCCAATAGGCGTTTTATAAGCGGCCCGGTAAGCCCATAAAGCATCGTTTAGTTTATTTGACCAATCCTTCAGATCGGGCCTTACCGTCTTTTGTAAAATCTCTTTGATTTGCCTATTAGAAACCTCCACTTGCCTACTCGTTTGAGGGTGATATGGAGTGGCAATGCAGTGGTTTACGCCATACCATTTAAGTAGTTTGCCAAAATTAAAGTTTTTGAATTGTGAACCCGCATCACTAATGATAACGTGGGGAACACCAAAATGGGAAAAAATATTAGACTGGACAAACTTATAAACAACGGTATGGTCACTCATCTTGGTGGCGATTGCTTCTACCCATTTAGACAAATAATCGACCGCCACCAAGATATAAAGATTACCATAAGAATTAGGAAACAGGCCCATGAAATCAATCCCCCAAACATCAAAGATGTCGACAACGAGTATTGATTGCATGGGCATCTCATCCCTCTTTGAAATACCCCCCATCGGTTGACATCTAACACAATTTTTGACAAATGCACGCAAGCACTCGATGTCCTGTCTTCTGGCCGCTGAAATGACCTCCACAAGGTGATGAGTGGGCATGATACAAAACACTCCGCATCTCTTCCTCCGTTATGCACCGCCTCATTACTTGATCTGCTCCAACTCTAAACAAATCCGGATCTTCCCATGCATAGTGCTTCACCTGCGAGAGGAAGTGTTGCTTCTTCTTCTTTGGCCAAAACTCCGGAATTGTATCTACAACAAGAAAGTTAATAATGTCAGCATACCATGGCAAAGTTGAAATAGAAAACAATTGCTTATCCGTGAAACACTTATTAATGGCTCTCTCATCTTTCTCTTCCTCTTCTTGTCCCACAAATCTCGACAAATGATCCGCTACCACATTCTCGCTTCCTTTCTTGTCGTGGATCTCCACATCAAACTTTTGGAGCAATAACATCCACCTGATCAAGCGTGGCTTTGCGTCCTTCTTCTTCATCAAATACTTGACTGCGCTGTGATCTGAAAAAACAATAACCTTGCTCCCCCAAATGTATGATCGAAACTTATCAAGTGCATATACTACCGCGAGCAACTCCTTTTCCGTAGTGGTGTAATTAATTTGAGCGTCGGAAAGGGTTTTGCTTGCGTATTATGTGGCAACGGGCTTCTTATCCACCCGTTGACCAACACGGCCCCGACCGCGTAGTCACTTGCGTCACACATAATTTCAAATGGAAGTGACCAATCAGGTGACTACAAGACTGGGGCTTCAACCAATTTGTTTTTAGGGCATTAAATGCATTAAGACACTTTTCGTTAAAAACAAATGGTACATCTTTTAATAACAAATTACACAACGATTTAGATATGATACTAAAATTCTTAATGAACCGTCGGTAAAAACCAGCATGACCCAAAAATGCCCTTATCCCTATTATATTAGTAGGCGGTGGTAAATTAGATATGACTTGGATTTTCGCTCCGGTCAACCTCAATCCCCCTACTTGAGATGACATGTCACAAAACCGTCCCTCTTGAACCATAAAGTGGCCTTTTTTCCCAACTTAAGACCAAATTCGTTTCCACACATCTTTTTTAAACTTTAGTTAATTCATTTAAGCATTTTTCAAAAGATGAACCAAAAATCGAGAAATCGTCCATAAAAATTTCAAGTGAATCCCCGACCATATATGAAAAATACTCATCATACACCTTTGAAAGGTGGCCCGGGAATTACACAAACGAAAAGGCATTCGACTAAATGCGAAAGTACCGTATGGACACGTGAAAGTGGTCTTATGTTGGTCTTCGGGATGAATAGCAATCTGATTGTACCCCGAATAGCCATCTAGAAAACAATAAAATTTCTGACCTGCAAGTTTCTCGATGATTTGGTTAATGAACGGCAAGGGAAGATGGTCCTTAGATGTTGCCGCATTCAATTTACTATAATCAACACAAATCTGCCACTCGGTTACCGGTCGGGTGGCGATCTCCTCACATTTCTTATTACGGGTTATCTGAATTCCCGCCTTTTTTGGAACTGTTTGTGTCGGACTTACCCGCGTGCTATTTGAGATCAGAAAAATGATACCCGCGTCCAACCACTTCAAGACCTCCTTCTTCACTACCTCCCGCATGTTTGGATTCAACCTTCTTTGTGCATCATGAGCGGGTTTTGCCTCGGGATCGGTGATGAATTTATGCATGACAATGAATGGGCTGATCCCTCTCAAAACTGCTATCGTCCAACCAATAGCGCTTTATGCTCTCTCAAGATTCCACCAACACCTTCTCTTGCTCATCTTCCAAATTTGCAGCGATGATGGCCGGTAATGTCTCTCCCTCACCTAAAAACATGTATTTCAGGTGTTTCAGGAGCTCATTCAATTCAACAGTCGGCGGACTCTCCAATGACGGTTTCAACTTTGAATCGATCGTATCGGGCAACCGGTCCACCTGCTGAAACCATGGCGGTTTCCCAATACTTGCCGCATACAGCTTCACTTCTCTTTCTTCTTCTTGTAACTGTAGAACATGCTCAACTGCTTTCCTGCAACAAATAGCACAGTCATTTGTGGCATCATCCCCACTCCCATAAGGGTTCAACCCGTCAATGACTTCAGCCGCGAAGCATTCGTCACTCACCAAAGGGTTATACACGTTTGAAAACACATTAAGCCTAAGATTCTTATTACCAAAAGCCATGTCCACTACCCCGGTTCTACAATTAATCAAAGCATTCGAGGTGGCCAAAAAGGGGGCGACCGAGAATTACGTTCGGTTGCCGTTTCGGGTCGACTGTCACGTAGTTAGAACCAGGAAGTCGACCGGGTTATAAAAATCTTCTATTATCACAATCACATCGGTAACGATTCCCCTCGGAAGCATGAGTGTCAAATCGGCCAACACCACGGTGGTGTTTGCTTTTCTAAGTGGACCAAAGTCGTACTGGTCATACAAGCTTCCCGGGAGAATTCTCACCCCAGCTCCAAGATCTAACAACGCCCTAGTCATTTCAAGATCGCCCACTTGGATACGTATAATTGGCGTTGCCAGATCTTGTAGCTTGGGTGGGAGGATACCCGTCAAAACCGATCTCACATTTGCAGCTAAGTCAACTTGTTTAGGCAAATTGTGAGTTCGTTTTTCGGTAAACAAGTCTTTAAAATATTTAGCATATGCAGGGACTTGTTTAATTGCATCTATGAGGGGTAAATTAATATTTACTTGTTTAAAGATTTCCCACATTTCCTCCTACTATGGACCCCTCTTTCTAATTGCCGATAAGGTCTCGGGTTTCACCAATGCCCGAGGAAACGGAACGGTTTTACTCGTTGAACCCGTCTCCGTGGCGGTTGGTGTTCCTGTTTTAGCTATTGGTTCAATTTTATTTTTCTTTATTTGTTTCGGGTTACATTTCAGTTCAATTTCAACCTCATCGTCACTCTTCCCATCTTCCCCCAAGTCCTCCACCACACCTTTAACGAAAGGTGGTGAGGCTACCCCGTTATTGTATACCTTTCCGCTACTGAGGGTACTTACCTGGTTGACTTGGGTACTCTTACCATTTGAAGAACTGCTACTCTAATGGTTTGGATTTTTCAATGTGTCACTCGGTAGCTTTTTTGGGTCTTTCTTCAAGGTGGCCATTTCTTCCGCCAATTGACTCATTTGCTTATCTCTTACGACATTCGCTTCTTCTTGAATCTCCATTCTTTGGCTCAAATCTTTCAAACGTGTGAGAATTTCCGAATATTGCGAAGAACTTTGGCCTTGAGTCGCCCCTTGACTTTGCTGACCCTGCTGATAACTTTTCTGATAACTCTTGTTATACCCCCCCCCCCCCGACTCCTTTTGATTATACCCGCCTTGACCACTACCCCTCTCGTTCCCATAATTCCACTGATTTGACTGATAATTTGCTTTCTAGGAACTACCTTGAAAGTTCGGCCTTTGTTGCGTGTTCGGGTTTCCATAACTGAAGTTAGGATGGTTTTGGAGGCCCGGGTATTAGGTGTTTGAATTCATATTATTATTGTACCTCTTCTCACCCTGAACAAAATTCATCTCCTCTTCTTCCTCTTCTTCTTTGTCTTCCAACATAACCCCACAAGTAGCTATTACATTGCCTATTCCACCACAACCTTCACAAACTGGATACGTCTTTCCTGACTTGCCTTTCTCTTTCACTCCCACACCCAACAATTGATCCAACTTTCTCTCCAACCTAGCCATACGATCATTCGAATCACCATTATCCGCGGCTTTCACAAACGCCCTTTTTACCATGCGATTAGATTGAGCTTGCCTCTTCGAGTTCATTGCATGTCTTTCCAAATGTTGCCAATCTTCATTCTCGTCATTTGTCAAAAATGACCCATTTGTGGTCGACCAAAGATCACGCACATCATCACTCGATAACCTGTCATGAAATGCTTTTATCAACTCCCACAACGCAATCCCGTGATGTGGACAAGTTCTCAACAACCTCTTGAATCTAGTAAATTCCTCATGAAAAGTCTCACCCGAACTTTGCTGAAAATTTCTGATGGAGGTTTGGACCTCGGACGTTCTTTGTGGTGTGTAATACTCGTCTAAGAATTGCTGAGCCAGGTCTTGCCACATGTAGATACTCGCTGACGGTAAAGATAAGAACCACTTCTTTGCTAGATCTTTAAGGCTGAACTGAAACACAACTAGCTTGACTTCAATAGTAGTAAACCCTTTACTCAAGATGGTGGCACAAATCGCATTAAACTTGCTTAAGTGTAGGTATGGCTCTTCAGATGCTTTCCCATGAAAAGTTGGCATCCCGGTCAAATTACTTTGCCTTACTGAAAACGTTCTTCCTTCTCTAACCAAAATCACAATGGGAAGCGGGTTCGTGGCCACTTGTGGAATGAAGTGGCTTTGAACCCTCCTTGAACCCCCCGAATGGGCGGTGGAATGAATGCCCTCGGTACTCCATCGTCAAATTCGTACTCGGGAAACTGTGGCTCGGGGGGATCTTGTATTCTTCTTTCTTAACGGTTTCTTGGTGGTTGAGCGGGCTTGGGTGTTCGGTTTCTGGGAGGTTGTTGTTGTTGTCTTCTATAATACCGAACCCCTTGCACGTCTTCCATCTCCTCTTTATCCTCGAACTCATCAAAATCGTCAAATCCCTCATACTCGAACTTGACTCTGCTGTGCGATGGTTCAGACCTGATTGAACGATCATCTCTCATTTGATATCTTCTTTGAGCTCTCGGGTTTCGGTTTTGGTGAATGGGTGGGTTGAATGGTGGTATGTCATGGATTGGTGGGTTTTGTGGAATGTTTTTTGGGATATTTTGTGGAATGGGTTGTTCTCAATTGTGCGGCAGGTTAAGGTCATCGGGTTGAAACACAGGTGGAACTGTGTAGGGGTTATGTTCTTGATGATTCATGTCTTCTTCTTTCGGTCTTGAAGTTTCACCCTATCTTTGTTTTGCTCGGTTTCTTCTCGCGGCTTTCTCAGTCTCGGGATCAAACTGCAACTCCTCCTTTTCTCAAGCAAATCTCGTATGCATCAACATAAAAGATTAACTACACACACCAAACAAGCACACCCCGCATAAAATCAACAAAGAAAAGAAATTAAACTAAATTAAACCAAATTATACTAAATTATGCTAATTTAAACTAAACTAAAATAGAACTAAGCGCGTTGAGTCCCCGGCAACGGCGCTATTTTAACGTAGGTTGTCGCGGTGTACTCAAAAACAATTAATTAAAGACTTAAATACCTATAATTAGTACGGGTAAGTAAGGTCGTCTCCACAGGAAAGTGCTAATTTAATATGACTAGATTAATTAATTAACTAAGGCGAACAGACGATGTCAAGCAGTTTGTAGAAAAGGATAAATTAAAATTATTTATTACTTGAAAAGAGTTGTAAACAATATTAATTAAAAAGTATTCATTCTAGGTTCGGGTTATGTGTTCCATATGTTAATCACATATTCTTTAGTCTTTGGTATTATAATAATTGCTAGTCCTATGGTTTGATTTATGATGACAAACGATATCCTAACCGAATTGTTGACACAAATGCACCCGGACACCACAATTACCAATTCTAAGTCTAAGATGATTAACTCAATGATAAGGTTTGATGATTTTAGTTCAATGACACAAGAGCTTAAACCCTAAATGTTGATGAACAACCAAACAAACGTTACACAAATTAATAATCGCGAACACAAACTTTAATCAACCAAATAACTAATTAAGGAAGACAAATTCATATAAAATCAATCAAGCTATAATCATTAGGCATAAGAATATGATCATAACAGTATTTCACACAAAACCTTAGCCTAGAACGAACACACACGACTAGCCGGACAACGACATAATCGTTAAAGCACTTATCTTGATGAACATACGATCGTAGGACAAACTGGAAGCCTCGGGATGTATGAAAGTCACCTTAGGACACCTCTTCTGCCTCTGGAAGTCGTAATAATCCGAATTGGGAGGTTAAGAGGTTTATATAGGGAAAACCTAAGTTTTTGGCTGACTTAAGCATCTTCACGTATCGCGAAGATGATAGGGATGCTTCTTCGCGTATCGCGAAGGACAAAATAGTCGCGGCCAGATTTTTGCAACTTCGCGTATCGCGAAGATGTAAAACTTCAGATTTTCTATTTTCTTTTCTTGACTGCCTCGTGATGCATGCACGTCCAATATCTCACTTCTCGATCTTCGTTCCAAGCCCGCAAATATCCTCATTATGCTCCATAGCTTCCAATATCCTGAAAACACATAAACAATGCTTGAAGTACCAATGTTCATTCATTTATTTAACTAAAATTAACTAATTAATATATAATAATAACTAACTTTTACCCAACCATCAGCTAGTCCATTCAGACGTGTTTACATTCCTAGCTTCCACAAGATCGTACACGTTCAACACATTGACTATCAACGATACACTCCTACCATACAGAGACCAGGAGATTCAAGGCTGTTCGATTATGAGAGTCTTTGGGAGAGTTTTCAACCCCCAGAGGAAGATCTATCTGAAGAAACTTTGATGATGATTTACAATCAACACTTGTCGGAAAATCAAGTGCCTATGCCTGAAGATCCTGTATATGTTTCTCAAGAAGTTCCTGACCATGTTCAATCCGATGATGTACTAGAAAGTGTTCTAGTTTTTGATGATGATGGAGATACAGATGAGGAGATAATTGAAGCTATTTCTCCATCTAATGTTGTTCCTGAAATGTGTGAGAGCAATCTTCAAACTGAAGTGTTAGTGGTATGGATCTAGATCTTATGATGACATCGATTCATTCGTTATTTGTGTATACGATTAAAGAGATTACGTTAACTATGTGTAGTGTGTGTGTTGAGAGAATATTTGGACAGAGTAACGAGTTGGAAGAAGGAATAATCAGAACTGTTACATTAGTATTAGTTACAAGGGTATATATAGGAGATGAACTCATTCGTTAAGATAAACTTAATGAATGAGTCATTCGTTACATTAAATGACTAACAATGAGACAAGTCATTCGTCATACATTACATACCGAATTGCCTTCATTCGTTATGTTCCATTCGTTAATCTTGGTTAACGAATGGAGCTTACATTAGAATGAATGTGACACATTCGTTACTCCGTAACGAATGTGCCTTACACATTAGGCGAATGCGCAGAATAACTAAATTACCAAGATGCCCTTTTACATTAAACCTCGTTTAAACTAAGACAATTACATTATCAGACAATAAAGACCCGAGACGTACACAACATGTATCAACAAACTCCCCCTCATCTCGAGCTCTTTATCTTCTTCAATGCTGGAACATCTTTGTCTTCCAGTCCACACAACTATGAATCTTGTATGGATAGCACACACAAACCACTTTCTGAAATTGCATAGCAAGTTTGTAGTCGCTTACATTAGCGAATCTGATCTGACTAGTAAATAAAGCATCGTTTTTAGACTCAGATAAGTTAACCAGCCACATCGGATCAATCACACGAATAGTATTCGTGTTTGACCCAGAACCAAATACAATAACCGCTTCACTCGTTTTATTATCATAATAACAGTAGTTGAACAACGTGAACAGACTCTGAGGAAAAGTCTTCATCGGAGCCCTCTTCATTGTCTTTGGCGGCTTCACCTGTAGAATCATCTTCCTCCAGCTAGTGTGCAGATAAATCTCATCAATATACTTATGAGTCGGCACCTGTGGCTTGAAGAATTTGAAACCATAATGGGTTTCATACAATAAATGAGAGTAGAACCACTCAGCCCACTGATCTTTCCCACGATTCACAAAAGGTCTATTGGCTAGTGTTCTAACATCCCACCTTAGCATAGATAATATATCGTGTGGGCACTTGAAATAATAGATACCGTGTTTCCACTATACAATATATACCTTAAGCTCAGAATCAAACTACCATGATACCAAATTACCTTTAACATCTTTGACAGACTTGTATTTCTTCATTTGGTATGCCGATGCTCGAGCCTTGGCCAATTTTACTTCCTTCTTTTCATGATATCGAAAGGCCTCGATCATCTTGTTCATTTTCTTCATGTCATGCTTAAACATACTCTCCAAAGCACGCTTCTGTTTTCTTTCTTTATCAGACAGGTGACTTGTCTCTGCAGCTTTGTTCCATTTCTCAATCTCTTCTCGTAGATGACGTTTTGCTGCATCAAAATGTTCTGTAGTGAAAAACGGAATACCTGAGTGGTTGTTGTTATCAGTGTAAAACTTAGGATACTCCTCAGCAGTAACATCCTCATCTTCTACTTCATCAAATTCAGGCACATTCCCACGTGGAATGCCTGTATTAGTACTTTCCTCAATCTCCACATCCACATCCACACTTTTACCCAATTCTTCAACCTCCTCTTCGTTTAGATCCAGAAGTAAGGCTATTTGTTCTTTGGTCAGTGAATGATCTACAAACTCACCTTCTTCGATCTCATCTGCGTTCACCATACTATAAATAATACTGTCCATACCCACAAATAAAATCATATTTGCTTGTACAACATCAATCGGTTTCGCACTCGTGTAATCCTTGTACAACACAATCAGTAACTGATTACCTTCTCCTTCACTACCACCACCTATACTTGTATCACCAGCTTCATTACCTGCTACTGGTGTACTCTCAGCATTACCCGCTGACGATGTACCACCGCCCGGTTGCTAATCACCCACACCTCTTGCATCCAGATCCTCTTCATCATTCTTCAATCTCTTCAACTCGTCATCTTTGCACGTAAGTTGAAGAATGATCTCACTAGCTCTATCAATCCTCTCCCCCTGAGCAGCAACAAGGGCTTTCAGTTCCTTATTCTCTCGCTGAATATACTGAATATGTCGTAACAAATTCCGTTGTGTTAGCTCACGGGTAGCTGTGTCAGCCTGCATCTGTGTCTGTTGAAGATGCAACAAATTCATCATGTGGAACCATTGAGTTTGAGGAGTCATACTAAAGAAATTTGGATGAACCAGTTGCAAGGGACCCTGGGGACGATTAAATGTCATAAACGAGTGCTCAGGTCTTGGCATCGGTGTCGGAGTAGCTAGTGTAGATACAGTCTGTTGTGGAGAAGTCGACATATGAGCTAATACCGTCTGAATAACATCTCTAAAATACGGATCAGATCTAGCTGTAGTCGCCAAAGTTATAGTAGGAAGTACAGGAGAAATAGGCATCTGTACAGGAGTAGGAGATCGAGTAAAAGCTGGAACTGGAGATCTTGGAATGTTCTGAACTGTAGGAGAAGTAGGAACAACAACTGGAATAGATATCGAAGCAGATACAATAGGAGTAGACCTCTCAAATGGTTGACTATGTATCTCAATACCAGATCCTCTTCTAACCCTTTGCTTTATAGGCTTATCCCCTTTATCTTCCATAGGTTCCTTACCCTTACGCTTTCTCTTCTGTTCATAAGTTAACCCAGCCTGTGGTCCCGGACCATCATCACCACCATCATTTCCACCATCACCACCTTCATACTCAGAATCGGAATCATCATGAGCCTAACGATCATTAGGTGGTGCGACATAATCAATCTTCGCAAGACGACCGATCAATCGCTTAAACTTCGGTCTATCTTGAAGACTTTGACCACGGTAAGATCTTAACCGCCTCATAGTCTCTTCATCCATGTGTTCAAGCTTCATCACGTCATCTTGATTCTTCAATAAATCAGGTTGCAAGTCATTGATCATCATCCATAGAAATATGGGATACATGAGAAACTTATGACGGCTCATGATATTTTCCTTCAGATGATAATAAACCAATTCAGAGAAGTTGAATGGTTTATTCAACACTAGAGAAACAAAAGCTGACTGTAGCATCACTCGGCATTCATCGAATCCACCTTTTCGTCTACCGAGACAATGTATCAACACGTGAAACAGGTACTTGTATTGTTCACACAAGTTTGCTTTGTTGTACATCAATCTACCCAAATCTCCATTATACTTTACTCGTCCAAACAACCCTCTAATCAATCCTTTGTCAAACTCACACCTATCGTCAATCGAATTACGAAATCCCAACGAATCTCTAATCACACCAATATCAATCACAACTCGCTTATCTTAAATCATTGCCTCTATCTGATTTTCGGCCTCGTTGTATCTAGCAGTATTCCAGAATGCTCAAATAAGACTCTGATAGACAACAGTACGAGTAGAGATGGCCTGGTATATCCTGGAGCATCTCAAGAAACTGATCATGCCTCAAAAGATCTGTGTGTCTTCAAAATTCGGCTCTAAATACGCACAGATGTTGTGATTCTTGTTCCAAGATAACATCACTGGATCTTGTTCAGGTTCGGCTTGAGCTTAAGGCTGTTCTGGATTATCTGCTAGTTTTTGCTCGGGAACAGGGTTTTGAATGATCTCGTCAGCCATTTCTTTTTAAAAAAAAGCAGCAAATTGTTTAAATACATCATACTGATTTAACGAATAAGCATCTCATTTGTTACCTTATACGAATGAGACATTCGTTATACAATTAATGTTTTACATTCGTTACAAATAACGAATCATACTTATACGTGAAGTCATTCGTTATTATGACGAATCAATGTGTATTGCTTTAACGAATCAACTCTGATTCGTTACACTTATTCCTTATCAATTTCACTGTCCATTCGCTACCTTAGCGAAACAGATAGTCATTCGTTAACAATTTAACGAATATGACCTGATCATTCGTTACAAAGGTAACGAATCTCAATTAAATTTTCCATTTGACTATCAGGAGTCAAAAATCAAATTAATTTTGACTATTCAAAGTCAAAGACGATGAATATCAATAACGTATCAGTTAGTTTCCTAACAATTTTCACAATTAAATCCAATGACATTGGTCAGAAATCGATTTTATATCTTAATCAATGATCATCAGAACTAATTTTCATCAATATATAAGTTTTAACAGTGTTCAACTATTCGGTTCATGACCAGTTAGAACATCACTCAGTTAACACATAAAAACCAGATGAAACTCCATAAACTTTTATCATTGAGATCGCCAATACTGTATAACACGAATATGTTAATCAATTGTGATAATAAGTAGGTATGAGATCTTGGAAAAATTTTACAAGAGCTCGGTTAGGATAGCAATGAAATAGGAACAGGCGAATGAAGAGTCATTCGTCTGAGATTGGGATTATAAACCCCAATAATTTCACGTGTTCCAAGGTTATTTGTTCAAATTTTGAACTAACGAATGGCCTTATTTGTTAATTTACAATCTGATTCGTTCAAGATTTTTAAACGAATAAGATTCTCATTCGTTAACACTTTAATGAATAATAAATTAACTCTTTCATTCGTTAACATAATAACAAATATTATAGTCGTTCGTTAAAATCATAACGAATGATACATTAAAATCATTCCATTCGTTAATTGTTTAAGCAAATGTCTTCCAATCGTTATACACAACGGAAGCGAATGTCTTGATAACGAATGAGAAACTCATTCGTTATGTTTAAATAACGAAAGGCTTTGCATTCGTTAACCTAATTAACGAATCACCAAACTCCTTTAGCGAATGAGATACAATCTCATTTAAGGAATTAAATATTATTAATAACCAATTAGGGTTTTTAGAGAATTAAATAATCAATTAAGCCCATTAACAATCAATTAAGCCCATTAATGTTCTTATTGAAATACATTAAAATTACCCGATCATCCAAGAATCGGTAAGATTTAACTTAAACGGATTTTTACGTTAAAAACAATTGATACCAATTGTAAATTATGTTAAGCACGATTATGTTAAATATTTTTGGGTATTAAATTCTACGTATTGTTTTGGGATTATTTGCCAGCTTGGTAAATCGAAAATAACGCAGAAATAAAATCTTTTTGAGTTTTGAAATATCTTTCAAATTACAAACAAAAATACAGAAGTAATACAAACTAATAAAGCAGTACATATTTTTGTGAGTCGAGCAGGGAATCATATTGACCAAAATATCTGTTCATACCAATTTTATTTTCAGCATTTATTATGACACATGTTAAGTCGATTATTGGTATTGTTGTCCACTTTAATATTCTAACAAGTTTTTCAGAATTTTCGATGATATTTATTAATTTGTTCAATTAGGCAAAAATATCAGAAATAATTAGTTCAAATCTTGATTCAATCGTAGTTTGATTTTCTCCAAATCACCCCAACTTGACTTAAACCTTAGAACCAATTTGATGAAAAGTAACTATTTTAAGCAATCATAGTCCGTAATCCCCAATACAAGACATACCCATGTTATCAAGCAATACCCTAAGGTCCGTTCCCATGGATGAGTATGCACCATTTCATCTATCGGTTTACAGACATTGTGTCCCTTGTGGTCCGTTTCTTAATGGTAATAAGACGCGAGCAAGGGGACAATGTATGACTCACAACGTGGTTTGGTCAAGTATGTAATTCATTTTTGTACACGATGTACTTTTTGCGATCAAGTTTAGAGACTTAAGCAGTTACACTACGGGTTCGCTTATATAAGCAATTTCTAATATTCATTAAAATGAATACCAGACGTAAAACCGCATAAAGACCCAATGAAATCCGGAACCTTAAAGCATCCCATCAATACAGGATTAAAGGCCACAAGACCATACATCGTTGAATCGTTAACCACCAACTAGATACTTTCGCTAAATTTTTTTTCAAATTGATTAGAAGGCTTGAGTATGACCGATTTATTACATTTCTGCCATCATTATCAAGACTTTTTATAGAATTAATCTCCCAGAGTATTTAGCAATTTATGTTTATATCACTTACTAGTCCTTACTTGTTTGTTAAAAGACCTACCAATACATCAATGCAATTAAGCACACAGTTTTTTATTACTTTTTACTAGACTTAGCAGCAAATGATCAGTGTACTATCATTTTCCCTTTTTGCTTCTAAAGTCATTTTGAGGAGCATTTTTCATTGTTTTTGGATTTTCAATATTTGAATGTTTTTAGAGTTTTTAATTTTTTCTGTACAAATTGAAAACACAATATTTTTGGATTTTATATTTTTCTCCTCCTAAAAACAACAAAAATTGAACTAAATAAGAAAAACAAAATAAATTGATTTAACCAAGATTTTGAATATCTTTCAAAGTTTTTAAACCATTTATACCCAGCAAATATTGAAAACGTGTTTTGTCAAACGCTTTGGTATAAAGGTCAGCCTTTTGAAAATCCTTTTGAATTTTATCAATAGAAATTAATTTCTTTTCAAAGTAATCACGTATAAAGTGATAACGGAATTCAAAGTGTTTGATTTTCGAATGGTGAACCGGATTTTTGGTGATAGATATAGCGGCCGAATTGTCAATAAAAATAAGAGTAGTAAGAAACTTCAAACCGTAATCCTACAAGTGTTGCTGGATCCAGAGAACTTGTGAACATCAACTCGAGGCCACCCCATACTCCGCTTCGACTGTAGAAGTTGAGACCGTTGTCTGCTTCTTACACTGCCAGGAAACAAGCCGGTTTCCTAAGAACTGACAACCCGTTGTTGTAGACTTGAAATTGATCTTGCATCCTCCATAGTCCGAATCAATAAAAACGGTGAGATCACTTATCATCCTTGGGGTACCACAACCCGATGTTAGGATTTCCCCTCAGATAATGTAAGATACGCTTTACTGCCGCCAGATAAGTCACTCGGGGACTCGATTGGTACCTGGCACATAAATAAACAGCAAACATGATATCAGGTCGAGATGCAGTCAAATACATAAGAGATCCGATCATCGCTCGATACAGGGTTGGATCTACGATATCCTCCAATTCATCTGGTGATAAATTTTGACCCACGGGAAGAGGTGTTGAAGGAATTTTTCCGTCGAATATCTTGAATCGGCTCAAGACATCGTTCACATATTTGGTCTGATGGATAAAGATCCCGGAATCAGACTAGTGAACTTGCAATCCTAAGAAAAAGTTCATCTCTCCCATTGAGCTCATCTCGAATTATCGTCTTCTCGAAATCTTTGCACAGGCTGCTGTTCGTCGAACCGAAATAATGTCATCCACATAGATTTGGACGAGGAGCAGATCATCACCCACGTTCTTATAAAACAAAGTACAATCCACAGTTCCCATCGTGAATCCACTTTATATTAAATGGTCCGCCAACGTGTTGTACCAAGCTCTCGGGGCCTGATGTAAACCATAAAGAGCCTTGTTTAATCGATAAACATGCTCTGGAAAGTCTGGATCCTCGAAACCGGGAGGCTGCTTCACGTATATTTCATCATGAATGGCTCCATTTAAGAACGCTGATTTCACATCCATCTAATAAACCTTAAAATTTTTATAGGCTGCATAGGCAAGAAAAATACGTATAGCCTCTAGTCGTGCCACAAGAGCATATACTTCAGTGTAATCTATGCCTTCTTGTTGATTGTAACCAAGAGCTACCAATCGTGCCTTATTTCTCACGATTACCCCGCGGTGGTCTTTTTTCCACTTAGAAACCCATTTTTTCGGAATAGCCTTTTTCACACGGTCGGGTTTATCAATTAAGTCCCATACACCCAGTCGAATAAACTGTTGCAGCTCCTCCTGCATTGCTTCAACCCAAGATGGTTCCTTGAGTGCCATCGTGACACTTGTAGGTTCAATATGTGATAGAAAGCAGGTGTATTGTGCAATACTAAGGATACCCAAAGAGTGCAAATCTGCATAAGCACAAACTATCGAATCCTCAGTAGGAGATAAGTTACACTCAACTTGATTATCACATACATTAGCTAATCGGTGTCTTGTATGAACCCCGTCGTTCACGTCACTAATTATCTGTTCCTACGGATGATTAGAATTAATCCTTAAGGAAGGATTAGAAGGTACAGATACGTTATCACCCAAATTGGTGATATTTTCCTCTGTTGTGTCTAAAGAGACAGTTGGTGAGTCATCAACAATTAGAATCGGCTCGTTTGTGTCTATACCTTCAACTAATGGAACCGACGATGATTCAAGAAAATCAGCTTCATCGGAAGACTCAGAAACCTCGTTTGACGTTTCTGATACATTAGGAGAGTCATCCACATCGACCGAAAAAGGCCTTGGAATAGGAAGACATTTTTCTTCCAAATATGATCTTAAGAAATCTTCAGGTACTTCTTCAACTACTGATGTAAACGAATTAAATAACCCATCGTAATCGAACATCCAATCGGGACCCATACCGGTTGGAGGAGTAGTATAACTTTGGCAATCAACATGATACCATTCCTCCACACAACCAGAAGAGATATTGAAGATTCGATTATTAGGAGAATTGTATCCCAAAATATAACCCTCAAAAGCTTTTTCATCAAACTTTCTAGCATCTCTCTTCAATACAGTACACGGACACCCAAACGGTTCCAAATACTTTAAGTTTGGCTTACGATTGTTCAGAAGCTCATAACTTGTCTTTTTGAACCTCTTTACAGTTAGTACGCGATTCAGTGTGTAGCACGCGGTATTCACAGCTTCGTTCCGGAATTGAACAGGTAGCTTAGAATCAGCATGCATCGTTCTCGTAGCTTCAATCAACATACGATTCTTTCTTTCTGACACACCATTTTGTTGAGGAACATAAGGCGCACTGAATTCCTGATATTGCATAAGAAATCCAATACATTATTCTTAAATTCAGTTCCATTATCACTCCGTATTCGTCTCACTTTAAGTTTGTAAAGTGATTCGATCTTCGTGATAAGGTTCTGAATTAAGATAGGCGTTTGATCTTTTGACCCCATAAATAGAACCCATGAGTATCGTGAGAAATCATCAGTAACCACCAAGCAGTACAGATCACTAGTGATACTAGCACGATTCACTGGACCAAAGAGATCGATAAAAGTCGTTCTAGTGGTGTAACAATCGAGTTAAGTGACTTACTCGGATGTGATTTCTTCTTTTGTTTCCCTTTTTTTGATGCAACGCAGTGATCATTAAACTTGAAAATCTTAAGTGAAACACCATCCACCAGATCATTTGAAATGAGAAAGTTCATCTTTCGTATGTGAATGTGCCCCATGCGTCAATGCCAAAAGGATAGAGTCCTATTCTGTATCTTTCGAAACGAAACATGTAGCTGAGGGTGAAACACTTACATTACAACTCATATCAAGTACATAAATATCATTCAATCGAGGTGATCTCATGACAACCATGTCTTCAGGAATCGTGTATCCCGGTTGAAGAATAACACATTCCTTGTTTGTGAAAATTGTGGTAAACTTTTTATCACATATCTATGATATGCTCAATAGATTATGATCTATCTTTTCACAATAATTAACCTTTTCAAAGGTTACTTTCCCATTTGAAACTTCTCCCTCCTTTGTAATCATCCCACCGTTGTTACCAGCAAACTCCACATAACCCCCTTGAATATCTTTGACGTTATTCAGAAGATCTAGGTAGCCAGTGATATGCCGAGAACATCCACTATCCAAGATTCACTTGTGACTTGACACGGATATAGATGAACTCTGCACAACAAGGTAAAGAGATTAGTTCAAAAAGGCAACCCAATCCTCAGTCTTGGGCTCTCCCTTTGATACTTTCGGAGAGAAAGATAAATTAACACTAGTATTCGGTACTTGAGGATAGGTGACCGGTTTCTTGTTTTTCTTCTTTAAGTAATTGTGACACCCGGTAAATTCCCAATCCCTTAAACCAAGTAATCAACCTAAATATTAGGTAATTATGTTATATGCGCCTTGCGCGAGCGCGCCATGTTAGTCAGCGCGTGCATTTGTTATGTGCGCCCTGCGCGAGCGCGCCATGATAGTCAGCGCGTGCATTTGTTATGTGCGCCCTGCGCGAGCGCGCCATGTTAGTCAGCGCGTGCATTTGTTATGTGCGCCCTGCGCGAGCGCGCCATGTTAAGAACCAGCGTGGGCATATGTTATATGCGCCATGCGCGAATGTTTTGGCTTTATGTTTTCATGTACCTTAACGTTATGTTGTCTAATGGGTTGACCATCCCGCATGATGCTAAGGCGGGTGCATCCTAAATCGTTTATGCGCGTGCGGAAGGGAACTAACCTCCCCGCATGGCGGGAACATTGAGAGCTAGTTTGTCTGAAGCTCTAAGATGGAATTGACTTCAACATAACTGATCACTATGTTGAAATACCAAGACCACCTGGAGAATCTACAAATGAAACTCAATGTCCCTAACTGCGAGAAGGTTACGCACCTACCCGCAGCAAAGAAATGTCCTTCACGCAGAAAGCTATGCGCACAAAGTAATACGCACAGAACACTTAGTCTATTCTCCAGGCGTAAGGAGATTACTCCCGCCCAAAAGGAAACAGTAGCGTGTTTCAGAGATTTTCCACTTTTTACTGTACACTAACAAAAGTACCTGAAAAAGCACACTGTAACACGAAAAGTCAACTGTCAGCCACCCTATTCTCACCAACCCCAGACCTGCATGCCCTGACCAAATCAAATCAAAATCTTTTATCCACTACTCCACTTTTAAATAAATAATAATAATTTCCATACTTTATCATCATTACCCCTAGATATGAAAAGATTACAATCCCCTAAAGCAAGGGATTGTGTTCCCTTGAGTTTGCCTATAAATATGTAACCTAAATTATCACCCAAAACACACTTCAAAGAACTGCAAACTTGCACTAATCCTCTCCCAAGCATCCGTTGTTTTCAGCTCCGATCCTGTTACTAGGTAAGCCGAGAATATAACCTTGAGATCTACTTTCCAACCCTTATATTCTCCTATTTCTTGATCTTAATATATATACTTCTTGTTATTTAATCGTATTCTAGACCTTCAATTCCGAGGCCAACACCAAGAAAACCCGAATCTCGATTTAATCCCTTAACAAGAACCACAGGTGAGTCTCACAGCCCCTATTCTCGCTGTTTTCACTGTTTTTAAACTGCTTTCGGGGCGAGGGACACGTACTTAAATAATGTTTTATCATGGTATACTTACAAGCTATGCAAGCGATTATGTGTTTAAATTATATTTCATGATGAGCAATGCGAACGGTTATCTAAGGTTTTCGATGTATGTGCGCTAGAACTCGAGTAAGTGATCACTTTACCATTGGAACTCTAAGGGTAGGGACTGCTGGTTTGATCCACCCACTCGTAGGGGTCGCGCCTCTTTGCATAGACGAGTGCCTAGTATGGTCATGGGGCAGTACTATGGGTTTGAGCCCGCTCGTAGGGGTCGCGCCTCTTTGCATGGACGAGCGCCTTGTTTTCCGGCACAACGTCCGCGCGTAACCCGCGGGACGGAATTATTGATTAGCTCGTAGGGGCAGCGCCTCTTTGCATAGACGAGCACGGTTTTTCAGAAATGTCCACGCGTAAACCGCGGGACGGCATTATATTATTTAGCTCGTAGTGGCAGCGCCACTTTGCATGGACGAGCACACTTCCAGTAATGATCGCGCGTAGCCCGCGGAACGACTTTTATCAGAAATATGTGTCAGATCTATGTTTTCATACGGATTATCAAGTATATGTTTAGACATGAAATCATAAATGTGTTTCAATATGATTTTATCAAGACTATGATGCAATGCGATTTATCAAGTTACTAAAACTTGTGAACTCACTCAGTTTATACTGATTCAAATGTTTTTACGTGTCTTTCAGGAGATAACTAGGTAGCGCATGGAGTCACACTTAGAGCACCTCACGCTGAACATCTAAAACTAGCTTTTTGGAAGATTTTAGTTCTATCCCTTCGATGCGCGTGGTTGTTCCCGCCGCGCAAGGGGATATGGCGTGGAAATCTTCAACAGTTTTTATACTTGGATGTTTTTATGTAATTTTTAAACAATGTAATGTATTTGTATTAAACTTTTCATGCGCAATGAAAATCTTTGAATGTTTGCAATGGCCCGTGCTTAATTATCAATCCCCACTCGCGTGCGCCCGGCTGTTTCCGCCGCTCAGGGCCGGGTGTGACAGATTGGTATCAGAGCACTGGTTATAGCGAACTAGGAAAAAAAGTTTTAACCTAGACTATAACCGTTGGGGGAAATCGCATGAAATATTTTTCAAAGAAAATATTTTCAAAAGAAACTATACACACACTTAGGAACACGGGTCACACAGTGTCTAGTAAATAATAATAACATTATGTGCTCAGAGTACATGTGCTAAGTTTGATATATTTTCATTCTCTTTTAAAGCGAGAATGCCTCCAACTAAAGCCAAGGGAATTACCATGACACCTGAGGAACTCGCGGAAATAATCGCGCAGGCGATTGCGACACATGAGGCCAGCAAGGCCGAATCAAGTCAGGGTCGTCAGAATGAGACCCCAGAACCCGAATCAGGAGCCTTGGACAAAGGATGCTCCTACAAGACATTCATGGCCTGTAAGCCTTGGCCATTCAAGGGTACCGAAGGGGCCATTGGGCTCTACAACTGGATTGACAAGATGGAGACAGTTCTCTCCATTAGCGGATGTAGTGAGAACCAGAAGGTCCTTTACGCGACCTGCATGTTCCAAGAAGCAGCTTCATCTTGGTGGAAGCTTCAAGTGAAGACCTTGGGGCGAGAAGTTGCTCTTCACAAAACCTGGGAGGAGCTGAAGGAGATGATGATGAGAAAGTTCTGCTCTCGCGCAGAAATCCAGAGTCTGCAGCAGGAATTCTGGAACCACACCATGGTAGGAACGGATATCGACGCCTACAACAACCGGTTCAACGAGCTTTGCCAGTTGGTGCCAGACATGGCAAACACGGAGGAAAAGAAGATCGAGAGGTATATTTTTGGGTTACCTCCTGTTGTTAGGGTTCCGCTCAACGCCGCAGCGCCTCCAACTTTTGATGAGGCGGTAGCGCGGGCCATCACCCTTACAAGGGATACGGTCCGTGCGGGTATGTTAACTACACGCGGAATCGAGCAGCGAAACTCTGATCCCAAGAGGAAATGGAACTCTCACCACCGAGGGTCCGACTCCAAGCAGCCACCGTTCAAGAAGCAGGAGAGCGCAAGGACTTACGCGATTCAGGCCGCGGAGCCACCACGAAAAGGATACAGCGGGCCTCGCCCATGGTGCAACAAATGCAAGTATCACCACGAGGGTGAATGCGCAAGAATCGAATGCGCCAAATGTGGCAGACCAGGGCACAAGACGATGAATTGCCGTGTCAGAGAAGCTGGAGCAAGCGACAACTGCTACGCATGCGGGAAGCCAGGGCATTTTAGTCGGGATTGCCCGCAAAAGGGGAACCAAGCTCGCGGGAGAGCTTTTGTGATCGGCGCAGGCGAAGCTAAAGAAGAGCCGAATGTGGTAACCGGTACGTTTTTGCTTAACGGACATTTTGCATCTGTCTTATTTGATACTGGCGCTGACCTAAGTTTTATATCCGCTGAGTTTAAAGACTCCCTAGGCCTAGCAACCAGTAGGCTAGACACGCCTTATACTATAGAACTAGCCAATGGTAGGCAGTTATGCGCGAACGAAAGAACTGAACAATGTGTAATAGTCATGGGAGGTCACGGGTTCAATATTAATTTGTTGCCAATAGACTTGGGAAGTTTTGACATTGTGGTAGGTATGGATTGGTTAGTCGAGAACCACGCGGAAGTTATTTGCCATGAGAAGCAGGTTCGGATCCCACTGTTGAACGGAGAAACCTTGGTAATTCAAGGGGAAAGAAGGGGAGTTGCGACGAAACTGATTTCGTGCCTAAAGGCGCGTAAGTGCCTAAGGAAAGGGTGCTACGCCTTCCTGGCGCATGTCGTAGAGAAGAAAGGAGATGAGCGAAGAATTGAAGACTTACCAGTAGTGCGCGAAATTCCAGAAGTTTTTCCTGAAGATTTGCCCGGATTACCGCCGCCGCGACTAGTCGAGTTTCGTATTGATTTGGTCCCAGGAGCTGCGCCAGTAGCTCGAGCGCCTTATCGATTAGCTCCATCTGAGATGCAAGAGCTATCCAATCAGTTACAGGAACTATTGGATAAGGGTTTCATACGCCCAAGCTTTTCACCTTGGGGAGCTCCAGTACTGTTTGTTAAGAAGAAGGATGGTTCGTTCAGAATGTGTATTGACTACAGGGAACTGAACAAGCTGACAGTCAAAAATCGGTACCCCTTACCGAGGATTGACGACTTATTTGACCAGTTGCAGGGATCCAGTTATTATTCGAAGATAGATCTATGGTCAGGATACCACCAACTTAGGGTCCGTGAGGAAGATGTGCCGAAAACAGCCTTCCGAACTAGATACGGCCATTATGAGTTCTTAGTGATGCCTTTCGGGCTAACTAATGCGCCGGCTGTATTCATGGATCTGATGAACCGCGTATGCAAACCATACTTGGACAAGTTTGTGATTGTGTTTATAGATGATATTCTGATTTACTCACGGACCAAGGCCGAGCATGAGCAACACCTGAGATTGATTTTGGAATTGTTGAGGAAAGAAAAGTTGTATGCGAAGTTTTCCAAGTGCGAGTTTTGGCTTAGAGAAGTTCACTTTCTCGGTCACGTTGTAAACGAGAAAGGAATACACGTTGATCCTTCCAAAGTCAAGGCCATCGAAAACTGGGAAGCGCCAAAAACCCCAACTGAGGTGAGGCAATTCCTAGGACTAGCTGGCTACTATCGACGCTTCATTGAGAACTTCTCCAAGATAGCTCTACCTCTGACCGCGCTAACTCAGAAAGACAAGAAGTTTGTTTGGGGCGAAAATCAGGAAGCAGCGTTTCAAATGTTGAAACAAAAATTATGTAGTGCGCCAATTTTGTCTCTGCCCGAAGGGACGGACGACATCGTCGTTTACTGCGACGCTTCACATCAAGGACTCGGATGTGTCCTTATGCAGCGAGACAAAGTCATAGCATATGCCTCGCGCCAACTCAAGACCAATGAAAAGAACTACACAACGCATGATCTGGAACTTGGAGCGGTTGTCTTCGCGCTAAAGATTTGGCGCCATTACCTCTATGGTACAAAGTGTATAATCTTTACGGATCACAAGAGCCTTCAGCATATATTTGATCAAAAGGATTTAAACATGAGGCAACGAAGATGGGTGGAGTTGTTGAATGATTATGATTGTGAAATTAAGTACCACCCTGGAAAGGCGAATGTGGTAGCAGACGCGCTAAGTAGGAAGGAGCGAATAAAAACGCTACGAGTCAAGGCCCTAAGGCTAACCATTCACACAGATCTCTCTACCCGCATCCGAGACGCTCAGCAAGAAGCCTTGAAACCAGAGTTTGTTAATAACGAATGCCTTGGGGGTATGATTAAGAGTTTGGAACTTAAAGAGAACGGCAATCTATATTTCGCTAACCGCTTATGGGTCCCTCTCAAGGGAGGATTGCGCGAGCAAGTACTAAACGAAGCTCACAAGACACGGTATTCCGTACATCCTGGCGCAGACAAGATGTACCAAGATGTTAAAACGCTGTATTGGTGGCCCAATCTTAAAGGCGCCATCGCAACGTATGTCAGTAAATGCCTGACGTGTTCGAAGGTGAAGGCTGAATACCAGAAACCATCAGGGTTGCTTCAACAGCCAGAAATTCCCATGTGGAAGTGGGAACAAATCTCTATGGACTTCATCACCAAATTGCCAAGGACACCTGGGGGTTACGACACGATCTGGGTTATTGTGGATCGGCTAACTAAGTCAGCGCACTTCCTGCCGATCAAGGAAACCGATAAGATGGAAAAGTTAGCCCGATTGTATATTCGAGAAGTAGTTTCAAAACATGGAGTCCCAGCGTCCATCATTTCTGATAGAGATAGTCGGTTCACATCAAGGTTTTGGAGATCGTTACAAGGAGCTCTAGGTACTCGCCTTGATATGAGTACAGCTTATCATCCTCAAACGGATGGGCAAAGCGAGCGAACAATCCAGACGTTGGAAGATATGCTGCGCGCGTGCGCAATCGATTTCGGAGGTAGCTGGGATACTCATCTCCCATTGGTTGAATTTTCTTACAACAACAGTTATCACACAAGCATCAAGGCTGCGCCGTTCGAAGCTTTGTATGGGCGCAAGTGTAGATCCCCACTGTGCTGGGCTGAAGTGGGTGACAAGCAAATGACTGGTCCAGAATTGATCCAAGAAACAACAGACAAGATTTTTCAGATAAGGGATCGCCTTAAGACAGCGCGCGACAGACAGAAGAGCTACGCAGATGTGCGAAGAAAACCATTGGAGTTTCAAGTAGGGGAAAGAGTACTGTTGAAAGTCTCTCCATGGAAAGGAGTCCCCCGTTTCGGCAAGCGAGGAAAGTTAAATCCGCGCTATATTGGACCATTTGAGATCCTGGAAAGGATCGGTCCGGTTGCTTATAAACTCCGTTTACCCGCCGAACTCAGTGGAGTTCATGATACGTTTCATGTGTCCAACCTCAAAAAGTGCTTATCTGACGAAACGTTGATTTTGCCGTTGGAAGAGATTCACATCGACAAACAGCTGCACTTCGTAGAAGAACCTATAGCAGTAACCGATTGGAAAGAACAAAAGTTACGCAGAAGCAAAATCAAGTTAGTAAAGGTTCAATGGAAATCAAGGCGTGGGCCTGAATTCACTTGGGAAAGAGAAGATCAAATACGCAAGAAATACCCACACCTCTTTCAGAACATGGCTTCTGCCAGCGACGTCTCCTAAATTTCGGGACGAAATTCTCTTAACAGGGGGAGAATGTGACACCCGGTAAATTCCCAATCCCTTAAACCAAGTAATCAACCTAAATATTAGGTAATTATGTTATATGCGCCTTGCGCGAGCGCGCCATGTTAGTCAGCGCGTGCATTTGTTATGTGCGCCCTGCGCGAGCGCGCCATGATAGTCAGCGCGTGCATTTGTTATGTGCGCCCTGCGCGAGCGCGCCATGTTAGTCAGCGCGTGCATTTGTTATGTGCGCCCTGCGCGAGCGCGCCATGTTAAGAACCAGCGTGGGCATATGTTATATGCGCCATGCGCGAATGTTTTGGCTTTATGTTTTCATGTACCTTAACGTTATGTTGTCTAATGGGTTGAACATCCCGCATGATGCTAAGGCGGGTGCATCCTAAATCGTTTATGCGCGTGCGGAAGGGAACTAACCTCCCCGCATGGCGGGAACATTGAGAGCTAGTTTGTCTGAAGCTCTAAGATGGAATTGACTTCAACATAACTGATCACTATGTTGAAATACCAAGACCACCTGGAGAATCTACAAATGAAACTCAATGTCCCTAACTGCGAGAAGGTTACGCACCTACCCGCAGCAAAGAAATGTCCTTCACGCAGAAAGCTATGCGCACAAAGTAATACGCACAGAACACTTAGTCTATTCTCCATGCGTAAGGAGATTACTCCCGCCCAAAAGGAAACAGTAGCGTGTTTCAGAGATTTTCCACTTTTTACTGTACACTAACAAAAGTACCTGAAAAAGCACACTGTAACACGAAAAGTCAACTGTCAGCCACCCTATTCTCACCAACCCCAGACCTGCATGCCCTGACCAAATCAAATCAAAATCTTTTATCCACTACTCCACTTTTAAATAAATAATAATAATTTCCATACTTTATCATCATTACCCCTAGATATGAAAAGATTACAATCCCCTAAAGCAAGGGATTGTGTTCCCTTGAGTTTGCCTATAAATATGTAACCTAAATTATCACCCAAAACACACTTCAAAGAACTGCAAACTTGCACTAATCCTCTCCCAAGCATCCGTTGTTTTCAGCTCCGATCCTGTTACTAGGTAAGCCGAGAATATAACCTTGAGATCTACTTTCCAACCCTTATATTCTCCTATTTCTTGATCTTAATATATATACTTCTTGTTATTTAATCGTATTCTAGACCTTCAATTCCGAGGCCAACACCAAGAAAACCCGAATCTCGATTTAATCCCTTAACAAGAACCACAGGTGAGTCTCACAGCCCCTATTCTCGCTGTTTTCACTGTTTTTAAACTGCTTTCGGGGCGAGGGACACGTACTTAAATAATGTTTTATCATGGTATACTTACAAGCTATGCAAGCGATTATGTGTTTAAATTATATTTCATGATGAGCAATGCGAACGGTTATCTAAGGTTTTCGATGTATGTGCGCTAGAACTCGAGTAAGTGATCACTTTACCATTGGAACTCTAAGGGTAGGGACTGCTGGTTTGATCCACCCACTCGTAGGGGTCGCGCCTCTTTGCATAGACGAGTGCCTAGTATGGTCATGGGGCAGTACTATGGGTTTGAGCCCGCTCGTAGGGGTCGCGCCTCTTTGCATGGACGAGCGCCTTGTTTTCCGGCACAACGTCCGCGCGTAACCCACGGGACGGAATTATTGATTAGCTCGTAGGGGCAGCGCCTCTTTGCATAGACGAGCACGGTTTTTCAGAAATGTCCACGCGTAAACCGCGGGACGGCATTATATTATTTAGCTCGTAGTGGCAGCGCCACTTTGCATGGACGAGCACACTTCCAGTAATGATCGCGCGTAGCCCGCGGAACGACTTTTATCAGAAATATGTGTCAGATCTATGTTTTCATACGGATTATCAAGTATATGTTTAGACATGAAATCATAAATGTGTTTCAATATGATTTTATCAAGACTATGATGCAATGCGATTTATCAAGTTACTAAAACTTGTGAACTCACTCAGTTTATACTGATTCAAATGTTTTTACGTGTCTTTCAGGAGATAACTAGGTAGCGCATGGAGTCACACTTAGAGCACCTCACGCTGAACATCTAAAACTAGCTTTTTGGAAGATTTTAGTTCTATCCCTTCGATGCGCGTGGTTGTTCCCGCCGCGCAAGGGGATATGGCGTGGAAATCTTCAACAGTTTTTATACTTGGATGTTTTTATGTAATTTTTAAACAATGTAATGTATTTGTATTAAACTTTTCATGCGCAATGAAAATCTTTGAATGTTTGCAATGGCCCGTGCTTAATTATCAATCCCCACTCGCGCGCGCCCGGCTGTTTCCGCCGCTCAGGGCCGGGTGTGACAGTAATTGTCACGTATGATTCCCGAATCAGTGTTCTTACAAATTGGTTGAACACGAATCAACCCGAACTACTTTCTTCGGATTAATATTAGAATACATTATGACACACTCATCAACTTGATTTTCTTTTAAATTTTGAAACAAATAAGTCTTTTGAGTTGATGAATGTTTGATATCATCTATCTTTGCTTTACATCTCTTTGAAACATGACTAGGTTCACAAAACTTAAAACATATCCGAGAATCTAAAGATTTAAGTGGTGAGCTAATTGTCTTGTTTGGTAGCAACGATTGATTAGTATCAACCTTGGGTTACTCAAATGTTACCGACTTTGGAACTTCATGTTTTAAACCCTTTTTGTTTTTATAAAATTCAAGATTTATTGAATTCGAAGAATTTTCCAATCCTGAAGATTTTACAAATTTTATGGGTTTAAACTTGTTATCATTTGCCTTTTCTTGAACATTCTCAAGTTTTGATTTAATAAAATATTGTTCAAGCTTAATGACTTTTGATGTGTCATCTTGAAAAACACTGTCAATCAATTCAGGGTTTAGAAGATTCAAAGAAACTTTTTTATCTGAAAACACTTTTGGCAAACCTTTTAACTTAAATATCTTCCCACTTGAAGATGCAGGTTGAGGATTGATGAACCTCAACAACTCCTCATCAGACACAGAGGGTTTGACTGATTTAGGAACATTAGATGATACCTTAGGAGTTTTTAATGAATCGCCTGAAGATTTTGAACCATACACTACTTGTTCAAACTCTTCAGGTTCACATAAAATGTGATTGTCATCTGGTATATTCTTGTTTTTGACAATCGCATTTGGTTTAGACAACTCCTCAATAGAACCATTTACTTCACTTTTGATAAAACACTGATTTACTTGTAATGTGAACTGGTTCTTTAGTTGTTTTAATTTGTTCAACATTTTTAGATTCTCCTATATGCATTTCTGGACATTGTTTTACATCGAGAATGTGTCACACCCCGACTAGGTAGTTGCGGAAGCGTAATACGGGAATGTAACAGATAACACTGGTATCAACAACATTGTTTATAAAGAAAATTCAACAGCTAATTTACATCATATTACATGGGTAGGTACTACGTTTACAAACTAGGTGAAAAACACATAACCGATTGCGAGCTTCTTAAACAGTATTATATCAGCGTCTATTCACAGCTATTCAACTTGTCTTTCTAACACCAAGCACGTAAGCAAATCATTCCACTTTTGCTTTACCTGAAAAGCATGTAAAACGGGTCAACTACGTCTAGTTGGTGAGTTTCAAGTTTCACGAGTTTCAATGAAATCAGTACACGAGTTCGTAAAGTTTACAGTGTGTATGTATATATGTCTGTGTATGATGCATTATACTAAGCCACAAGTGAAACCGAAACGAGCTATACTGCATGGCCTCTCCTGCCCATGCACTCCTGTTGGCATTTAACAGCCAATTTTGCCCCATGAATGTACTATGTCTAACACCACATAGCAGTATGTAAAAATATAATGACAATGTGCAACTGGGTTTACATATGTTCCGGCATACCCCACCGGCTCTGTCAGTTGGGTTTGTCAAACCGATAGTACTATCCACACGCCACCGGCACGAAGTTAATCACTTGTGTTTGTGGGGACTTGTCAAGTGTTAGTACTTAGATAATCCACATCATCACACGTTTTCAAGTATAAAAGTTTATGTAAACATGCTTTTCACCCCAAAAGTTCGTAAAACAGTTTAGAAAGTGGGGGTCGTGAAACTCACCTTATCGTAGTTCGCACAGAAATCACGTATCAAATAGTCAGATGTCTCGTTTATAGCCTGATTCCTATAAACGATATCGTATTGTTATTACTAGTACAGTGTTTAAGCTAAGTCGGGCTGTATAGATAATCTGGGTATAGCTGTTAGGCCCAGAACATGACCATAGTCTTAGATTGTGACGTTGTATACTATGAAATGTTTAAAACTGGATTTGGCTCAGTTTCACCGTTTTCCGAGCCTAGCTCAGTTGATCGTTTATATGTTTCGGGATTAGGTAAGATCATATAAAACTTAAGTAAATATATTGATTGATAAAATGATTTGATTTATAAAAGAATTTTAAGGTTTCGGTGTCTGGTTTGACCGCAGGGTTCGATTCCGTTTTCACACGGGTTTGATTATACAAAACGCGTACAATCCACCCGAATTGTCCGGAATTCTCGTAAAAAGTTCGTTTTTATCAATATCATTCAAAAATATGATATTTGACCACTTTTGACATTTTGACATACCAGTCAGTCCGTTAAACACAAAACTGCCGGTTTCGTTAAAACAATTATAATTTAAATCTTTAATAAATCATAACTAAATATGTAATTACATATAAATTATGTAAATTTTTGTAAAAATACATTAAGACATGGAGAATTTTATAAAAATATTTCCAGTAATTTTATGATTATTTATTTATTTATAAAAATTCATTTAATAGGTTATAATCATGTAATAAATGGCCCGTTTATATCAAACGACCTCCGAAAAATCCCATAATTTTTACCAATGGCCTCAATGTGACTACATAACCCCTGCAAAATTTCCAGAACCTAAATCTTTTGACCAAATGCCTTTTTGTGCGTTTTTCGGCTGTTAAAACTCGGTTCAACCATGGCTGCACAAACCATACTTAGACATTTCCAATGATTCCCAAACTTTACCAGTGATCTTAAAATCCCATGTCAAACTCCAAAACCAAGTTTCATAATTTTTCAATATGTTTTGCTATTTTTCCCAAATAAACGCCCATAAACGGGAATAAATTCACCAAATATTCTCCGTTTATCTAAAAATTACCAAATTTGAACAGGGACTCATTTTTATGATCCCTAATGTCCCTGAAAATTTTCACAAGCTAACAACAAGCACGTCACAACCTAATACTAAACAGCCCCAAAACGAGTATTACGGGTTTACCTTGTCGGTTTTCGATGAATTTTGCTAGCTTAAACGACTTTCCGGGTCTCGGGTTGCAAACTCAGTATATCTACATATCATATAACATCAAACCAAGCATAAATCATCCATGTAACAGCCTTGATAATTAGGGTTTCGGTTTTGGGTTCAAACCGAACTTTCTAACCGTAAAAACGTTGTATTCATGTTCTAATCCGTGTTTTTGACCAAAAAAGTATATGTTCCAGGTTTGTAAACATGTTTAACATCAAAACATAATTTTACTTGATTTTTAGGGCTTTTGGATGGTTAAACATGTTTAACACTAATCAAAACATGTTTATATGATAATCATATGGATCAAACTTTGTTAAAACTTGTTAAAATTGAATCTTACCTTAGGGTTTTTTTTTGGAAGAAACTTGAGAGAACAGAGCTGGACCTCAAAAGTTTATATGTTGAAATGAATATCAATAGCTTAAGAATAAAGTTATGTAAAAGAAAACAAATGTGGTGTTTGGTAGCATGTTCCGATCGGAACTTCTTATGGAGCCTTAATGGGCTGTTTTGGCCCATTAATTTATATATACCAGCCCAAACATGAAAAGCCCATTTTAAGTTTAGTTCGGGTTCGGTTTTTCGCAAGAAAATTAATTCGGGTGTGAGAAATAGCGTGAAAACGAGTGTTTTTCAGCTTATTTTTGTAAAATAAGAAAAACGTACTGACTCGTTGTAAAATTCCAAAATATTTTCACGGATTGCTTAGAACATATCATATAAGTGTTTTATAAATCTTTTTCGGCTTAACGGATGCTACAATGCTTGTTTTGACATTAACGATTGCGTTTAAGCTTATAGCGTATCGATAAACGAAACCTTTTTCGTTTAAAGAGTTTTAAACGTACTGGAGCCTAAATATCAATATGTTAGCCTCTATAACATATATATAACTCGTATATGACCCCTCAGTATGTATACGGGTCATAATTAGTATCGGTCGGTTACTCGTTTAAGCACTACGAATTAACCGATTTATCGTTTACTTGTTACGTAATGAATATAGTGTACCTCGTTTTATCATGAATGTCACATTCTCCCCCCGTTAAGAAATTTCGTCCCCGAAATTTAATGTGTCATCGGTTTTCTAGGGAACAGGTGTGGGTATTTCTTTCGGAATTCGTCCTTTCGTTCCCAAGTATACTCGGGTCCTTGTTTTGAATTCCACCGAACTTTTACTAATGAAATTTTGTTGTGTCGTAACTGTTTGGTTTTCCCGTCTACAATTTCTACCGGTTCCTCTACGAAGTTGAGCTTTTCGTTGATCTGAACATCTTCCAGTGGTACTATTGTCGTTTCATCAGTCAAACACTTCTTCAGATTCGATACATGAAACACGTCGTGAATAGTGCTCAGTTCTAAGGGTAGTTTTAATCGGTAAGCTACGGGACCAATTTTTGCGACAATCTCAAAAGGTCCGATGTATCTTGGGGCTAGTTTACCAGTCTTTCCAAATCTTATAACACCTTTCCATGGCGATACTTTTAAAAATACCTTATCACCTATTTCAAAAGATAACGGTTTTCTACGAATATCGGCATAACTCTTTTGTCGGTCACGGGCAGCTTTCAATTTTTGTTTAACCTGGTGGATCTTATCGGTGGTTTCCTGAATTAAATCGGATCTTGAAATTTGAGTATCACCCACTTCTGTCCAACATAGTGGTGATCTACATTTTCGCCCGTATAGAGCTTCATAAGGTGCTGCTTGTATACTACTGTGATAACTGTTATTGTAAGAGAATTCAATGAGCGAGAGGTGTTGATCCCAATTCCCTTTGAAGTCCAGTACACAAGCACGAAGTAAATCTTCTAAGGTTTGGATGGTTCGTTCAGATTGACCATCGGTTTGGGGGTGGTAAGCCGTACTTAGGTCGATTCGGGTTCCCAAGGCTTCTTGTACTGCTTGCCAGAAATGTGAAGTAAAGTGACTGTCTCGATCGGAAATAATCGAAAGAGGTACTCCGTGTCGAGATACTATTTCATCGATGTAAATTTGAGCGAGTTTTTCGGTGGTGTAGTTGTTACGGATGGGAATAAAGTGTGCGGATTTGGTTAACCGGTCTACAATTACCCAAATTGCGTTGTGTCCTCTTGAGGTTTTAGGAAGGTGTGTCACAAAGTCCATGGTAATTTGTTCCCATTTCCATTGTGGGATTTCGGGTTGTTGTAACATTCCCGAAGGTTTTTGATATTCCGCCTTTACCCTTGCACATGTTGCACATTTACTTACATACACGGCTATATCCTTTTTCATACCAGGCCACCAGTAAAATTCTTTGACATCCTTATACATCTTATCAGCACCTGGATGAATAGAATACTTGGATTTGTGTGCTTCATCAAGTATCAGCTTTCGGAGTTTATGAAGTGTTGGAATCCAGACCCGGTTTTTGTAATAGTATATTTCATCGGTTTTCTTCTCAAAATTCCTTTCATTTCCATGTAGTTCTTCTTTTTCTAGCTGATCTGTCTTCAAGGCCTCATCTTGTGCAATGCGAACTTGTTCGGTTAGGCTACTTTGAACAATCATTCCGAGTCCTCGTACCCGTAATGGTCTGATTCTGTCTTTTCAGCTTAAAGCATCAGCTACTACGTTAGCCTTACCCGGGTGGTATTTAATCTCACAATCGTAATCATTTAACAGTTCTACCCATCTTCTTTGTCTCATGTTTAGCTCTTTCTGATCAAATATATGTTGTAAGCTTTTGTGATCAGTATAGATGGTACATTTAGTGCCATACAAGTAATGTCTCCAAATCTTCAATGCAAAGATAACTGCTCCCAATTCCAAATCATGGGTCGTATAATTCTTTTCATGTACTTTTAATTGTCGGGAAGCATATGCTATTACTTTCTTTCTTTGCATCAGTACGCATCCTAAACCTTTACGAGATGCGTCACAATATACCACCAATTCATCAGTTCCATCTGGAAGGCTTAATATTGGAGCCTCACATAACTTCTGTTTTAACGTTTGAAAGGCCATTTCTTGTTCTTCTCCCCATTCATATGCTCGATCTTTTTGAGTTAGGAGGGTTAAAGGTTGTGCAATACTTGAAAAGTTTTCAATGAATCTTCTATAATACCCGGCTAGTCCTAAGAATTGACGAATTTCTCTTGGTGACTTAGGCACTTGCCAATTCTTAATGGCCTCAATTTTACTTGGGTCTACTTGGATCCCTTGATGGTTCACAATGTGTCCCAAAAACTGTACTTCTTGCAGCCAAAACTCACATTTGGACAACTTTGCGTATAACTTCTCTTGCCTCAATAATTTTAAGATTTCCCTCAAATGTTGTTCGTGTTCCTCCTTACTTCTCGAATATATCAAAATATCATCGATAAACACTATCACAAACTTGTCAAGGTAAGGTTTGCAAACTCGGTTCATGAGATCCATAAACACTGCAGGTGCATTTGTCAACCCAAATGGCATAACCAAAAACTCATAGTGACCATACCGAGTTCGGAAGGCTGTTTTTGGTACGTCTTCTTCCTGAATTCTCACTTGATGATAACCAGATCTAAGATCAATTTTTGAAAAATACTTCGCACCTTGGAGCTGGTCAAACAAGTCATCAATTCGAGGTAAGGGGTATCTATTCTTTATAGTCACTTTATTCAATTCCCGATAATCAATACACATTCGAAAACTCCCATCCTTCTTCTTTACAAACAACACTGGTGCTCCCCACGGTGAGTAACTAGGGCGAATAAAACCCCTGTCCAGTAACTCTTGTAACTGGTTGGACAGTTCTTGCATTTCAGAAGGCGCAAGTCTATAAGGTGCCTTAGCAATGGGTGCTGCTCCTGGTATCAAATCAATACGGAATTCTACTTGTCGGGTCGGTGGTAAACCAGGCAACTCATCGGGGAATACATCTGAATACTCGTGTACCACTGGGATGTCTTCCATTCGTTTTTCCTCGGGTTTCTTAACTGTTACGCTCGCCAAGTATAAAGTACAACCTTGGCGTAAGTATCTCAATGCCTTAAGTTGAGATATGAGAGGCAGTACCGTACCAGATTTCTCACCTTGAACAATTATAGCCTCATCATTCGAAAGAGGTATTCTAACGGTCTTATCCTTACAGACAATTTCAGCTTTATACTTAGATAGCCAGTCCATACCGACTATAACATCGAAACTTCCCAATTCCACTGGGAGTAAATCAATAAGGAATGGGTGGTCGTTTAGGATAAGGGAACAGTCTCGGACTATTCGGTTAACAAGTATAGGCTTACCGTTAGCGAGTTCTATAGTATATGGTTTTGTTAGTTCACTAACCGGCATATTTTCTAAAGGTAAGAAATTAACAGATACGAAACTTCTATCGGCACCCGTATCAAACAAAACTGAAGCATACTGACCCGAAACTAAGAATGTACCTGTCACCACATTCGGATCTTGACGCGCTTCACCCGGTCCTAATACAAATGCGCGTCCCTTAGCTGTGTTGGAGGTTGATGCTTGTGCTTGGTTCTGCCTTTTCACCGTACTCGGGTTCAAATTAGGGCAATATCTCCGAAAATGTTCCGTACTGCCACATTCATAGCAGGCACGGAGGTTCGTGGTAGGTGGGGTTTGTTGGTTGAGTTGTGGGCGAGTTGGTTGAGGTCGAGGGAGTTGAGTTGATTGCGGTGGACGGTTAACAATGTTGGTAGGGTTCTACAGTTGGGGGCATAGTGTCCCGTTCTTCCACACTTTTGACAGGTGATCGGTTTGCAATCACCCACATGATGAAGATTACATCTTCTGCACTTCGGTAACGTCCCTTTATAGGCCTCTTGTTTTACATTAGAACTGGTCATGGCATAACTTCGGGTATTCGGACAAGCCCGTTTGTTCTGAGGGTTTCCTTGTATTCTTGTCCCATAATCAGTTCGTTTTAAACTTGTTGTTTCACCTGGCATCCTTATCACTCCACTTCTCATCAAATCAAAAGTAACGACACCCGTTTGAGATACAACACTTTCTAATGTCGGGTGGGCAACTGAATTTACTATACTTCTCACAGCAGGGGTCAGTCCCCAGATATAACGTTCAATTCGCTTCGCTTCCGGTGTAACTAACCATGGAACTAAGCGGGACAGTTCGTTAAAATGATTCGTGTATCCCACATGGTCTGCTCCTTTCATTTCCAGATTCCATAACTCGTGTTCCAACCTCTGAATCTCACTTTAAGGACAAAAATGCTCTAGCATGAGGGTTTTTAATTCAGTCCATGACATACGATTAATGGCATCTTGTCCCCTTATTTGGACTACTGTATTCCACCACATCAGCGCTTGGTCTAGAAACATACTGGTAGCAAATTTGACTATGCGGTTCGGTGGACACTCACTGATATTAATTACTGATTCGGTCTTTTCTATCCATTTGACTAGCCCGCTAGGTCCTTCAATACCCTTAAACTCAATCGGTTTACATGATGTAAATTGTTTGTATGAGTACTCCTGACGCGAGGGTTCTCGGTTATTATTATTAGTTGTGTTAACAACCGGTACAGGGTTCGGGTTCGGGATATTATCAGGGTGCACAACAGGTTCCGGGTTCCCAGTGACATTCATAGTTGGGAGAGTGTTATTATTATTTATGACAGTATCAGTATTCACCGGGGTAGTAACACCCGGGGCTACATTAGTGTCCGGCGGAGGTGTATTAACAGTGGCCGTGGTAGTGCTCGTAGGTTGATTAACAGTATTGTTAGCACGTATGCCTGCAGTGACTTGTGCTACAATTGTTGGTATCACTGCTTATAGTTGACGAGCAATCATTGCGGCCACTTCCGCCTCAGACAAAGGGTTTGTTTTCCTCGGGGCCATTCTATAGAATAATCAATTATATAATAATCAATATCGTTTCACTATGACCAACACAACTTTACAATATTACAATTTCACAACACATAACTATGCCAAAGAAAACACGTTTGTATTAATTATAATCATTACTGTACATATGCATCCAAAATTAGCGCATAGGCTTAACCTGGTATAGGCCAGCGCTTGTATATGCGTATCAAAATTTGTCACCAAGTGACATGTAGACTTAACCCGATAAGGGCCAGTGCTTGAGATAGTACTAAACCACCAACAACTCCCAAGTCAGCCCAACATGCTGTACAAAATACTACTTGGGATATCAAAAGACTATATACATAAGACCAGACTACTAGGTCCTATCCATTCTTTGCAACATGGAACCACAACCAAATCACAGCAGCCACTAGGGCCGCATTAACTTCTAAACACGCCCCCAGTAGTATCATCGCTCGATCCTGACGCCCGTGGCTGTCAGCACTGGATCTTTGTACAATTCTGATTTCCTGCTGCATATACCTCATGTGATCATACATATCTTGTCTATGCTGGTTTAGACTATTTATCATGTGTGAGTGTTCTAAGAGTTGATCAGTTGCTAAACCAAACCATGCTGAATCAGAAAGACGGGGTGGCTCGGGTACCGGGGCGGGTAAACCCCAAGTAGGAACAGGTATCTCTGTTACCCGGACACGCGATGTTTCTCCCCTATGGTACGTAGATCGAGGTGGGGAAAAGGTGTGCTCAGGCGGACGCACTGAAATGCGAGCAGTCCGACGGTTTCTAATAGTGGGTGGAGGTACTGGTGTATGCTGTACGGGTGGAGTAGGGGATCTGGGTGCTCTAACAGGTGAACGATAAGCACTAGTAGCTCCCTGTTCTACTACATTCCTAGGGGATTCCCTAGGGGGGATAGGTGTCACAACGATAACCCGATAAGTCGGGTTGATCTGGGGGTACCTCGCGAGGAATTACCGCGTTTGCACCTTCTCCTATCTCCTCTGGTTCCTCCTCCGTTTCTTCTTCCGGATCCTCCTCCTCCTCCTCAGGCCTTGCTGGTAGGGTATTAGGTAAACGATCAGTAGTTCTTGACATATTCCTGCACAATTGTTAGTAATAAGAATAGTATCCGTCTATATTAATCATAGTAAGATACGTGCAGGTATTTATACACATAAGCACAAATAATCGTTTATATACACAAATATTTATCTATTATTATATTTTATACACATATGTTGCTGTTTTTACCTATTCGATTGTTTATCGACTTCTTCTCGAATTTCCTCGTACAAACAAGTCTGTTATTACGTTCCGGACCATAATAACCCACTTGTCCATTCGTGTTCATCACAAGAATCATTCGTGTATATTATTTAATATTATTTTATTCCCAGAGTTAATCGAGCCTACGGTTATCTTAGGGTATCCTAAGGGACATCCTAATTCTTTATAACCAATGGCTCTGATACCAACTTCTGTCACACCCCGACTAGGTAGTTGCGGAAGCGTAATACGGGAATGTAACAGATAACACTGGTATCAACAACATTGTTTATAAAGAAAATTCAACAGCTAATTTACATCATATTACATGGGTAGGTACTACGTTTACAAACTAGGTGAAAAACACATAACCGATTGCGAGCTTCTTAAACAGTATTATATCAGCGTCTATTCACAGCTATTCAACTTGTCTTTCTAACACCAAGCACGTAAGCAAATCATTCCACTTTTGCTTTACCTGAAAAGCATGTAAAACGGGTCAACTACGTCTAGTTGGTGAGTTTCAAGTTTCACGAGTTTCAATGAAATCAGTACACGAGTTCGTAAAGTTTACAGTGTGTATGTATATATGTCTGTGTATGATGCATTATACTAAGCCACAAGTGAAACCGAAACGAGCTATACTGCATGGCCTCTCCTGCCCATGCACTCATGTTGGCATTTAACAGCCAATTTTGCCCCATGAATGTACTATGTCTAACACCACATAGCAGTATGTAAAAATATAATGACAATGTGCAACTGGGTTTACATATGTTCCGGCATACCCCACCGGCTCTGTCAGTTGGGTTTGTCAAACCGATAGTACTATCCACACGCCACCGGCACGAAGTTAATCACTT
This sequence comes from Bidens hawaiensis, assembly GCF_021521415.1. Lineage (NCBI taxonomy): Eukaryota > Viridiplantae > Streptophyta > Magnoliopsida > Asterales > Asteraceae > Bidens > Bidens hawaiensis. Next base: position 1,510,151 of record NW_027491317.1, read on the forward strand.
GTGTTTGTGGGGACTTGTCAAGTGTTAGTACTTAGATAATCCACATCATCACACGTTTTCAAGTATAAAAGTTTATGTAAACATGCTTTTCACCCCAAAAGTTCGTAAAACAGTTTAGAAAGTGGGGGTCGTGAAACTCACCTTATCGTAGTTCGCACAGAAATCACGTATCAAATAGTCAGATGTCTCGTTTATAGCCTGATTCCTATAAACGATATCGTATTGTTATTACTAGTACAGTGTTTAAGCTAAGTCGGGCTGTATAGATAATCTGGGTATAGCTGTTAGGCCCAGAACATGACCATAGTCTTAGATTGTGACGTTGTATACTATGAAATGTTTAAAACTGGATTTGGCTCAGTTTCACCGTTTTCCGAGCCTAGCTCAGTTGATCGTTTATATGTTTCGGGATTAGGTAAGATCATATAAAACTTAAGTAAATATATTGATTGATAAAATGATTTGATTTATAAAAGAATTTTAAGGTTTCGGTGTCTGGTTTGACCGCAGGGTTCGATTCCGTTTTCACACGGGTTTGATTATACAAAACGCGTACAATCCACCCGAATTGTCCGGAATTCTCGTAAAAAGTTCGTTTTTATCAATATCATTCAAAAATATGATATTTGACCACTTTTGACATTTTGACATACCAGTCAGTCCGTTAAACACAAAACTGCCGGTTTCGTTAAAACAATTATAATTTAAATCTTTAATAAATCATAACTAAATATGTAATTACATATAAATTATGTAAATTTTTGTAAAAATACATTAAGACATGGAGAATTTTATAAAAATATTTCCAGTAATTTTATGATTATTTATTTATTTATAAAAATTCATTTAATAGGTTATAATCATGTAATAAATGGCCCGTTTATATCAAACGACCTCCGAAAAATCCCATAATTTTTACCAATGGCCTCAATGTGACTACATAACCCCTGCAAAATTTCCAGAACCTAAATCTTTTGACCAAATGCCTTTTTGTGCGTTTTTCGGCTGTTAAAACTCGGTTCAACCATGGCTGCACAAACCATACTTAGACATTTCCAATGATTCCCAAACTTTACCAGTGATCTTAACATCCCATGTCAAACTCCAAAACCAAGTTTCATAATTTTTCAATATGTTTTGCTATTTTTCCCAAATAAACGCCCATAAACGGGAATAAATTCACCAAATATTCTCCGTTTATCGAAAAATTACCAAATTTGAACAGGGACTCATTTATATGATCCCTAATGTCCCTGCAAATTTTCACAAGCTAACAACAAGCACGTCACAACCTAATACTAAACAGCCCCAAAACGAGTATTACGGGTTTACCTTGTCGGTTTTCGATGAATTTTACTAGCATAAACGACTTTCCGGGTCTCGGGTTGCAAACTCAGTATATCTACATATCATATAACATCAAACCAAGCATAAATCATCCATGTAACAGCCTTGATAATTAGGGTTTCGGTTTTGGGTTCAAACCGAACTTTCTAACCGTAAAAACGTTGTATTCATGTTCTAATCCGTGTTTTTGACCAAAAAAGTATATGTTCCAGGTTTGTAAACATGTTTAACATCAAAACATAATTTTACTTGATTTTTAGGGCTTTTGGATGGTTAAACATGTTTAACACTAATCAAAACATGTTTATATGATAATCATATGGATCAAACTTTGTTAAAACTTGTTAAAATTGAATCTTACCTTAGGGTTTTTTTTTGGAAGAAACTTGAGAGAACAGAGCTGGACCTCAAAAGTTTATATGTTGAAATGAATATCAATAGCTTAAGAATAAAGTTATGTAAAAGAAAACAAATGTGGTGTTTGGTAGCATGTTCCGATCGGAACTTCTTATGGAGCCTTAATGGGCTGTTTTGGCCCATTAATTTATATATACCAGCCCAAACATGAAAAGCCCATTTTAAGTTTAGTTCGGGTTCGGTTTTTCGCAAGAAAATTAATTCGGGTGTGAGAAATAGCGTGAAAACGAGTGTTTTTCAGCTTATTTTCGTAAAATAAGAAAAACGTACTGACTCGTTGTAAAATTCCAAAATATTTTCACGGATTGCTTAGAACATATCATATAAGTGTTTTATAAATCTTTTTCGGCTTAACGGATGCTACAATGCTTGTTTTGACATTAACGATTGCGTTTAAGCTTATAGCGTATCAATAAACGAAACCTTTTTCGTTTAAAGAGTTTTAAACGTACTGGAGCCTAAATATCAATATGTTAGCCTCTATAACATATATATAACTCGTATATGACCCCTCAGTATGTATACGGGTCATAATTAGTATCGGTCGGTTACTCGTTTAAGCACTACGAATTAACCGATTTATCGTTTACTTGTTACGTAATGAATATAGTGTACCTCGTTTTATCATGAATGTCACAGAATGCTACAGTAATCTCCTTTAAAAGGAGGAGGAATCTCGACATACCCTAAACCTGCTTTCCCATTTTTCTTGTGAGAATGATTTACTTCAATGATCTCATTTAACAGAAACGAGGAATCTCGAAATTTTTCAAGTTTATTTTTAAGTTCCATAACTTCATTTTCAAGATTTGAAATGCAGGTTCGGAGTCGTAGAATCTCCTTAAAATGTTGATCAACCACAATAATCTTACACTAAATCTCAGCTTTGAGATCATGATTGCTTTCAGACAGATTTTGAATTTTTTGAGTGGATTGTTCTAGTAATTTGGATTTCTGTCTATAGCATTCATTGAATATAAAGTGATCTTTTATGAGAGTAGTGTTCTGATTTAACCTATTTTAAGTTTAGCTTTAAGTTCAGAACATTTAGAACACTCAATCACAGCAGCCGAGGGTTCAGATACATTAACTTGAGGAGTAGGAAATACCTCTTCGATCTTAGCCATACAAGCATAAGATTCAACTTGATCAGGAATTGACTTATCAGATTCTATTTGCACTGATGACCTCTAATCAGAATCAGTTTCAGAGTCAGAGGAGTCACTTTCTTCAGATGCATTATCACTGCTTGCATCATCAAACTTCTCAATTGGTTCAAAAACAGCAAGGTTGGCCTGATTTCCCAACAACCTTTGAGACCAGTCTAAACCATCATTTGCTACAAAAGCTTGAGTGTTGTTTTTACTTATTGTTGTCAGCTTCTGATGAACTCTTTTTACTTTAATCACTTCCCGATGAATTCTTACTTGGAGATCTCTTAGCATTGTGTGGACTTGAATACTCTTTTCTTGGTTTATCACATTCTTTGGCAAAGTGGCCAAAGTCCCCGCAATTATAACACTTGATCTTTAGTTTATCAAAACCAACTCGCTTGTTAAGAGTAGGGAGGTCTTTTCAGGTTCTTTGCATAAACCTTTAAAGGTCATTGCCATATTCCATTTGAGATCCATCAGTTCAAGGTCATTGGGATCAATCTGGTCGTAGTCTTCATCGGTCAACTCACTTGTTGCAATTTTGCTACTAACCAGTTGTTCATATGAGGTCATAAATGCACACACAAAAGCAAATTGCTGTTCAGCTTCTTGAAGATTTACTTTTGGCAAAGAACTTGAAGCATTTGCAGTAGACTCAGACTTTGCACCCTTTCCCATAAAGCATACATTAGGTGGGATATTTACATTAGATGTTTCATCTTGAGCTTGAGTGAAGAAAACAGTGATTGGGACAGAACTTGAACTTGAAGAAGTGTTTGCTGGCATTGATCTACCATAAAGTGAAGGATTCTGATTTTGATTATCCTTCAAAGAATTTTGGCACTTCAACTCAAATTCTCTTTCCTCTATCTTATTAATAAATTGCACTGCAGTGAGTTCTGTGTTACGAAAGAAACCATTCTCTTTCAACACAAATAGGAAAGTAGAATATAATAAGGGCAATGCGTTCTTCAGAGTATCAATTTTGTCAGCTTCGGTTGGCTCAAGACTCACGCTTGCCATTTCCACAACTAGATGACTAAACCGATTAATCATCTCTTCCACAGTTTCATTCTTCATCAAGATGAAATTTCTAAACTGACTCTTTACAAGAGTCTTCTTACTCTCAAGCGTATTACCCAAGCTTCTTCTTTTCAGAGTATCAAAAAGAGATGCACAAATCTTTATAGTGCTATATTGATGAAAGATCTGCTCAGGCAAAGACATTGTAAGAGTCGAATAAGCTTTTGTCTCATTCTCAAAATCTTTAAGCTCTTGTGCTTCATAATGTTTAAATTCCTTTGGAGTCCAACCCATATTGTCACTACCAACAAGAGGTGCCGCATAAACAACATCAAGATACCGTACACTGCTTGGATGAACCGACCCCAAGTGAGCACGAAACCTCGGTTCCCACCGAGCAAAATCTGAAAGTTTTAGAAGTTTAGGACACTTATTGTGACTACCAATCTCGTTGTCCATCATCATCATTTGTTGCATTAAAGCATTCTGGGATGCTAATGCATAGAACGAAGCATTCTGAGAAGCCATAAGATAAGAGCTTGAAATTCAGGGACCAAACTTGTCAAATTCTAAAATTTCTGATTACTGTTCAAACAAATGAGTTACTGTTCATACGAATTAAAACAATAACGAATGTGAAGTATACTGAATAACGAATGGAGTGATATTAGTTAACAATTCAAGCGAATGTGTAGTGTAACGAATGTGAATAGTAACGAATGTGAAGTTAAGCGAATGTGACTGGTGAATGTATAGCGAATGAGGTTAACGAATGCTGATTGTATAACGAATGTGGTTTGAATGAATGAGATAGCTAATGTGATTGAGTAGCGAATGATCAGTTAAGGAATAACGAATCGGTCTTCATCTATTAACGAATGAGAACACATATCTCAAACATTCAAAATATCCAGAATTCAGTCCAAATTTGTCCGAATTTACCAAAACATAGATCAATCTACTCGTAACCAAAATCCGAACCTTCTATTACCATTCCGCAATCACAAACAACCACTAAACCAATCCAATTAACCAGTCTGTATAAACCAAATCCGTATATTACTCAGATCACCTCCATCTGAACTCAATCCAGACTTAATACAACTTGATTCGAACTCAATCCTCCATTTATTAGTTACTATTACCTTAATAATAGTTTATTACACTTAGAATAGTCCCATTATCATAAAACATGAACCTCTGTTTCGCCGAAATCAACCGAAACATGATTAATATTAATTCATCATCACATTGATACCTTACTTGATGAATTAATACAATTAAGTAACGAATAAGCTCGAAGATCAGATCAAATGGCTCTGTTACCACTTGAAAGAGCCGGTATGGATCTAGATCTTATGATGACATCGATTCATTCGTTATTTGTGTATACGATTAGACTAGATGACGTTAATTGTGTGTAGTGTGTGTGTTGAGAGAATATTTGGACAGAGTAACGAGATGGAAGAAGGAATAATCAGAACTGTTACATTAGTATTAGTTACAGGGGTATATATAGGAGATGAACTCATTCTTTAAGATAAACTTAACGAATGAGTCATTTGTTACATTAAATGACTAACGAATGAGACAAATCATACGTCATACATTACATACCGAAGAGCCTTCATTCGTTATGTCCCATTCTTTAATCTTGGTTAACGAATGGAGCTTACATTAGAACGAATGTGCCTTACACATTAGGCGAATGGGCAGAATAACTAAATTACCAAAATGCCCTTTTGCATTAAACCCCCTATAAACTAAGACAATTACATTATCAGACAATAAAGACCGAGACGTACAAAACATGTATCAACAAGTACCTTCAGAGGTGGTGCCGAGAACGTTATCCTACCATCCCGAGGATAATATAATAGAAGATTTGCACACTGGGGTGCAAACGAGAAGTCAAACTAAACAGAATTTACAGTGTTTCTACTCTCGTGTTTCTCCTTTACAAAACCAGTTCTCATTAAAATGTTTTATTTCTCAGGTAGAACCAAAGATGTTCAAAGAGGCCCTTACAGAAGAAAGCTGGGTGAATGCGATGCAAGAAGAGCTTATGCAGTTTGAGAAGTTCATAGTCTGGAAATTAGTGGATCTAACTGAAGAAAAAAAGCAAATTAACACCAAGTGGGTGTTTAAATGCAAACGGGATGAAAACGGAATTACTGTAAGAAACAAGGGAAGATTAGTGGTTTTCGGATTCAATCTAAGAGAAGGTATCGATTACAATGAATTGTATGCACCAGTTGCAAGGCTAGAAGCAATTTGGATCTTTCTAGCATTTGCTTCTTATAAAGGCTTTAAGGTTTATCAGTTGGATGTGAAATCAGCATTTCTTAACGGTAAGATTAATGAAGAAGTCTACGTTGGACAACCACCGGGGTTTGACGATCCGATTCACAAAGACAAAGTGCATCTACTTGATAAAGCCCTCTACGGTGTCCACCAAGCCCCGAGAGCTTGGTATGAGACATTTTCACAACATCTTTTGGACAACAGGTTTATCAGAGGAACTTTTGACTGTACACTTTTCACTAAATTTGTTGATAGACATCTACTGATCGTGCAGATTTAAGTCGACGACATAATCTTTGGATTGACGAATGATGTTTTGTGCAAGCAGTTTGAGGAAGTCATGAAATAGAAATTTGAAATAAGTGCTATGGTATATTTATCCACCAGACAAAATATGTCAATGACGTTTTGACAAAGTTTAACATGTTTTGATGCATCGGCTATCAGCAATCCCGTACCATTGAATCATGGTATCAGTCCTGATCCCAACGGGGAGAAGCTTGACCAAATGTTATACCAATCCATGATAGGCTCATTGATGTATTTAACTGATTCTCGGCCAGACATCATGTATACTACCTGTTTGTGTGCACGATATCAGTCTAATCCGAAGGTTTCACATCTCATGATCGTCAAAAGAATGCTATGCTATCTCAAGGGATGTCCGGGGGTCGGTCTCTGGTATCCAAAAGATAATGGGTTTGTGTTAAGGGCTTATTCTGATTCAGATTATGGAAGCTGTAAACTGAATGCAAATTCTACAACTACAGGGTGTCAGTTCTTCCGCAAACGACTTGTCACCTGCCAATGCAAGAAACAGACCACAGTTTCGTAGTCTACCTGTGAAGCTGAGTACGTAGCTGCTTCTAGTTATTGCTCTCAGGTTCTTTGGATACAACAACAGATGCGGGACTACGGTTTGAAATTTCTTACTACCCTTATCTTTGTAGATAACACTGCAGCTATATCAATTACTAAGAATCCGGTAAATCACACTACAACGAAACATATAGAAATACGGTATCACTTCATTCTTGACTGTTACAAAAAGAAGTTGATTACTGTTGATAAAATTTACACCGATGAACAAAAGGCAGATCTTTTCACCAAAGCTTTTGATAAGTCAAGATTTAATTACCTATTAAAACTAATTGGTTTAAAAGTTTTGGGCGGTGTTGAAAAGGGGGTTACCGAGATTACAAGTGTGTTGGATACCTTGTGATCCTGTTCATCAGACTCAATTTTAGTTTTTGTACAGAGTTTTTCATAATGTTTTTTATTTTAGGGGGAGTTAATTTTTTAAGAAAAAGCCAAAAACATTGAAAAATTTGAAAAAAAGCCAAAAACAGTAAAAAATTCAAAAATGTCAAAAACATTACAAAATGTTGCTCTTTAGAAAATGAGTTTTTAGAAGCAAAATGGGAAGATGATAGTACATTGATCATTTGGTCCCAAATCCAATAAAAGTTACCATAAAAAGATGTGTGCTTAATTGTATTGGTGCATTGGTAGGCCTTTAAAACAAACAAGTAACGAAAAGTAAGTGATATAAACTTAAACATTGCCAAATTTATGAGGTATTAGTTTCTAATAAAAGTTTTGATAATGAGGGCAGAAATGTAATAACTAGTCATACTCAAGCCTTTTAATCAGAATGATAGTTTAAACTTTTGTTAAAACATAGCTATCAGTAAGTGGTTAACACTTCAACGATGTATGGTCTTATGGCCTTAAATCCTGTATTGATGGGATGCTTTAAGGTTCCTGGATTCATTGGGCGTTTATGCGGTTTATCATCTGGGTATTCATTTCGATGAATATTTAAACAAGCTTTAAAATGCAAAACCGCAGATTAAGTTGCTTTATAAGTTGTTAAACTTGATCACAATAGTACTTACGTACAAATCATTACTTACTTAATCAAAATCCGCTGTTAGACATACGTTGTCCCCGTGCTCGCATCTTATTACCATTAAGAAACGGACCACAAGCGACACAATGTTTGCAAGCCGACATATGAAATCGTGCATACTCATCCATGGAACAGGACCTTAGGGTATTGCTTGATAACGGAGGTATGTCTTGTAGTGGGGATTATTTGCTGATTTTCTTGAAAAGTATTTTTATCTTCAGGTTCTAAGGTTTAAGTCAAGTTGAGGTGACTATGTGAAAATCATATTAAGCCTGAATCAAGATTAGAGCTAATATTTCTCTGATATCTTGTGCCTAATTGAACCTATTAACTGTATCACTGAAATTTCTAAAAAAATTGTTTAGAAGGTTTAAGTGGACAACAATACCAATGACTGACTTAACACCAGTCATAATAAACGGTGAAAATAAAACTGTGATGGAAGGGCAATTTGGTCAATATGATTCCCTGCTTAAACTAACAAATATGTGATTTTACTTTTGTATTTCATTTGTTTGATTTTAATTGTGTTTTTGTTTCTATTTGAAAAACCAAATAGATTTTTATTTTCTGATTTAGTTTTAGACTCTTGATGAGCGGGTGAACTATCTCTTTGGGTGTTTTCGTGAGACAACAAATCTCGTTTTGCCAAATCAAAAGCAAAAAGATTCAATGTTTATTTGTTTTATTCAAGGTCATTAATTTGAACTTGGTAAAATAGTGCTTTTTCTGAAATGTGCTTATTTAAGTTATTCTTTTATATACAAGGACATTAAGTTGTACTTGTGACATTACATGGGTGTGAACATGAACTGAATGCAAAAATTGATCAAGCATACTTATGCAACGTATAAGTATGAGACTTATACGTCGCATAAGTTATGCGCCATATAAGTCTTATACGTATACGCCGCATATGTCTGAGCATATACAAGAGAGATATACGACGCATAAGTCACATATGTGCTCGAGTCTTCTAAAATTCTCTCTGATTCTTGTTTCACTATGCACTCCAAATCTTGCTAATACGTTGTTCATTTATATTTGTTATGGTGATTTTCACATCATTCCAGTTTTTGAAGGTGAGAATGTGTTTTCAAATCTGGTGATGAACAGTAATTTGGTCACGTATAAGTCAATTGGATATTATTAATAACTCATGAATTGTTACAAATTTATGTTCAATTCTTCTTGGATTAACATTGCGAATGTGGTATTAACATGTAATTGGATTAATATGGACTGAAATTGTTAGATCTTAATATAGAAACGTATCTATTCATATTCAAATGACGTTTGACCATTTAAACATCATAAAATTGTGTTTAACAATGTAGTAAAAAACACAGATGATGCTTGTGTGTAGGTTGGATTGTCCAAATGTGTTGTAGACTGAAAGTTTGGAGTTTGCTCAAAATTCAAACTTATACGCCGTATAATTTGAGACATATACGGAGTATATGTTCTGAGTTGACCAAAGTCAAACTATTTTGACATATACGTTATGGTTAACATATACGTGATAAAGGATATATACGTAGGTTATGACATATGCGCTAAGTCCAACTTTTACGTGCTTAGACTTATACGCTGATAGGACTTATACGCTGAAACTAAAACAGTCTTATACGCTGATTAAACATATATGAGGAATCCAATACTAACATGATTATTTGTTATGTTTTTGCAAATGGGTAAGAAGGCTAAGAATACAAATCCAAAGCACAATATATGTGCTTACTTGAATGAAGAGGATCCAAAAGCTTCAAAGTTCAAAGTAATCATGCCATTTCTAAAAAGATCAAGAATTTACAAGGCGATTACACATTTGGCTGATCCATATGAAAGCATTGTAACTGAATTATAGGGTACAGCGAAAGTTTTTGGGACAGATATTCATGCTACTATTCAAGGAAAGCAAATCGTGGTTGATGAAGCTTTGATAAGGAAAGTCTTGGCGTTCGGAGATGAAGCATCAGATCCAGTTGATTTAGATGAACGTATAGTGAAAGGATGCAGGCTCAGGATGGGATATAGAGATTCATTTAACAAATTGTCTTTAAGGAAGACTACACTGTCAAGGCCATTTAAATATCTCGTTCATATTATGGTACATTGCCTTGGACATAGGAAAGTTGGTTATGAGGAGATCTTGGATTACCAGATGAGTATGATGGCTGCCTTGTGCATGAATTTAAAGTACAACTTCTCCCGTATGATTTTGGACAATATGAAGATGAATTTCAGAGATGAGCAGTGGTTGCAGTATCCAAGATTTGTTCAAATGTTTGTTGAAGAAGGATTTCTTGGAGTCAAAAAGGAGGGACCAATTATTTTCTTGGATCATGTCACAGGGAATAATTTGTTTAAGCTGGCAATTTATAAGAAAATCGAAGAAGCTGATATTCCAAAATTCAGAGGTTTGCTTGGGCATCTCAAGAATCCAGATTATGTGGCTCCTTATGATAACAAATGGAGGAACGATGGAAGTGATTCAAATAGAGCTGAGGAAGAAAGACTGATTGTGGATTTTAAACCAGTGGGTAAGAGGTTTATCAAGATTGAAACCGATTCAGAGGGTGAATCTTCTCCTAAAAAAAAGAAAAGAAAAGTTGTGAAAAAGGAAACTGTCACACCAGTTATATAAGAGGTTGTGTATTCAGCAACATCTATAAAGGACCTAGAGGAAACTGAGTCTGACTCTGAGGGTCGAAGGATGAGATTAGCCAATCCCACGGCTAAATTTGAAAAGCGGGCTGCGAGTTCGAAGAAACGTAAGTCTACCGACGAACACGATGAAACTTATGTTCCAAAGGTTGCAGTTGAGAAGCCAGTTAAACCAAAGAAGATTCGTATCAAGATGAAATCAAAGAGCGCTACTTCACCAAAGTTAAAGTTGATTGATGGGCCTGATAATGAAGAACCAGAGATTATTGTTACACCAATCAATCTAGAATATATTGTGGAAGAACCAGTGGTTGAGTTAAGCAGAGATGATATTGTTTTAAAGATACCAGTGGTGGAACCATATCCACAAGTTCAAGTTTCCCATGTTTCACCAAAACCAGCTGAAAAGATTCAAGACTTTAGCTTACCGTCTCTTGATGCAAGTTTCTTTGGAGATTTTCCATCTTTCAGAGACCACGATTCATTGAAAGCTATTGTCACTGAACAAGGAATCAGGATTGACAATTTAGAAATTGAAAATGAAAGGCTGAGAAAGGAAAATGCTGATAAAACAAAAATGATTGATGATGGTGAACTGATAAGGAAACAACAGGAAGATTTGTTGAATCTTCATATGAGATATTTCACGATATTGGAAGATAAGTTGGGGATTAATCTGGTTGAGGAACTTGGAAGATCAGAAGATAAAGTATTCAAAATAGTATATGGTGGTGAGGCACTGACTGAAGAAAGCAATTTCAAAGTACAATATGATCAAGATCGGGTTGAGGCAAAAGGCAAAGGGAAAGTTAATGAATCAAATATTAGTTTGGATATTCCAGAAGCTGGTGGGTCATCAGCAGGATTTGTATGAGAACTAGAGCCAGTGATTGAACAAGTAATAGTTGAACCAGTGATAGAACAGGTTGTGATTGAATTAGTTGTTGCAGAACCTGTTATATCTAATGAGCAAGAAGAGAGAGAGGAAAAAGAAGATGAAGAATTAATGGATTATGGTGATTCTACTGAGGATGATGGTCAGGATGATTATGATAATGATGATCCAAGTTCTGGTGGTGGTTTAGGTGTGTTGATTGGTACTGGAGCAAGTGCAAGTGCTGAGAATGTGATTGAACCTATAACTGAAAGTGAACCTCCTCAAGAAATGACTCAATCTGTTGGTAATGTTGAAGAAATAGAGATACTGGACGTTGATCCAATTGCTTAAAAGCCTCCAGTGAGATTTTCATCAACTTGAGAAGAGTTAGAAAAAGGTGAGATCGAGGTTACACGTGCAGATTTAGCTTGTATCTCAAATGTGCTTAATGTTTACTTGGATGTGTTAAATCTCAATAGATTCCGCACTTCGAGATACAAGCTATAACAAATAGGGATCCTTATTGTCATCTAATTCAAGATCACAGGCCTTTTCAAGCCAAATGATCGTTTCATCGATAATAATAACCGAATGATTACAAGGACTCATACATGCATACATACATACTCGGATAAGCTCGATCGGCCTCGATGTGCATCTCGAGTCGGCCTATCATTATAGAGAGATTTCGGCAGCATAACATTAGTCGTTGAAGAAAATGGCCAAAACTCTAAGCCTAAATGAATAGGATCTGCCTATTTATAGGCCCAACCCCCATTCGCTGGCATCACTAGCGAATGGGGTGATCCGTTATGCGAATGGCTTCCCATTCTCTAAATCCCTTAGCGAATAGGCTCTCTCTAATAGCAAATTAGACATCATATGCCAAATCCTTTGTGTATGAGCTTCTAGGCTAGCGAAAGGGTTGCCATACGCTAACATCTTAGCGTATGTCACATAGTCATACGAATGGACTCCATTCGCTAAACATGCTTAGCGAATGGGCCATATTGCATTAAAACATAATGGATAAACTACCCCTAGCCTATTCGATCAGCTACGGACGACAAATGATGCACTAACAACTCCCCCTTAATGGATGATTCTCGGGCTTGTGCAGACAGACAAATATCTAACTCTTGTTCATGAACCAATAACTCAAAACTTCTCATAAGAGATCTCTCCCTCAAAGTAAGCTTCTCCAGGTGATCATTCCGATCATCCAACGGCATGCGATATAGATTCATCTCTCAACAATCAGTAGCAAGTTATTAGCTATCTATCAGCATCGGCAAAGCAAACATATATTTACACCTGACCTTGTCACACATCATCATGACCATTCAAAATCTTTCACTTCCGTTTTCCCTCTCGTGGTAACGTTTATCCCAAAATATCAATCTTTGAAGCTCTTTTATATCCCATTCACTTGGATGCATGACTGTTTTAGGCATATGATACAGAGATCCAACCTCCATTAGTCAATCCAGAACAATCAGATTCATCAATTTGATGACAAGACTCTTATTGAATTGTTCAATAAGATCAAACCATTCAAAAATTTTCCCCTTGAACAAAAAAAATCCGCCGAGCACTCGTAACTAACATAATCAGGATCTAAGTCTTTCAGAAATAAGTAAACAGATAAACATTCATAGCCAACATAGTAAGGTTTCAATCTCAAACAAATCAACCAACAATAGAAGTGCTATTGCAGTCTTGAACTCAGTCAAATGTAGCTTTTAAACCATGTATTACCACCCGAATTGCAGTTAAATTTTCAAGAAACCCCCACCCTTGAAAATGTAGGAAGATACTAGTTAAATAAAACCATTAAAATTTTTTATCTCCCCCTTTTCATGACAAATTCGACAACAGTTTTCAACAAACTTTAAACATCTCAAATATACTCCTCTTTTAATAGATCGTGTTCTCCCCCTTGGCCAGAAGAGACGTGCAAAAAGTCGGCCAGAAAATATGTTGTCAAAATTTTCAAAAAGATTGCCCCACTTATTAGAAAAATCCTAGAAAAATTCGATCAAGAAAATTTTCCCAAAATATTTTTTTTTATTTCAATTTTTTTTATCGGAACACCCGTCTTCCATTTGGTAAGTGAAACCACCCATGTAAGCCAAATAATATATTCATTCACCTAAAAGATCCTCATTCTCTAATATGAATCCTCGTTCACTATAGAAGTCCTCATTCGCTAAGCAATCATAAAGAATGAACTTATAAGCAAAGTATATCGCGCATAGCGAATGGCATGAAACGTTAACGAATGGCCAGGACCTTTAGCAAATGGTAAAATAGAACTGAAACTAGCGAATAGAGGTAGTTGAGACTGAATGGCTATTCAATCTAGCGATGGCCCCATAATTCTAGCCAATGAAGACACTGTTGCTTTTGTGGTTACCGAAAAACCGGAGTTCGCTAGAAAATACGTGGCCGGAAAAATGGCTACACTCTCCGACAAACTCAAAAAACCTTCAAATCTTCAAATTAATCCATCAGATCTTCAATGAATGTTCGGATTTCTTCCACAAAACAAATCAATCATCAATTTCAACTATCATCCACATATTTGATCTAAATTCGATCAACAGTAACCATAACAAGAAGAACACGACGAACATGTCTCGAATCAAAATTTAGCAATGAATTAATTTATCACGAGCAACCATCTACTCGGATACCAACTATGAAAATGTCATACGAGCCAAGACCTCGTCGCAATTGGATACATCATGATATACGAAATAATAATATAAAACAATAATCGAGCCGAATGATTGATTCATTGATAACGATAACCAAATTATTACAAGGATTCATACATTCATAGGTTAAGCTCGATCCGCCTCAATTTGCACCTCGAGGCGACCTATCATTCTTGAGAGATTTCGGCAGCATAACGTTACTTGTTGAAGGAAATGGCCAAAACTCTAAGCCTAAATCAACAGGATTTGCCTATTTATATGCCCAAACCCCGTTCACTAGCATCACTAGCGAATGGGTTGATCCGTTAGGCGAATGGCTTCCCATTCTCAAAATCCCTTTGCAAATGGGATCTCTCTAGTAATGAATGAGACATCGTTCGCCTAATCCTATGCGTATGAGCTCCTAGGCTAGCTAATGGCATGCCATACGTTAAAATCTTAGCGTATAGCACATAGTCTTAACGAATGGACTCCATTCGCTAAACTTCTTAGCAAATGGGGCATATTACCTTATAAAATAATGACTAAACTACCCATAGCCTATTCGATCAATTGCGCACAATAAATCATACACTAACATAAATCTTGTGTATACACTAGTTCAAAATCTAGTAAGACATAAAAATAACATCTATTTTACTACCATATTAAAAGAGACCTATGTGAAGATATAAGAGCATTTTATCCTACCACATAGATTCCACATTGTAACACCCAAAAATTTCGTTAATGAGAAAGTAAGCCTTTTTGAGTTATTTATTAACCGGGACCGATTCTGTATTCTTTAGGGTCCTCCTAGTCGTTCTTGTAAGTCTATTTATTTAAGTTTTGGTCCAAGATAATACATTTTGCAAGTTGGGGGACCTAGATGTAAAAATATTATAACATAAACCCTAACACCTTTCTCCCTCTCTCTTTGTCCGATCGGCCTGAAGAACCAGCCACACACCACCATTTTTTTTCTTTTTCCAGCCATTCCTAAGTGCCATACACTAATTCAAGGTTGGTATTTCATCAAGGGAAGTCTTTTTCACCTTAACTCGTCGTATTTTCTCGCTTATTGATCAATATATCGCGGTTTTAGGCCTAACCGATGGCTGTCCAATTGGGTATCTTTTGGGGCTGTTTAAAGTGAAGTGTTTTCTTCATCATCTTCCTAGGTATGTCATATATATCATACTTTAGTGTAGTGAGCATTGAATTTCGTTTGATTGGTCAATTGTCGATAGATTGAAAACTAGGATTTCGGTTGTCTAGATTGTTGATTGTTGCGTTTAGCACTTTGTTTGAGGGAATTAACAACCAATTCAGATTGTGTAGCCTTGGTATGATATACGGGCTATGAAAACATAATTTTTATATTAATGGGGCTTAATTGGTTGTCGCTTGCTCAAATGGGTCAGTATAACGCAAATTTGCGTTTAATTGGTAGTTTGTGCATTATACAAGTGAATTGCCAACCCATTCCACTTGTGAAGTGTCATGTGGACTTTTTGGCTGTAAGTATACTAAAGTTTATCCAAACAGGGCTGAGTTGGTTGATAATTACTTACCCACTTGTTAGCGCACGTATTCGACACAATTAATACCTATTGGGTGTAGTTTGGAAATCCTTTGTCCCAGGCTTTAAGTAAGGGTGGTTTTGGTAATTATGAGGCCTCGAGGGCTGATGTAATTGGAAGTTGTATGGTTGAGGCTTTAGGTCAATTAACTCATGTTAGAACGCCTTGTTGGATAAGCGATTCGGTGCGGTTTAGTTAGTAATCCTTATGTGCAATCCGACAGGCTTATGATTTGTGGATTTGCTTAGAGGTTCTCTAGCTTGATGGTATTTGTGTGACTCGTGTCATGCGAGTTCATGATACCCCTTTTCAACTCATTTTACGTATTGGGCTGGCATACACATTCTATTACAAATATTACTCGATTTTACTCGTTTGAAACTAATTGGATGGCATTTCATAGCCTTATTATTATTTGTACATTTATGAAACAAGGTGTGGATTATATTCTATGTGTTAGGATAGTTTGGACTCGTTTTGGTCATCAATTCCTTAATGGCTATATATATTGCTACTGGTTTAGGCTCAAGTATGTTATTAGGCCTGGTATTAATTGAATACGTATAGACCTAATTGTATTAGTTCACATTTTAGAATGACTTATACATATTGCCCTATATCCTACGATTGTTAATGTTACTAGTTCTTTGTGAATAAGATATATGTGAGAAGGCCTATTGATGTGTGTGTGCATGGTGATTGTGGCCGGGTCAAATATATTACTCAGGTTTTGAAATCCTGTGGTGGGGAGGCCCGTGTTGCATAATCATCATTTAGAGGGGTCAAATGTATTACTCGGATCCTTGACTTCGTGTCTCGTGATTCGTGGTGGGGAGGCCCGTCGTTTTCTAAACTGTGATAGGGTCAATATATTACTCTAGTTTTTAAATCTCGTGGTGGGGAGGCCAGTATCACGTTTTTAGGTTTGTTAGGCCGTGACTGAGTCAAATATATTACTCGGGTTCTTAAATCATGTGGTGGGGAGGCTCGTGTCACGCGCTTATGTCGTACCGCGTCCGAATCAAATATATTACTCGATTCTTGACCCGTGGTGGGGAGGCCCACGTACGCGTGTTCAATCGTGAATATATTATTTGCTAATTATTTATTTATTTGCTTACTATTCCCTCTACTGTTTTATATGTATAATTTTTGAAATAAATTATGAATGCTATTTATAAAAATGTGAACTAACTCAACTCAAGCTGCTTTGTGTGTATGTTAGTTTGATTTTCTGGTTAAGGATTGGATTTTACCGCTTGGACGTGCTGGAGACTACTCGGATAGTTGAATGCATTCCTAGTTGAGAACTTTTAAATAAAACAAATATTTTATTTATATTGGATTTTTGGGCACATGTCCCCAGTTTTGGGGTTTTTGATACTTATTATTTTCCACTGCTTATTACTCTGAACTGGTTTTAATAAAATCTACTTGCTTTGGTTTAAAATCTTTGAAAATTTTGGGTATGATGACCAACTGTAGGATTCCTGGGTTTCGAGGACTTACATACATTTATAATACCAATATTATATTGTCCACCAAGTTAACAATTAATAAATATAAACGATCCTTAAAACAAAATATGCTTACTTTATTTGTCATTATATGTTATTATTTAATATTTTTATCATGTTGTTTTATATTCAATGGGAAAAGTTATAATGTAAAGGGGGACAAAAATGAAAAGTTTTAAGAATGATTTATGGTTACACAAGAAGCCCTTCAAAAAAAATAATAATAAAAATCATAACTCGAAATATAAATAAAAAATGAGAAAATTAAAAAAACAAAAATGTTTCCCCCGTCTTTTGAGTTAAAAGAAGGCACAAAAACGACACAATGTGGAGAATAAAATATGACGAAACTAAACAAAAAATACAATGATAGATAAAAAATACACAATAGATCGCAAAATATAAAACATGAATATCAAGTAAAATAGACACAATCAATGACAAAAATAAACAAAAAACACAATGATAAATTAAAAGACACAATGATATTTCTTCCTTATATTTGGGGTTTTTTAGAACAAGGAAGATGTGGAAAACATTTTTGTTTTTTGTTTTTTTTCTTACTTTTTTTTTATTAAAAGTTTTCAAGTTATTAGTTTTTTAATTTATTTTTTTTATTAATTTTTAGGGTTTTTTTTTTTTAACCACAACTCCTTCTCATCCGTTGCATGTTTGTTTTCCTTTGTAGAATAACCTAATATCATACTTACACGGTAATCCACTGTTACTTAACCCACTGTTTTGAATTACTTCAAACTTACTAAATATAATTGATTTATTAATGTCGTGATTTTAAACATGTAATGATAAACCAATTTAAAGTAACACACAATCCATATTCATAACATCTTCTTCTATTTTCAACAACCAAATAACAAGGTACTCGTTATCACATTTTTCTATTTTCTCTTCGTTTTCGTCTTGATATTTTGAGTTGTCTATTGTTCCACACGTAATGTTTATGTATTAACAAATAAGTAGTTTTAATTAATTTATACTACAAGTAACATGGCTACTTTCATAGCTTACATACAATAAAGGGGCAGAATAATCCTGATAACTTTCTTTTTTACTTTGTTTAACTATGAGTTCACTATATTTATGATCATTAACTTTTTGTAAAATTAATCTTAACCAAATTTTTGATTTTGCATATTTGGCACTTATTGAAGAACAACTAAAGAACTTGACATTATTTGAAATTAAACATTATCTACTTATAAAAATTCAAGTCTTTGAAAGTTTCAACCTTATGAAAACTCTATTTCCACATCAACCAATCGTTTGATGTTCAATGAACTCTCTTATGATACCGAAACTATGAGAAACTAATTTCAATATCTTTTTTGTTTCTTTACCAGATGAGCACACGGGTAGGATCCTGATATTAGGTGTGATAATAAAAACCATACCAGGTTTAAAATGATTAGTTTTTTTTTTAATAATTTTATGCCCCGACCACAACAGGACTCTTAACACTAGTTTAGTTTAAAAAATGAGCAATGCATCTTGATGAAAATTATAGAAGATCGGTACATATGCCCTTTGATTCAGACTATTCTCAAGTTGGAGTTACAAAGCTTTAAGGGGGACGAAGTGGGTGTGGGTTCGAACACCACCTGCCTATATCGACATTAAACGTTTTTTTTTCCAGACTGGGATCGCCACCCCTAACAGACTGAAGAAGGTGAATGTTGATAAAAACGGTTATATGACCGTTGGTGCATTTAAAAAAATTATAAATAATTATAATTTTCTTTTCCTCATATATACCAAACCCAAATTAACATCTTTTTAACCCCAGACACTTAAATCTCTCTTAAAATTTCATCCTTTCTATCTTAATATTTAGTTTTCCCCAAAACAAATGGCACCTAAAATAACGACAAAACCACTGATGATATAAAAGTGACTATTAGGATCATGGAACTACAATCTAATCTAATTGAACACAATTCAACCTAGTTAAAAACTATTGCTCTTATCCTTTGATCGGATTAGTTATCACTTTACTTGAAAACATATTTGTATTTTAATTTTAATCAATATATGATTTAGAATAAGTTTAAACAACTGAACTCATCTGAGCTAATTAATTGGCTTCATATGGAAGAACAATTATGTGTTAACTATAATCGAATGATTTCAATCTATTGCTCCCCTGCAACCGTAGCTCATCTTTCACACTGAATTTACTAGTATGAAGTACACGAATCAGGTGAGTATGTGTGACATTTGAGACAAAAAAAGGTGCACCTCAGTACGTATTTATCGATTCAGCAAATAAACGCTTTTTGCATAACAAACGAACGATTAACCGAACAGGTATGGTTATCCAGATATCCCGGGGGGCCATCTATAAGTGATATACGTTTAATATGAGCTAAAATATTAGTATTATGGCCTTAGTTCGATAGCAAACAAGTTAAACGAAAACATGCTAGTTTAACTACCCGCTATAGATTTAAACGCGAAAGATAGTTACAAACCAAGCATTGTATCATCCGTTAAGCCGAAAAAGACTTACCAAACACTTATTTGAAATGTTTTAAGCGATCTGTGAAAATATTTTAGATTTTTACAAAAATATAGTATGTTTTTATAATTTTACACAAAACTAGCCGAAAAACACTCGTTTTCGCGCTGTTTGTCGCACCCTATATGTTTTTAGCGCCAAAAACCGAACCCGAAATAAATTTGGACTCGTAATTTCACGTTCGGGCACGTAAATCGAGAAAAATGGGTCAAATAGGCCCAAAAAGGAGCCCAACAAGCCCAGCCCGCTAAAGTTGAAAAAAAGAAAAAAAAAACTTTATTATTATTATTATTAAGTTTACTAATATATATATAATAACTCTATATATTTTTGGACATCAAAATTGATGAAAAACTGCTGGAAAAACTTTCTTCCTCATCAAACTTTCAAGAAACCCTAAGGTAACAACTTAAATAAGTAACTTTTATACTTGTTTAGCCTTGATTAACACCATATAAACATGTTTTAATTAGTAAAAATCATGATTAACCATGCAAAACTCTTTAAAATCATCCAAAAATATATTTTGATGCTATCCTAGTTTCAAATCAGAATCATAATTTTTTTTGGCCATAAACACGGATTAGAGGGTTGAAACATCATTTTTACGGTTCAAAAGTTCGTTTTTGTGCACTAGCCGAAAGCCTAAGTTAAAGTGTTGTTCTATTGATGAAACTTTCTTGGTTTGTGATATAGGACTTGTATCTAGCCTACATAGGAGCACAAGAGCTTGAAAAGTTGATTAGAAAGGCGGAAACGAACAAAAACCGCTAAGGTAATACCGAAACACTCGCTTACGGGCTGTTTAGGTTAAGGTTGTGATGTGTATATTATTAGGCCATGAAATTTTTCAGGGACATCAGGGACCATGTAATTGAGTCCATGTTTAAATTTGGTAATTTTTTGACCATCCGATAATATTTGGCGAATTTATTACCGAATTGGGACGATTATTTAGGGAAAAATAGTTAAAATGCTCCAAAACTTATGAAATTTTTCTGGGAACTCAGATTTAATGTATTTTGAT
The DNA here is from genome assembly GCF_021521415.1 of Bidens hawaiensis. Lineage (NCBI taxonomy): Eukaryota > Viridiplantae > Streptophyta > Magnoliopsida > Asterales > Asteraceae > Bidens > Bidens hawaiensis. The sequence continues at coordinate 1,531,214 of NW_027491317.1, forward strand.
CACATACAAATTTTGGGATCATTTGGATAAGTTTAAAGGTATTTTGTGTATATGCGTTCGTGTGAATTTTAATAGCCGAATTTGGGTTGAAAAGAATATCGCACGAGCTTTTTACATTCTGGAAATGATACAGGTTGTTTTGGGACATGATTGGAGTATTCTGAAATTTTGGTGGAATTTTTGAAAATTGTTTGGGATAAACGGACGATTTTCAGGCGAAATATAACTGATAAAAGGAATTTTTATAAATTAATAAATCAGTAAATAATTCCTGAAATATTTTTATAAAAATTTACATATTTTAATTGATAAGTTGCTAAATTTTCATAATTTAATGATTAACGGTTAATTAATTATACTAATTTGAAGATTAAATAAATTTAGTTTTTATAAAAACCGGCAAGTTCGCGACTAACGAACCTGCGGGAATATCAAAACACCAAGAGTGATCAAAAATCATATTTTTGGATTAATTAAGTAAAAACGAACTTTTTTATGAGAAACCTGGACAATCCGGATGGATTGTGCGCATTTCTTCTTAAATCAAAATGAATAAATGGAAACGGTCCCTGTGGCTAATTCGGGACCCCAGTATGTGATCCTTCTTTATAACGTAATCATTTTATTAACCAATACATTTACCCATGCTTATTTCCCCGTAACTGTTTTCTGAACGCGTAAACGAACAACTTGGCCCAGCTGGGAAAACGGGAATCTGAGCCAAGTTCGGTTTGAAGTATTAGACATTGAACAACATCACAACTTAAGCCTATTGCCACTTTCTGGGCGTTCCAGCTATACCCAGATTAGTTATACATGTGACAATCGTCAATTTCAGGTTAACCCCGTTAACTCAACTCCGTCAATTCAAACTTTAAGATTGTTGAATCTATAACGCACACTTCATTACATTTAAACTAGGGTTTAAATGACGCTTAACACTTACTACATGTGTAGTCTTTCGGGATTTGCACCGAAACGCAAACGAGTTGACGCGAACGATTGATAAATAAACGACAAACGTCAAAACACCAATTATGTGATTATTATGTGTTAGATATATGTGTGTTACTTGATTGTTATGTGGAATGTTAAACAAAAAACAAGAACCAACTAGTTTAGGTTAGAGATGTAACACTTGAAAGATTAGGGACTTGAGTGTAACATAGATTATTATAAATATATCCTTAACTAAACCCTAACTTATTATTATCCTAAACCTACAAGACCCGATCGGCCTCTCTCTCCTTGTTCTCCACGGCTGCCGTCCACAAACACACCCATATACACATCAAATCAAGAGATTAATCCAAGAACTAGGTGCTAGGAAGGTATACTTGATCACCTCTTACCTCTTTGTTGTTTAATTTTGATGTTTAATGGGTTGTGTATAAACCCTAATCGGCCGATCATGTGTATGTATGTGATTAATATGATTGTTGTTAGTTGGATAATGGATTGATAACTAGATTGATGTTGTTGCTTGATTGATTGTTGTCTTTGATTTGAGTTAAAACACAAACCCTAATCTTGTATGTATGGTGTAATTGATATGCATGGATAGTAGTTATAGTGTCTAGAGGGTTATATGGATGCATGATATTTCATAGATTGTTATTTTGTTGAGTTTTGATGTGAACAGATTCTGGACAGAATGTATATACGATGTTTAACTGACTGTAACGAAGTGTAAACGTGAAAATTGATTGAGATTGTGGGTACTGCAGTAAACTAGGTTGAGTCTAGTTTCTATAAAGTATAAATTCGTAATTTTTGGATAAGTGGAAGTATACTTTTATGATTTTACAAAAACGTGATGCAAAGCTGAGCTGTTAGACCTGCTGTTAGGTTATGTTGTAAATGTTATATCTCATGAACTACGAGACCAATTGGGTTGGTTCCACTTCTGGAAGTTGACTCATTGAGTTAGGAACCAAACCCAAGTGGTCTTGCATTTATTGGATTTTTCGTTTAATGGGAATTGCAAATAACATTCTGTTGCACATGAATCTGACTGATATGAGTTAGCTGTAATGTTTTGGTCATTATAAGAAAAATATGTGGAATAAAAATAAGATAAAATATGTTCTGGAAACCTAAGATATGTATGCTTCTGTGGTAATTTTTGGTGAATTAATTGAGACGTTATAATCGGTGAACTAGTGCAATCTTTCAAGTAGAAATTCTGTCATAACGAAACTAGCTGCTGAGTTGTATAGGAATGCATGAAATATGATAGTTTTTATATAATTGTTGTATTTTGACCAAAATACCCTTGCGGGGAATAGTTGTTAGTTGATTGCCATGAATTGACCAAATTGCCCTTTATGGGGAATAATGGTTAGTTAGTCTTTGTTTGTTGACCAAAATGCCCTTACGGGAATAATTGCTAGTTAATTGTTGTGTGTGACCAAATTGCCCTTACGGGGAGAAATTGCTAGTGATATACATTATTAGTACGTGACACGAAAGTAATTGCTCACTCATGTATCGTATCACAATTGTACTTGTGTAAGTCACACACGACTCACAAACGAAACACGAAATCTGTTACGTGCATAGGAATTATGTGCCGAGTCTAGAGACTCGTTAATGTTAGGACATGAAATGTCATGTGTATGTCCCCAGTTCTATCAGGATGGTTCGATATGAAAATAACGATCGTGAAACCAAGTTAACGGACTGAAAATGTCAAAAGAAACTGATTCGATCGAATCAGTGACTGATTCGATCGAACCAGGACTCATTCGATCGAATGAGATACTTATTCGATCGAATCAGTATACGATATATAAACGAAACTTAGGAAATTTCACAAGAGAGAGTACACATTACACACAGTCACGAACCTGCTACTGCCGAAAATCCTCTCTGCCCATCTTCGTCGTGTCGGTCTTTTCCTCCGTCCCTAGGTGTCAAACCGTCTTAGGAATCGTAACCGTGCGTTGTTGATCACCACCGAATCGCCGTGTTAGAGGATTCCGCACTCTAACACGTTGCCCCGTGAATCGTTGGGAAACCGTGTCCCGCACCGGTCCGACAAAGTGGTACCAGAGCCTTTGGTTCTAGATTCACGTTAGATTCGTGGTAAAATTCGTGTTTTTCTCGCGAAAATCGTAATTTTTGCCGGAAAATTCCGAATTTTTGGTGTTTTTGATCTTGGTGTTCGTCGTGTTCTTGTCAAAAACTGTTAAAATTGTCATACTTTGGTGTTTTGGACTTAGAATTGTGTGTTAAAAGTTCGAGTTTCGTCAAGAACGTTCCTCGCGTTCTTCGTGTTCTTCGTATTTTTGGTGGTTTTGATCCGTTTTTTGGTTGGTCTTAAGTTGTTTTTGTGTTAAAAGTCATATTTTGATCTTAAGTTGCTTCTTGATCTTCCAAGATTTGTGTTTTTGATTCAAAATTCGAAAATCCGTCAAAATCTTCTAATTTTGGAATTTCCAGATTTTCCGATCGAACGTGTCTATTTTTGGAACTCATTCGATCGAATAGCCTTCCTATTCGATCGAACAAGTTTAAACTTTGACCGAATCAGTTTTTTCCCGCCGAGAATTACTCCTAGTTCATTCGATCGAACCAGATTTGTTCGTTCGATCGAATTAGTCACCATTCGATCGAATAAGTCTTTTATTCGATCCGCCGATTCGATCTTTGTCTTATTCGACTGTCAGAACCCGTTCGATTGAACCAGAAACTCTTTCGATCGAACCTCTCAACCCATTCGATCGAACCAGATTCACTTTCGATCGAATAACTTACAGATCAGCATTTCAGAGAGACATTCGATCGAACCAGAACACATTCGATCGAATAGGTCACTCATCCGATCGAATCAAACCCATTCGATCAACAGTTCAACGTTAAAGCAAAGAAACAAAGATGGCTGCAAGTTCGAGTACCAACAAGAGGATTCAATCGATTCTCGAAAGTGACTCTGAATCGGGAAGCTATAACAAGCCACCAAAGCTAATGACTTTAAACGATTTTACAACCTGGAAGACAAGATTTCAAATTCATATAACAGGTGTGAATCCTGGACTTTGGGAAGCTGTTCAGACAACTTGGGTGCATCCGACAAATGATGATGGTGAGACTTTGAGTTACTTTAGGCTGTCTGAAGATCAAAGGATAGCCTTTGATGCTGAGAAGAAAGCCTTCTCGTTACTGTCACAAGCACTTTCAAGCGATCTCTTCCATCAGTTTAACCAGTTTACAACAGCGTCAACTCTTTGGAACGCACTGGTTGAACGATGTGAAGGATCTGACTCACTTAGAGAAATTCACGCACGGGAGCTCAAGCGTGAATTTGATTTGTTTGGTCCAGAATCGGGAGAAGACATTGAATCGTTACTGTCGAGATTCTATCATCTAATGTCAGAACTCAAGTCCTATAATGTCAAAACAACAGGGACTGAAAAGGTTAGATGTCTTGCTCAAGGACTTCCAACCAGCTGGAACACCTTCCTGACAGTAATGAGAAGAAGTCATCAGCTGGAGACGATTCTCCTGTCTGATTTTATTAAAGAAATCAGACAAGAAGAGGCTGAACTAAGAGCCTCCTCCAGAAAACCGAGATCAACTTCTGACAAATCACTCTACATGTCAAAACCTCCTATGTCAGATTCAACTGATCATGCTCCGATGAAGACCGCTTTTGTCTCCTCAACGTCAAATCAATCAAAGGGGACTGAAACGAGATCTTCCGTCCCACCATCAACTTCTGGAAACTCAAGTACTAACTCCGGACCCAAGTCAACGGAGAAAGCAACGTTGAATACTGAAGGCTTGGGAACAGTAACAGTGGAGGTTGCCAAAGAACACATGGCAACTCTAGGCACGATAATTGAGTCCTACAGTTTAATGGTGGCGGGTAAGCTAGGAAATAGTCATCTGGACAGTGATGACTATGAACAGCTTGACGAAGATGATATGGAACGCATAGACATTATGTGGGCTCTTGGCAGTGCGTTCCGAAGGGCCAGAAAGTGGACGAAGAAAACAGGTCAGGCCCTCTCAATAAACAACAAATCCAAGTTCGGCTTTGATAAAAACAAAGTAAAATGCTACAACTGTGGCGAACTTGGTCACTTTGCCAAGGAGTGTTCGAAGCCAAGAAGGGAAGGTCACCAATATCCCTTCCGAACCACTTCATCATCATCCACTCCTGCTGCAGCTGCTGCAACTGTCAACCTTGAGAGACAACTGGTCCCTCAAAATCAAACCGCAGCAAACAACGTCAACATCAACAATGAAACTGCTCTTGCAGTTCAAGGGGATGAAGGCGAGACATGGAACTTCAGCATCAACATGGCTGATGTCACAATAGTAGATGGAAACTCTGAAACCGAGTCTGTTGTTTCCTCGACCAATGAAGAATATATTGTCGATGAACCAGCTGCTGAAGTCCATGAAGAAGAACCTGAGGTTGAAGTGGTATCTTTGGAGATTAAGGAGGATCACGATAAAGAGTCAAATGTTCCTCAAATATCTCCATGTTCGACAATTTCCGCAGAGGCTGCTAAAGTTGAAGAAGTCAACGAAGTAGAGTCTAAAGCAACTTCTGCATCGTTTCTGGAAAAAGCTGGGAATCTTTGCTTTGCATTCATGGCAGAGACATCAAATGCCAAGGTAAGTTCTAACCCATCAACTCCCAAACCAGAAAATGTTAAATGTTTAAAATGTGAATTGTATGAACAAGAAATTCAATCTCTAAAAGAGAGAATTGAAGATCTCGAGGCTTACAAACAAGCAGCCTCAAGATCTTTAATGGAACTGACTGACGCGCTTGCACAGAATAAGGCTTGGAAGCAGAAAGAGTCTGCTTTTAAAGAAAAGATTGATAGCCTTAAGCGTCAGAACAAGGAACTTGAAATATGTGTTCTGAATCAACAAGATTCTATCAATTTTCACATAAATAAGAATAATGTTTTGAAAAAAGAATTGGAAAACTTGAAAGCTGATTTTGAATCATTGAATTTCAAATTAAAAAGTTACTCAAATTCATCTTATTTATTAGAACACATCATTCCCGAGTTCCGAGGCAAAAAGGAAAAAGGCGTGGGATATAACAATGTCCCACCCCCGATCCTGAATCAATTTGCAAGCACACCAGGAGCTGTGCCGGATGATGAATCAAATGATTATATACCCGAGGACACAAACCAAATTTCTAAGTCTAAGGGAAAAGAAGTCATTGACCCGGCTCCTGAGTCCAAACAAAATGTTGTTGCCACAGACTTAGGTTCCACAACTAAGTCGGGCCCACCACCATCTAAGTCAAAGGCAACAACAACAAGAAATTCTCAGAAGAAAAAGTTTAATCCTAAATCTGAGAAAGTCTATGTGGAACATAGTACCCAGTTTGTAAAGGAGGGTAACGTTAATGAAAAACATAATTTCCCAAAACACCCTCCTAGACAAACTACACCCCAAAATATCAAATCCAGGGGGTACTATGATAACCGACAAAAACAGAGTTATTTCTCTCCACCAAGTCAAAGGGGGAGAAACTACTGTTTTTCGTGTGGAGAGGTAGGGCATATAGCAAGATTTTGCTATAAGTACACGGATCCTAAGCAGTACATATCGACTCCGGATCCGAGGTATGCCAAGTCACCTCCTAGGAGGCGACCGACCATTGACGTTCAAGGTCAAGAACGGTTTCACACACCGAGGTCGGTTTCTCTTCGGAAACCTCAGCCAACCTCACCACACCAATCCCCAAACCCCTCAGATCCAAATGTTTCCACTTCGACAAGTGAAACTCAGTCTTCAACCATCTATCTCAAACATGTTGAGAAGAAGACTGACTTTTGGAAACCAAAGAAAACTAACACTGTTGACAACAATGTCAAACCAGAAAACAGTGTTAATGAGGGTAAATGGATTGAATTGTACATTCGTGATGAAAATGGAAAACCCAAGACCGTAAAGGCTTGGGTTTCCAATGATATTTAAACCTTTTGTTTTTGTGTGCAGGTTGCTCTATATGATCCAAGATTCAACATGTGGATCATAGACTCAGGAGCTTCCAGGCACATGACTGGAAACATGAATCTCCTTTCAAGTGTCAGACAAATAAAAGGAGGTGCAGTTTCCTTTGCAGGAAATCAAGGAGGTTATATCACGGCCCAAGGAATTGTGTCTAATGGGCGAATTTCGTTTGAGAAAGTTAATTTCATCAAAGAGTTGGAGAACAACCTGTTGTCGATAAGTCAAATCTGCGACAAAGGTTTCAAAGTTATGTTTGACGACCGAGATTGCCACATCTTGGCTAAGGATTTCAACTTTCCTGAAGACAAGGTTTTAATGTCAGCTGCACGCCAGAGTGATCTCTACATTCTGGATATGGCTAAGGCAGGGTCATCGTCTCCAACGGCGACATGTTTTGTGTCCAAGGCATCCGAACGTGATACTGTCTTATGGCATAGACGGATGGGACACATAAATGTCAGGAACATGAACAAGCTTGTGCACAACAGACTAGTTGAGGGAGTTAATCTGAGAAGCTTTCGTCTCCCTGATTCGTGTGTGCAGTGCAAAGCAGGAAAGCAAATAAAAAGGTCCCACAAGTCTAAGAGTTTCCACTCGATTGATATTCCGTTGGAACTCCTTCATATGGATCTTTTTGGCCCAATAAGCGTCAAAAGTATCTCTGGGCACTCATACTGTCTAGTGGTTACTGATGAATATTCTAGATTCTCTTGGGTGTTTTTCTTGAAAGTAAAATCAGAAACGTTTGGATGTATACAACTGCTGGTTACAACTATTGAGTCTCAATACAATCTGAAGGTTCGAAGAATGCGGTCAGATAACGGTACAGAATTTAAAAATGCGAATGTTGAAAATTTCTGCAAAGAAAAAGGGATCGTTCAGGAGTTCAGTGCTCCATATGTTCCACAAATGAACGGGGTTGCTGAAAGGAAAAATCGTACGTTAATCGAGACAGCAAGAACAATGTTAGCCGACTCAGTGTTACCTGTTACGTTTTGGAGTGAGGCAATTGCCAACGCCTGTTTCACATTAAATCGGGTAGGCATTGTCAAGCGCCACGGCAAGACAAGTTTCGAGCTTCTTCAACGACGAAGGCCTAACTTAGAGCACCTGGAACCATTCGGAGCTCTTTGCACGTTACTTAAAAGGCACGTTGATAATAAGTTCGAGGAGAAGATTATCAAGGGTTATTTTCTGGGTTACAGCGTACCTCTCAAAAGGGTCTTCAACAGAACAACAAAATTAGTTGAAGAATGGTACCATGTCGATGTTCAACGCTACACAGAACCAGCCAAGGGGACAGGAGAAGACTGGTTGTTTGATTATGACAAATTGTTCAAGTCTTTCAATCTGTATGAGATTGCTATTCAAATGATGTATGAGGCGCAAAATGCACCTCCTGATGAATCTTTGCAATCTTCAACTCATCCTGGTCCGTCATCATCTTCCTCCACAGAGTCTAGCGATCAAGTTCAAGAATCTTCCGAATCTGAATCTGAAGATGAATCTCCAGCAGATGATGTACAATCGGCACCAACTCAGGTTACTTCACAACCTTCATCGTCAAATCAAGAAGTGCCGAATGCAGATCAGCCTCTAACGTCTACTTCAGAGGCACCACAATCCGCTCCAGTTCCTGAGCCGAACTTAACTAACTTGGAACAAAATGTTGTCGTTCCTGACAATCCGGTTGTTAGGACTGAACGTGATCATCCACAAGACAACATTATAGGGGACATTCAACAGGGTGTCAAAACTCGTCGACAGCTGAATTTTGGTCTCTACACAGAAATGATGGAGTCAGGATCAGTTGCTCTTAATGCCCATGAATGCTTCTTAGCACAAGAAGAACCACACAGCACCACCGATGCGCTGAAAGATCCCAACTGGGTCTCAGCCATGCAAGAGGAATTATTGCAGTTTAAAAGACTTGGTGTGTGGAAGCTGGTGGATCTCCCCAAAGGACAGAAGAAAATTGGCACTAAGTGGGTACTAAAATGTAAACGTGACGATCGTGGAGTGATTGTTCGCAACAAAGCCCGCCTGGTGGTCCAAGGGTTTAGGCAAATCGAAGGCCTAGACTACAATGAGGTATATGCTCCGGTTGCTCGTTTGGAGGCAATCCGGATGTTCTTGGGGTATGCATCTTTCAAGAAATTCAAAGTATATCAAATGGACGTCAAGAGTGCCTTTTTGTACGGTCACATCGAAGAGACCGTATATGTGGCACAACCTCCAGGTTTTGAAGACCCATATCACAAGGACAAAGCCTATCTGCTCAACAAGGCTTTGTACGGTCTTCACCAAGCCCCGAGAGCTTGGTATAAAGAACTATCCAAACACCTTCTGAACAACGGGTTTAGAAGGGGAACCATTAACTGCACGCTATTCTCAAAAGAAAAAGAAGGAGATCTAATTATGGTACAAGTGTACGTGGACGACATCATCTTCGGGTCCACGAATAAAACACTTTGTAAGGAGTTCGAACAAGTGATGAAAGAAAAATTTGAAATGAGCTCCATGGGTGAGATGAAGTTCTTCTTAGGACTTCAAGTTGATCAAAAAGATTCCGGTATCTTCATTCACCAGATAAAATACGTCAATGACATCTTGAAACGGTTTGAGATGTTGAGTTCTTCTTCACAGGGAACTCCTTTAGAGGTTAATCACGGGATTAATCCTGACGAGAAGGGTGAACTGATCAATCCAACTCACTATAGAGGGATCATCGGATCTCTAATGTACCTGACTGCTTCTCGGCCAGACATAATGTTTGCTACGTGTCTCTGTGCACGTTACCAGTCAAAGCCGAAGGTCTCCCATCTGATTGCAGTCAAAAGAATTTTGCGTTATCTGAAGGGTACTCCAGATTGGGGTCTTTGGTATCCTTATGATGACAACTTCGATCTTCATGCGTATAGTGATTCGGATTATGGTGGTTGTAAACTCGATTACAAATCAACAACAGCAGGATGTCAGTTCTTTGGAAGTCGTTTAGTAACGTGGCAATGCAAAAAGCAGACGTCAGTCTCCACTTCAACAGCTGAGGCGGAATATATTGCGGCTGCCAGTTGCTGTTCTCAAGTTATTTGGATTCAGCAACAAATGCGTGACTACGGTATTGAATGTTCTACTACTCCCATATATATTGATAATTCTGCTGCAATTTCAATTACCAAAAATCCGGTCCATTTTAGCAAAACGAAGCACATCGAAATTCGATATCACTTCCTTCGTGACTGCTACGAAAAGAAGTTAATCGATGTGATAAAAATCCCCACTCAGGAACAACGCGCTGATCTCTTCACTAAAGCATTTGATAAACCACGGTTTTTATATTTACTAGAGATCAACGGCGTTAAACGTATATCAGAAGATGTTCCTGAAGATATCATTTAAATTGTTTTCATTTTTTCTTTTCTTAAAAATTTAAAAAAAAAATCCAAAAAGATTTTGTTTTTTTATAAATTCTAGGGGGAGAAAGGTTTCAAGAAAAACCAAAAATTTTCAAAATTTTGAGAAGTTGATCTTGTTACAAGAAAGGTGATAGTACACAGACGCTATCATACTGAGACATCAAAAAGATTTGTTATTTCTTTCGCTGAAAGTGATCGGGGCGGGTTTTGATGGGTTTTTTATTCTTTCGCTGAAAAATAGTCGGTTATACTTAGTTAGAAGGACACATACTCGTATGTGGTCGGTCCAGTTGATCCATTGGATCTTCAGGATAGCCGTTTACCTGAAGACTTTGACTTGATCGGGGCGAAATAATTTAAACGTTATTTTTTTTTAAAAAAAGGACATTCATATATATTCAGAAAATGAGAAATTGATCCAACCTTGGAAAATGATAGATACACTGATTCTGTGAGCTTAACTAGTGAAGTTATTAGGCTTAAAAGGCTTTAGAACGGTCATTGTGTGTCATGGTAGCTTTTTATGGTGCGTAAAAGTAGATGTGATACAAACTAAATCTACTCGATTTTACGTGGAAACTCCTTAAGAGTTTTGTATGTCTTCATATATATCTTTCCGAATGATAGGCAGAAAAGCGATTACCCAGTCATACACGAGCCCATAAGTGTTCTGATTCCTGTAAAGATAGTGTGTGAAGAAACTGCAGTGATCCAGATTCGGGACTTGCAATTGTTTACTACTCTGAAGTCTATGTAACATTCAAAAAAAAAAAAAAAAAAAAAAAAAAAAAAAAAAAAAAAAAAAAATTTTACCTTATGAGTGATTGAAACATTCTAGAGTTAACAATGTCAAGACTTCTCAATCATGGAGTAAGAAAGAAAACGGGAAGCAGATGAAGACACTTACAACCTTAATCAGACACTATGGGTCAAGGTCAATTCGGGGTGACTTGGGGAAAGCCAAATACGCTTTGAGAATAGATAGGAGGCATCATAATCTCTGAGTTGTTACCCACTTAAATTTTGAGACATAATTGAACCTAACTCGTATCACAGAAACGATGAAAACCATTTTAAGTTATTTACATGCTCACAACCTGTTTCTTTATGTCATAATACAGCTAAACACGGATCTGTGTGACAGTCACGTAATTAGTATGATTCCTGTTCGGATCTTTCTCACAAAAAGAATATTCATTATGTCTTGTTTAACTTCGTATATTCTGTTAAAAAAAAAAAAAAAAAAAAAAAAAAAAAAATTCCCGAAAAGTCTCAGTAGATAGTCATATACGTCTGTATGATTTCTTATTATAGATCCTTCTCAACCAAAAATAATGTGTTTTAAATTTTTGTACAGTTGTTTATTTCAGTTTGAATATTATAAAAAAAAAAAAAAAACATACAAAAAGATTTTTATTCTGAATTAATTTTTTTTAATTTTATTCTGTTTTTTTTTAATGAGAAATCATCGTGACAGGTAGTCTGATCCCTGTCTGTTCCTACTAAATGTTTATCTAGTGTGTAGGAATGAAAGAAAACTTCATGCAGGTTGCTAAATGTTCATCTGTGCAACAGGCTGTGCATGAAAGAAAGAATGAAGTGACAAGAAAACCCAAAGATGTTTGAGCCTGATATTTTTCCATTTGTTGCTTAAATGTTTATCTAAAATTCCAATTGACAGCTTCTCAGGATATGCGGAACCTATGGTAAGTCTGACTGACTGAACCATTTGATCTTGAGAGAACTTCATGAAGAAAGGAGTTCGTGGATGCAACGTGCGCACCACTAGCTTTGAGAAAAGAGAGAGTGAGATAACTCCAAGGGGGAGTTACGATCGAGCAAGAGAACTCGATTGATTATAAGTAAATAGAACTGGATCCAAGGGGGAGTTTGTTAGGACATGAAATGTCATGTGTATGTCCCCAGTTCTATCAGGATGGTTCGATATGAAAATAACGATCGTGAAACCAAGTTAACGGACTGAAAATGTCAAAAGAAACTGATTCGATCGAATCAGTGACTGATTCGATCGAACCAGGACTCATTCGATCGAATGAGATACTCATTCGATCGAATCAGTATACGATATATAAACGAAACTTAGGAAATTTCACAAGAGAGAGTACACATTACACACAGTCACGAACCTGCTACTGCCGAAAATCCTCTCTGCCCATCTTCGTCGTGTCGGTCTTTTCCTCCGTCCCTAGGTGTCAAACCGTCTTAGGAATCGTAACCGTGCGTTGTTGATCACCACCGAATCGCCGTGTTAGAGGATTCCGCACTCTAACACGTTGCCCCGTAATCGTTGGGAAACCGTGTCCCGCACCGGTCCGACAGTTAAACGTACCGATACTTAGAAAATCTCTTTGTTATTTAGAACACTAGAGAGTTTCTACGACGCGCATCACTTGGTGATCTAGATCGGGATAATCTTCGCAAACAGTGAGTTCACTTACCCCACTCTTAAACTGTTTTCAAACGTTTTTCACTTGGGGGAGATAACATACTCCGATAAACATATTTTCTGAGATAAACGCATATGAAAGATTTTGTTATAAATTATATATCACTTGTAAAGGCTAAGCGGCATACGTAACATTTGAAGTCCCACACATCGGACCGGTTAATATTTGGAATAGCGAGTCACTTTTGGGTAGTACTACTGGGTTTGACAAACCCCACCCGACGCTAAGCTCAACTGGAGGTTGAGTGGGTGTAATTTTGGCTAACACTTACCATGGTCTGGATTGACCTGGTGACGGGCACTTGATAAACAGTCAGCTTCGGTCGCGAACCACTTAGCGATACTTGTTGTATAGATTAGCTACCTATCGATATATAATTTGACATAACACTATCTGGTAATGCAAAACACTTAAACGTCGTAACGAGGTTACGCAACACTGAAACTCCGTAACGAGGTTACGCAACACTGAAACGCCGTAACGAGGTTACGCAAAACGCTAAATGATTTATCTTATTTAACTTGTGAACTCACCAACCTTGTGTTGACACTTTTAGTATGTTATTCTCAGGTAGCCGAGGCGGGCGCGCGGTTTAGGAGCATGCATTAAATGAAAACACTTTTATTTTGCAAACATACTTTTAACAGTTATCCTTGGTTTTAAGTCGTCCTGCGTGACGCAGCTTTTGAATTAAGGTTTTTACGTTTCCGCACTTATGTGCATTTAAACGTTTTTATGGTTTGATTATAACTGATGATTCCGATCCTGCCAGTTCACACCCTCTGACGGTAAAACTCCGTTAGTGGATTTTGAGGGTGTGACAGATTGGTATCAGAGCCATTGGTTATAGCGAACTAGAAACTGCATGCATACTAGACTATAACCGCGACGACCCATTAATTATAATGATACGCACTGCATAGGTTTGTGTAGTCTTGAAATCTTATTTCTTTACCTCCTTCACTCTTACGCGCGCATATACACGGCTTACCTGTAGGAATGTCGACGCCACCCTCATCATCATCCGATTCGATGACGCATGCTCACGGGAAGGAACCGCAGTTACCTACTGCCTCGCCACCCCGTGTAGTCCTGGAACTCGAAGCTCCTGCACCGAAGAGGTACCGCCTATCCGGAGGCCTGTATGAAAACGACGTTAGCTGGGATTGGTACCCCAACATGATCAGACGTATGGTCTACCGTGAACAAGTTCCCCCATTGCCTCACCCGAACCACCCTGCTTACCCTAACACTCTACCATCCATAACCGAACCTGTAGAGCGAGTTCTCGCAGCTGTCGTTTCATGCTTTGAGCGTGACGTGGGTTACATGCGCTATACGAGAGCTAACATTTCCGGACTGTTAAAGGAAGGAACCGAGACTCAGGAGGAGATTGCCCGCATGGCAGCGGCAATGAAAGAAATGCAAGAGACTAGTGAGCAACAAACGAAGGTTATGATGAAGATGCAAGCCGAGGTGATAGACTTGCAAGAGCGACTCCAGGTAGCAAGGACCCGAACTGAGATAGCGTTGGAGGGTTGCGATGTCTTGCAAATGCAACTTGCTCAGAACGCAGCCGAACCCGAAGCAGGGCCCGAGGCCGAGCCTGAGGCGGAGCCTGAGGCCGAACCTGAAGAATATTTCGAAGAGGAGCCTGAGGAGGATCCCGAGGAAGATCCCGAGGAGGAACCCGAAGAAGAACCGGAGAAAGAACCGGCTGAGCCAGAGGCACACTCAGAGGTGTCCACAGACGATGTGCAGATGTGCAAATTCTTGGATTGGAACTGACTAACGCGATGAACTGGGAGGAGTTCAAGAACATGATGCGAGAGGAGTACTGTCCGAGAGAAGAGATTTCGAAGTTAGAGTCAGAATTTTGGTCGCTGAAGATGGTGGGCTCAGAAATTGAAGCCTACACTACTCGTTCGCACGAGTTGGCTGTGATGTGTCCGCGAATGGTGGATCCGCCGAGCAAGAGGATAGAAATGTACATTGATGGGTTAGCACCACAGATTCAGGGTATGGTGACGTCTTCCAGACCAGCCACGATCCAACAAGCGATCCGTTTGGCTCACAAACTGACGGATCAGGCTGTGACCCAGGGTGCGTTACCACCGAGGGGTTCGACTGTTAAAGCCCGTGACAACCAGAGTAACGACAATAACAACAACAGCAACCCGAACAGCGGGAAGAGAAAGTTTGACAACACCAGATCTTCATCCTCAAACCTCCCACCGCAACACCACTACCGTAAGCCCAAATTTACTCGGAGCTTCAACACTCAGAATCACAACAACAACAACAACAACGGTAGCGGGCAGGTTTCGAGCGGATATGCTGGGAAATATCCAAAGTGCAACAGGTGCAACTTTCATCATGTTGGCCAGTGTGACCGTGTCAAGTGTCAAAGATGCGGAAGGATAGGTCACCAAGCGAAGGAATGTAGAGGAGACCTTGCGGCGAAGGGTGCTCCTAAGCCACCGATGACGACTAAGGGATGTTTTGAATGTGGACAGGAAGGTCATTTCCGGAAGGATTGCCCCAATCTGAAACAGAATGACAATAATGGGGGTAATGGAAGTGGCAGTAACGGTGGAGGAAATGGTAAAGGAAGAGCGTTTGTGATTGGATCGGGTCAAGCCCGCAATGATCCGCATGTGGTGTCTGGTAAGTTCCCTGTAAACGATTGTTTTGCTTCTGTTTTGTTGACACTGGAGCTGATAGGAGTTTTGTGTCAAAAGCTTTTAGCCAACTTTTAAACCTTACTCCAACCCCGTTAGACGCTAAGTTTCCTGTTGAATTAGCTAACGGTAAAACTGTAATAACAACTCATATACTTGCGGGATGTAAGTTGAAACTGTCAGGTCATGTCTTTGACATCGACCTTATTCCTTTTACGCTTAGTAGTTTCGATGTCGTTGTCGGCATGGACTGGTTATCCGAGAACCGAGCGGAGATTATATGCCATGATAAGATAGTCCATATTACCACCCCTTCCGGCGAGATCATTTCGGTCCGAGGCGAGAGAAGCGGCATGACCACCAGCGTCATTACCCTTTTGAAGGCACAGAAGTATTTACGAAAGGGTCATCCGGCAATTTTGGCGCAGATTGTTGAGAAACCCGCGAAGGAGAAACGAATTGAAGACATACCGGTTGTGCGAGACTTTCCGGAAGTTTTCCCGGAGGATTTGCCCGGACTCCCTCCTATTCGTCAAGTCGAATTTCAAATCGAGTTGACACCCGGTGCAGCACCCATAGCACGAGCCCCGTATCGACTCGCACCGGCGGAACTTCAGGAGTTGTCCACTCAGTTGCAAGATCTGTTGGATAAAGGTTTTATCCGACCTAGCTCATCGCCATGGGGAGCCCCTGTCTTGTTTGTCCGAAAGAAAGACGGGACTTTCCGAATGTGCATCGACTACCGGGAGTTGAACAAGGTGACGGTCAAGAACCGTTATCCTTTACCCCGAATTGATGATTTGTTTGACCAGCTTCAGGGATCGAGTTACTACTCGAAGATCGATCTACGATCCGGTTACCACCAGCTGAGAGTGCGCGAAGAAGATATTTCAAAGACGGCTTTCAGAACACGGTATGGTCACTACGAGTTTTCAGTTATGCCTTTTGGCCTAACCAACGCACCAGCCGTATTTATGGATCTCATGAATCGAGTATGCAAGGCGTACCTCGACAAGTTTGTGATTGTTTTCATTGATGATATTCTCGTCTACTCCAAGAACGAGACTGACCACGAAGAGCACTTAAGGATAATTCTGGAACTACTGAAGAAGGAACAACTGTATGCTAAACTCTCGAAATGTGAATTTTGGCTTCGCGAGATTCACTTTTTAGGACATGTGATCAACGAGAATGGTATCCATGTCGATCCCGGTAAGGTAGAGGCCATCAAGAACTGGGAAGCACCTAAGACTCCGACTGAGGTGCGACAATTCCTAGGACTGGCCGGCTACTACCGGCGTTTCATCGAGGGATTTTCAAAGATTGCTCAACCCCTCACCGCTTTGACTCACAAGGGCACTAAGTACAACTGGGGTGACGCGCAAGAATCCGCTTTTCAACTGTTGAAAACCAAGCTTTGTAGCGCCCCTATTTTAGCCCTCCCCGAGGGAACGGAAAATTTTGAGGTACACTGTGACGCATCTATACAAGGTCTCGGTTGTGTGGTGATGCAACTCGAGAAGGTTATAGCCTACGCCTCTAGACAACTACGGGTTCACGAGAAGAACTACACGACCCATGATTTGGAACTCGGAGCTGTGGTGTTTGCTCTTAAGATATGGAGGCATTACTTGTACGGTACCAAGTTTACCATTTACACCGACCACAAGAGTCTCCAACATATCTACGATTAGAAGGAGCTGAACATGCGACAGCGTCGTTGGGTCGAGTTGCTTAAAGATTATGATTGTGCCATCAAGTACCACCCTGGAAAGGCCAATGTGGTGGCCGACGCCCTCAGCAGAAAAGAAACAGATAAACCCAGACGGGTGAGAGCATTGCAACTCACGATTCATGCCAGCTTACCCGATCAGATTCGTGATGCGCAACTGGAAGCTTTGAAAGGTGATAATTTTCCATCGGAACTCATGCGGGGCATGAGCAAGCAACTTGAAACCAGATCGGACGGGGTCCGATATTTTGAGAACCGGATTTGGGTTCCACGATACGGAGAGTTGAGAACTCTAGTGATGGACGAAGCTCACAAGTCCCGATATTCTATCCACCCCGGCTCAGATAAAATGTATCATGATTTAAAGGCACTTTACTGGTGGCCGAACATGAAAGCCGACATTGCCACCTACGTGAGCAAATGTTTGACTTGTGCCAGAGTCAAGATAGAATACCAGAAACCATCTGGCCTTCTGCAAATGTGGAAATGGGAACACATCTCTATGGACTTTATTACGGGTTTGCCTAAGACACCGACGGGATGCGATACCATCTGGGTGATCGTTGACCGGTTGACTAAATCGGCACACTTCCTAGCGATTAAAGAAACAGACAAAATGGAAAGACTGACTCGAGTATACATGAAAGAAGTGGTGTCTAGACACGGAGTGCCTGTCTCGATCATTTCCGATCGAGATTCTCGTTTCACCTCACACTTTTGGAAGTCGCTGCAAAGCGCACTGGGCACCCGTCTCGATATGAGTACAGCATACCATCCTCAGACGGATGGGCAAAGTGAACGGACTATTCAGACCCTGGAGGACATGTTGCGTGCATGCGTCTTAGATTTCGGAAAAAGTTGGGAACCCCACTTACCCTTGGTAGAGTTTTCGTATAATAACAGCTACCACGCAAGTATTAAGGCAGCGCCGTTTGAAGCGCTGTACGAACGAAAGTGTCGATCACCACTCTGCTGGGCAGAGGTGGGTGATAGCCAAATCACTGGTCCGGAACTGGTACTCGAAACCTCGGAAAAGATTGTTCAAATCCGAAATCGCATGGCAGCAGCACGAGATCGCCAAAAGAGTTACGCCGACAAGCGCCGAAAACCTCTCGAATTTCAAGTGAACGATCGGGTGTTACCCAAAGTCTCACCTTGGAAAGGTGTGGTTCGCTTTGGAAAGCGAAACAAACTCAACCCACGGTATGTTGGTCCGTACCGGATAACTGAGCGCATTGGTCCGGTGGCGTACCGACTGGACCTACCAACAGAACTCAGTGGCGTACACGATGTATTCCACGTATCAAATTTGAAGAAATGCCTATCTGATGAAACCCAAGTAGTCCCTTTGGAGGAACTACAAGTTGATGAACAGTTACGGTTCATTGAGGAACCAGTCGAGGTTTTGGATTGGGAAACCAAAACGCTCAAACACAGCAAAATTCCAATCGTTAAGGTTCGTTGGAACTCGAGACGTGGACCGGAGTTCACATGGGAACGCGAGGATCACATGATGAAAAAGTATCCTCACCTTTTTGAAGGACTAACCAAACACCGAAAACCGCGAAACCCGGCAAACCGTCAAACATCACCGGAGGTATGAACTAAATTTCGGGACGAAATTTCTTTCTACTAGGGGATGATATGACAAACTGAAAATTTTTTCTTACTTTTTTAGGCTCTCATCACGACTTGACTCAAATTTTCGGGACGAAAATTCTTTAACAAGGGAATGATGTGACAATCGTCAATTTCAGGTTAACCCCGTTAACTCAACTCCGTCAATTCAAACTTTAAGATTGTTGAATCTATAACGCACACTTCATTACATTTAAACTAGGGTTTAAATGACGCTTAACACTTACTACATGTGTAGTCTTTCGGGATTTGCACCGAAACGCAAACGAGTTGACGCGAACGATTGATAAATAAACGACAAACGTCAAAACACCAATTATGTGATTATTATGTGTTAGATATATGTGTGTTACTTGATTGTTATGTGGAATGTTAAACAAGAAACAAGAACCAACTAGTTTAGGTTAGAGATGTAACACTTGAAAGATTAGGGACTTGAGTGTAACATAGATTATTATAAATATATCCTTAACTAAACCCTAACTTATTATTATCCTAAACCTACAAGACCCGATCGGCCTCTCTCTCCTTGTTCTCCACGGCTGCCGTCCACAAACACACCCATATACACATCAAATCAAGAGATTAATCCAAGAACTAGGTGCTAGGAAGGTATACTTGATCACCTCTTACCTCTTTGTTGTTTAATTTTGATGTTTAATGGGTTGTGTATAAACCCTAATCGGCCGATCATGTGTATGTATGTGATTAATATGATTGTTGTTAGTTGGATAATGGATTGATAACTAGATTGATGTTGTTGCTTGATTGATTGTTGTCTTTGATTTGAGTTAAAACACAAACCCTAATCTTGAATGTATGGTGTAATTGATATGCATGGATAGTAGTTATAGTGTCTAGAGGGTTATATGGATGCATGATAGTTCATAGATTGTTATTTTGTTGAGTTTTGATGTGAACAGATTCTGGACAGAATGTATATACGATGTTTAACTGACTGTAACGAAGTGTAAACGTGAAAATTGATTGAGATTGTGGGTACTGCAGTAAACTAGGTTGAGTCTAGTTTCTATAAAGTATAAATTCGTAATTTTTGGATAAGTGGAAGTATACTTTTATGATTTTACAAAAACGTGATGCAAAGCTGAGCTGTTAGACCTGCTGTTAGGTTATGTTGTAAATGTTATATCTCATGAACTACGAGACCAATTGGGTTGGTTCCACTTCTGGAAGTTGACTCATTGAGTTAGAAACCAAACCCAAGTGGTCTTGCATTTATTGGATTTTTCGTTTAATGGGAATTGCAAATAACATTCTGTTGCACATGAATCTGACTGATATGAGTTAGCTGTAATGTTTTGGTCATTATAAGAAAAATATGTGGAATAAAAATAAGATAAAATATGTTCTGGAAACCTAAGATATGTATGCTTCTGTGGTAATTTTTGGTGAATTAATTGAGACGTTATAATCGGTGAACTAGTGCAATCTTTCAAGTAGAAATTCTGTCATAACGAAACTAGCTGCTGAGTTGTATAGGAATGCATGAAATATGATAGTTTTTATATAATTGTTGTATTTTGACCAAAATACCCTTGCGGGGAATAGTTGTTAGTTGATTGCCATGAATTGACCAAATTGCCCTTTATGGGGAATAATGGTTAGTTAGTCTTTGTTTGTTGACCAAAATGCCCTTACGGGAATAATTGCTAGTTAATTGTTGTGTGTGACCAAATTGCCCTTACGGGGAGAAATTGCTAGTGATATACATTATTAGTACGTGACACGAAAGTAATTGCTCACTCATGTATCGTATCACAATTGTACTTGTGTAAGTCACACACGACTCACAAACGAAACACGAAATCTGTTACGTGCATAGGAATTATGTGCCGAGTCTAGAGACTCGTTAAACGTACCGATACTTAGAAAATCTCTTTGTTATTTAGAACACTAGAGAGTTTCTACGACGCGCATCACTTGGTGATCTAGATCGGGATAATCTTCGCAAACAGTGAGTTCACTTACCCCACTCTTAAACTGTTTTCAAACGTTTTTCACTTGGGGGAGATAACATACTCCGATAAACATATTTTCTGAGATAAACGCATATGAAAGATTTTGTTATAAATTATATATCACTTGTAAAGGCTAAGCGGCATACGTAACATTTGAAGTCCCACACATCGGACCGGTTAATATTTGGAATAGCGAGTCACTTTTGGGTAGTACTACTGGGTTTGACAAACCCCACCCGATGCTAAGCTCAACTGGAGGTTGAGTGGGTGTAATTTTGGCTAACACTTACCATGGTCTGGATTGACCTGGTGACGGGCACTTGATAAACAGTCAGCTTCGGTCGCGAACCACTTAGCGATACTTGTTGTATAGATTAGCTACCTATCGATATATAATTTGACATAACACTATCTGGTAATGCAAAACACTTAAACGTCGTAACGAGGTTACGCAACACTGAAACGCCGTAACGAGGTTACGCAACACTGAAACGCCGTAACGAGGTTACGCAACACTGAAACGCCGTAACGAGGTTACGCAAAACGCTAAACGATTTATCTTATTTAACTTGTGAACTCACCAACCTTGTGTTGACACTTTTAGTATGTTATTCTCAGGTAGCCGAGGCGGGCGCGCGGTTTAGGAGCATGCATTAAATGAAAACACTTTTATTTTGCAAACATACTTTTAACAGTTATCCTTGGTTTTAAGTCGTCCTGCGTGACGCAGCTTTTGAATTAAGGTTTTTACGTTTCCGCACTTATTTGCATTTAAACGTTTTTATGGTTTGATTATAACTGATGATTCCGATCCTGCCAGTTCACACCCTCTGACGGTAAAACTCCGTTAGTGGATTTTGAGGGTGTGACAATACAGCCCAGTTTAGTATTAATATTATAATAATATTAAAATATTAATATTATTATAATATTGATTATAGGAAACCGTGATTGCAAGTTATACAAACCTCGAACCGATATGCTACTGATTATCTACTAAACAGTTAGTTTCATGACCCCACTCTTTAAACAGTTTTACGAACTTTTGGGGTGGAAAGCATGTTTAATAACATATACATACCTAAAACATGTATTGATGTGAATTATCTAAGTGCTAACACACGAAAGTCCCCACGATCACAGTGATTAACTTCGAGCCGGTGGCTTACTATTGGTTTGACAAACCCAAACGGAATCGGCCTGATTGCCGTGTCACATAGCGTCGTTTGCACATGACCATATTTATACAAACAGTCTATGTAGTGTTAGACATAGCTACCGGGGCATGTTGTGGGCGGAAGGGGAGCCACAGTGGTTGATTGAGCTTGGGAAATGGATGCACGCAGCACATAAAATCAAGGCTTCACTGTAGCTTAGCATAATTACATCATTTACATACATACATACTTATATTATGATTACAAGTGTTAACTTGTGAATATCCATAACTGTTTTCTTGAACTCGTGAAACTCACCAACTCCAGTAGTTGACCCGTTTTAAACTGCTTTTCAGGATTACCAAAGTTGGAATAAAGTGATGTCGTGCTGTCTATTGTGGAACGTGCTCGATGCTATGTGAATAGATGCAAGGTTATTAGTACGAACAAAATAGTTTAAAGAACATATTTTGTTGTAACACCTAGTTTGAACACAAAGATAAATCAATGTAATATAATGTAAATTAGTTTGTAATGTTTCTTTATAAACAATGTTGTTGATACCAGAGATGTCTGTTACATTCCTGTTTTACGCTTCCGCATTGTGCTAGTCGGGGTGTGACAGAAGTTGGTATCAGAGCCATTGGTTATAAAGGATTAGGTTATCCCTTAAGGTACCTAAAATATAACCGTAGGCTTAATTAACTTTGGGAAATATTTAAATAATAAATTAATATTATATACTGATGGATGCCAGGATGAACTTGTTGGGCAAGTGAGTTATTGTGGTCCGGAACATAATAACAGACTTGCTTGTACGAGGGAATTCGGGGAGAAGTCGCGGAATGTGTGGTTAGGTAAAAGTGGCAACATATGTGTATAAAAGGTAATGTGTAAGTATATATATATATATGTAACACTCGTACGTGCTTATTTGGAACAAAGTGTATGAATACGTGTACGTACGATACTGTTGATGACGGTAAATTTTATTATGAATATTATATTCATTTATATTCAGTTTTAATTCTAATAATAATTAAAAGTAAAATTTTAATAAAACTAATATTATATTCTAATATAATTAATATTAAATTTGGTTTAATTAATTAATTTCCTCGACAATAGTTAGCGATAGCAATAGATATTATTCTTATAACTAACCTTTGTGCATTATCATGTCAAGGAATAACGACTACGTACCGGAAGAAGAACCGGTAATCTCTGTTGAGGAGGATCTAGAGGAGGAATTAGAGGAGAATCAAGAGGAGGAGGATCTAGAGGAGGATCCATAAGAGGAGGAC
This sequence comes from Bidens hawaiensis, assembly GCF_021521415.1. Lineage (NCBI taxonomy): Eukaryota > Viridiplantae > Streptophyta > Magnoliopsida > Asterales > Asteraceae > Bidens > Bidens hawaiensis. The sequence continues at coordinate 1,554,582 of NW_027491317.1, forward strand.
CCAGAAGAGGAACCCGAGGAGGAGCAGGAAGAGGTGGAAGAAGAAGTTATTTGTAGAGAGTTACCCAGAAATGTGCCTGATCTGTCTGGCTACAAATGCGATAGTTATCCACCCAGGTCACCATGCAGGGATCAAAACGAAGTTAACAGTCAGTACCATTCACCTGTTAGAGTAGCCAGATCACCCACTCCACCTATTCACTTGTCGCCGACGACTTCAGCTACTGCCCGAGTCCGACAGACTGCTTGTATTCGGGTAACCCCGATTGACCCTACCTCGATTCCATTTAGATCTACCCACTACCGGGGAGGACCTTCACGTCCTAGGGCAGATACTTCGTCATCCCGTTCGTTGAGTATACCTACTCCTCGCAAAGGAAGTTCCAGCAATCTTCTTAACAAATCTTCATCCAGCATTGGTACATCTTGCAGATCCATTCTTTGTGTATTTCCATATTCAAATTATGTGGTCACAAAAGAGCTATTATTGGTTTTACTCCACTTGGTAACCTTAGATCTTAATTGGTTTTGAGCAACAGAAGCAATTGCCAATGTTGAAAAAGAAGCTAACATATTAATATCATATACAAATCCCATCTTGGTATCTCTGTGATTGTCCTTGATGGCTTGTAGTTTTTCTTCTTCTTCAGTCAATTGTCTTCTTTTAGCTTGCAAGGCAATTTGTCGTGCATTCATGCTTTCTTATACCGAGCTTCAAATTTGAGCAATTATTTGAGCAGACCTTTGCCTTTTTGGGATTTTGATTGTTGATAAAGCTTTGGGTGGTTCTTCTTCCTTTCTTGATCAAGATCTCTGTATGCAACCCTTAGTTTATCAATTCCCTATATGGCAGTCCCTTTTCTAGAATGGAAATCAGCCTCAGTTAATTCCATTTTCATTTTTAGGATTCTTTTTACCTTTCTTCTGACATCCTTGATATTACCACGTCCTAATAAGGTTCAGGACGATTCTAATTAGGGTCTTGTTTGATAAGCCTTTTAATCCTTCCACATTTAGTTTGAAGCTCTTCATATGTCCACCCTCTAAATTTTTATGGAGTGACTTTGTACTTAGCATTTTATTTTAGCTATATAAAAACACTTTTCCTGGCTTCCATCAATAGTTTCTTGCAGCTATAGGCCTTTCAGATACAACAAGGCTTCTTTCATAAGCCTGTTTACTCAAGATCTCTTGCCTTCATAAGCTCTTGCTGATACATTCTAGCAGCTTCTTCATCAGACATCATTTGTGTAGCTTCAGACAAAGCTCTTGCAGCTAATTGTTCTTGATGAGAGATCAAGTTATCAACCTTCTTTGGCTTGAATTTCTTTGTAGGTGGTGCAGGTGGTGATTCTTCCTCTTCAGGCAAGATAAGCTTCCTTCTATTTAAACTACTGTTAGAGCCCTTTGTTTGACTTCAAGGCTTCAACTACTTTTGAAATAGTAGTTGGTTCTTGTGTTACCTTAGGTGCATCAACAGTCTTTAAACTATACCGTTGGTTCCTGTGGAGCACCGATAGCTTGTTTTGTTGTAGCATCAGTAGTTTGTCCAACTGTTGGTCTTGAATCAGCTGTTTAATCATCAGCAATATGAGGAATTGCTAGTATATTTTCAGATTCATTAGTAGTTTTGGAAACTACATGCCTTTTCTTGGATCATCCACCATTTCTTCCTCCTCAGCATTTCTTTTAGCTTAGCAGCTTCTTCTGCAGCTTTGTTTGCTGTAGCTTCCTTTCTTGAGGCATCAAGAATATTCTCCCCCTTTTAGCATCATCAGCAGCCTGAGCTTGGTTTGTAAATCATGGTGTAGGAGGAGCAACACCTATTCTGCAAGTTGGTTTCTCTGATCCACCATTTTCTTTCTTAGTTCATTTGTTGGAGTGTTTAGTTAGTTTCATAGCATGGTGGTATTAGTGTTTACTTTGGTGTTGAAGATTTGGAATCGAGAGGAGATATAGGACCTTAGCTCAGCAAGCTTTGGGGTTAGAGGTGGTTATACCCTCTCGGGCAATAGAGCTTTGAGTGGTGGTGACTTTTGATTGAGGATTTGTTATATACATAATTGGAATGCGCTCCTTATGGAGGCGAACTGTAACATTCGTTACCTTTAAAACCCGAAAACCCGACCCGTTTTAAATTTTCGGATTTATTAATAATATATATGTGTATAAATACATATTTCTTAAGTTTGTTTTGTGTAATTATATGACTTAGTTAAACGATATCAAATTCATATTTGTAATCTTTTAAACAAGCCGTTTAGTCGTTTCATTGTATCCCTGTTTTACGTGCATCGTCAATTTAATATTCTCAAGGGTTTACATTTATCGCTTATTCGTTTTCTATTCATTTAACTACATACACGAAAACTCCGGAATTTAAAGTCTCTATTTGAACAATTTACGAATTACGAGTATGATATAACAAAATTAGCCAAGCATATTAATTTTCAAAGTATAAGGTTTAGCTTGTAAATATTATATTAAAATCTGATTTAAACAAAAACCTTGAATTTGAGGGACCATAATGTAAAATATTTAAATTATATTATATTAAAATAATATATATCCTAACCCAGCCCCTACCCCAGCCTTACCCTACGTTTTTCCGGCCACCGGCAAATTGCGGCTCCGGTGAGCCTATTACACACCAAAACTTGCTAATTTAATCAATTAAATATTCGTAACGAACTTAGACCTTAACAACAACCTAAATAATAGGTCGTAATGCATTAAAATGTTTCATAAATCACGAATTAATCCCATAATGTTCGCCGGATAATCGGATAAGCCATTAACACCAATATTGAACATTTCATTGCAATTCCACAATAAATAGGACCATACTCATTCTCCTCAACTTGATCATACCACTCAAACTCTCTCAAACCACCCAAATCAGTCCAGTCGAGTTCATGCTTTCTTGTTTTCCGGGGAGACCCATTTCCATCGATATAAAAACGATTCTTGGTAATTAAAATACGTAATATACCGATTTTGATATGAGAAACAAAACCCCCATGTTTAATCTTTCGTTCAAGAACCAGATTCTTCCAATTGAAACCCTAGGGTTTCAATGAGGAAGATGATATTTATATTCTGTATATATACAATCGTTTTCGAACTTATGTCAAGTATCATCAATGGTTCAGTGGTTAATACGTTGTCCTATTAATCACAAGACCCGTGTTCGAAAACCGGGTCACTCATTTTGTATGTATTTTCTTTGTGGTTAATAATAATTAATATATCATAAAATCTAATAATATAGATATATAATAATAACCCATTCCATAAACATTACATTGTCTAGTCCAACTGGTTAGCTCACTAATATAATAACACTTAGACCCGGGTAAGAAACCCCGGGTCAGCACTTTATTTTTTTGATAAGCCTTTTAATATAACTTATTATTTATTAAAACTTTTAAATCATTTTAAATCATATTCAAATCATAAAAATCATATTAAATTAAATAAAAATTATGTACATTAAATATAAAATATATTTCACTTAAAAAACCGAACTCCCGTTTTCTTAAAATGTGAATTAAATATTTTTATTTAACTTCGATCGTAACTTTACATCATGTAAAATTCATTTCGTTAAAACATTAAGTATTTCCCAACTTGTAATTATTAATTCAAGAATCCAGAACATGTTAATTTTACGTCTTCGCCAATAAGTAATAATATTATATTATTAATCTCGTTTTCGTTAAAACATAAGTATTAATATAATAATCAAAATCTATAAAAACTAGTAAAATAATTCCTAACCGTCAATATATGCTTATACATTGTATAATCCTGTTAGATTATAGATTAAAGTCTTGTATTCATTTATCCTAGCTAGTGCGGATCTTTCAAGTTGGCTTTTGTGACGCTTTCGGTTTGTTCTTCGTTTACAATCTTTACAACGTGTTTGGTAATCAATAGCATATCAACTCATAAGGTGAGTTTTCACAACCCCTTTTTAAATGTTTTCATATTTCGGGGTAGCATATGTATCTATTATTAAATTTCGAGATTTACAAATTTGCTTACAAACTACAATTCATATCATGGACTTGTATGCTTATTTGCTTATTTGTTATATATGTGGATTTCAAGTGGTTGTCTTAATAAGTATGATCATATGCCCCCTTTGCACTCAGGCCCATTTTTTATTGAGTGGAAATGGGACCTCCTATCCGAGTACGTTGGTAGCCCCAACTGGAAAGGACCTTCGTTTGTTCTTTACACTCTGGTCCATTGTATCGAGTGTAAAGAACCCTTACTTGCGCATTTTACGAGTTCATGGAATTCTATGGTTTTTACGTAGTATATCAAACTGTGGAAATCTCACCAGCTATATTTACAGTTGACCATATTTTATACATATGTTACAGGTATCGTGATTAGAGGTAGAAGTATTGAAGACGCATAGTTTAATTAGGGTATTCAAATAAACAGATTACTATTATTGTTTATCTTTGATTTGGATGTACTTGTTTACTTTGGAACTTGTGTTACATGATGTTTGGAATGAATTAATGTTATTATTGTCACCAAATAGTACCACGCGTGTTTGAACAATATCTACGTCACAGTCAGGCGTTTCCGCTTAAGCCGGGGTGTTACAGATTGGTATCAGAATTGGTGTGCGTCGGATGATATGACTATAATAATGGATGACCCTCAAAAATAAGCTTTAAATTTAAAACAAAAATCCTAACACCACACACAACCGGCAAGTGTACCGGTCGCAAGTAGCATAGACCTAGGAAGTCCGAGTATCGAACACGAGGACACGTATAAACGCTAATGATCACTAAACCTAGACAAGACCTACCCAAGAATAATATTTAACTGGTTTCGATTTCAATTTTTCTTTTTAAAATAATTTAACTGGACTAACTAGACTGACTGACAAAAGTTACCAAAAATAGAAAACTTAACGGAAAACTAACTGTGTTAACTTCTGATGGAGAAAAACGTCTACCTAGGTTTGAATCAAACTGTAGGTCTAACAAGCAAATGGATTGGATGATATTAAGACACCGGTTCCTAAAAATGATACGACTAAGGATCGCTCGGGCTCACTGGATCACCTCTCGGTCTCACTCAACAAATCTTAACTATTCTTAATCGGCTAAAACAACCAAACTAGAAAACAACTATTGACGTGTTCTAATGTTGACTCACCTCTCTGTCTCACCAACACTCGACCCTAATGGTAATGAATACTACACAACCAAGGATAGAGGAACAATTTAATTTAAACCAAAATAGATCAACTAGTCGCTCAAAACACCTAAACCGGACAAGAAACGAACTAGCTCTCGCGCAATCCTAATTCTAGCATGCAAAGGTAATGAGACGACCCTAACTTCTTATCACCTCTTGGTCTCTAAGAAGGTGTTTAACCGTTGTACTTTAATCAAATATTCATTCAACAAAACACTACGGCTATACCTATTGCAAACAAACTTTAAACACAAAGTCTATAATCAAACAAGCATCGATAAATCAATACAAACTAATTAACCATCGCAAGGTGTTTAAGCAATGAATTAACAAAATTTCCAGCCATCAAACACAACCTATTTTATGTCTAAACCAAACTTTACAATAACAATTCATGTCTATTAGTCAAACAATCCATAAAACTCATCAAACACTAACAATAATCATCATTCCTAGGTAGAACCGACAAGTTTAGCCTAACATAATATTCAGGCAGCCATGATTACTCAATAAAAGCATCAAATAATCTATTCCAATCATCTCAACAATCATTCAACAATCAATAATAATCATAAACAAGTCAATCTTCAAAGTAATTGCAAAACTACTTAGCAATTGAACAAGAAAACTTAATATGATGAACAATGTTTAAAAAGAAAGGATATGAGACGATTTGGGGCTGCTCTTGGCTGGGAAAAACTAATGAAAAACGTTTCCGACCACTTGTTCTTGCCTCCTTCTTCTTCCTTACCCTCCACACCTCAAAACCCTAGCCGAAAAACTTCTTCTTTTCTCCTTGGAGCTGCTGCGATCGGACCAGAATAGGGGGGGGGGGCTAGGGTTTATTTTTTTTTGTATTATAATATAAAAGTAGGCTTGGGCTTGTCCATGATGTAAATGGGCCGGGCTTTGTGCTTTGTCTTGAAATCGTATGTATACAAGATTAAAAATTATTATGTAAAACCAATATAAAACAAGTCAAAATAAATTAAATATAATATAACAACTTAGATAAAACGTGCGGAAAAAAAGTTTGTTTTACAACACATCAAACATCCCCACATTTAAGACTTTTTCGTCCCTGCAAAATAATTCTACACACGATCATAACTGAGTTTAACCGACAACTCTCGGGTTTTTTATTTTTTATTTTTTAAAGTATTAGAACAAGTGATCCTTTACCCAAATATTTATGTCCACTTTTCAACTTTCACCTAAGAAGCTAGATCAGGTCGATTGCCGATATTGCGGTACACTTAAACCCGTGCCCCTAATACTTACCGAAGCAAATATGGCATGACAATTTTATTAGTTTGTATGTCTAAGTGGGACCCACACTTAAAAGCCCTATTGCCACTTCACCTTGTTCCATTATGGTTTTATCGGACCGAATCATCCCAATTTGACTTAAACCTATTGCCACATGATCAAAATATTTTCGACTCATATACATTCTATAAACTCTAGCTTGGTCAAGATCGACTGAAAGTAGTTTCCTTTATGGTGGTTTTGATTTGAAATTTTTTTTTTCTTCTGCCTTTTGGCTTTTTGCATTTTTTTTATATATTTAAAGGAATATTCACCATGTTGGATGATATTACAGACTGCATCAAGGCTCAGGCCTGTGCCACCGCGCAACAGAGTACGGAGCTTCGCACGAATAGATACGTATACATAAGATTATACATATAAGTACCTATACAAAAATAGGTTTTTAATACAGGTGATCATATGACTTGAGGCTTGAGTATGACCCGGCTTTTCATTCCAGTCCTGTTACGAGTTTAGTTAAACAAATAAAACCCTAAGATGTTTCCCACTAAATTCAGGCAATTTAAAAGGTTCAATTAGGTCAACAACCAAACCGCGCTTACATTCTCAAAGGCTGAGCCTACCGACACATCGAATACTGAGTCTAAACCGTTCAGTTACAAAACATTATGTGCGGGTCTAATGGGCACTGTTCTTATTTATTATATATATATATATATATATATATATATATATATATATATATATATATATATATTTGAAAACACCAAGAAGTTATAAAACAAACACGGCTCGGTAATAATATCATTTCTTGTTTAACGTAGAGAAAACAAGTTTCAAGGGACAATTTTTTTTTCCAGATTTTTCTTTTCTTTTTATTCCAAAATTTTTAAATTTTTCTACAACTAAGTAAAATAAATCCCATCCCTACACTTAGAATGAAATTATCCTTGATGAGAACAAGGAAAAGATATAAAATAAAATAAAATAAAGATAAAACAAAAATAAAAATTTAATATACAAGAATAAAACAAAGAATGGGTTACTCCCCTGGTTTATGTGCAGATTCTTCAATAGCTTAGTAGCAACCAAGCAACCGTATAGCATTTCATTCGCGGCCGCAACCCCGGGAGAACCTGTTCCAGAACGCCATTGTAGCTACCATGCGCATAATTTAACATGCAAAACTCAAACTCACTCGCATGTAGCGGTGTACCAAACAGAAAACAAAAGCATAAAAGAAATAAACGTATTTTTGCGTTTTTGATTTTTATGATTTTTTATATGTTTCTAATAGAACACCCCTAAAATCGACCAACTCGAATGGAGATTGAGTACGAGCGGTTTCATTTTGGAACATCCTGAAGTAGACAAAAATAAGTAAAACAAATAGCACAAACAATTAACAGAAATATAAACTCTACAACTCGGGCAATCTCCTGAGTGATGCATCCAGCACATCTACATCTCGGAGAGCGAGTCAAAGTAGAATACCTCGACAGTTTGATCAGCCATCGGCTCGCCATTGTAGTGCTTCAGTCTATGACCGTTCACTTTAAATTTCCTGCTTTTATCCTCTATCTCAACAGTGCCATATGGGAAAACCTCAGTGACCGTGAACAGTCCCGACTATCGGGATCTCAACTTTCCCAGGAATAACCTCAACCAAGAATTATACAGTAAGACCAAATCCCCACACTTGAACTGCTTGTTCCCCTTCAACTTTCTATCGTGCAGTTCCTTCGTCCGCTACTTATACCAAAACGATTGCGCTTAAGCGTGGTCTCTCAGCTCCTTTAACTCGTGCAACTGGTGGAAACGAGTGCTTTTCACGGCGGACATATCAAGATTGACCCTATGTAGGGCCCATGACGCACGGTGCTCCAACTCAACAGGCAGGTGACAGGCCTTCCCATAAATCATCCGAAACGGTGTGGAACCAGTCAGAGTTTTGTAGCCTGTACAGAAGGCCCACAAGGCATCATCCAACTTGTCGGACCAATCCCGACAATTTGAAGCAACCGTTTTCTCTAGAATATGTTTGATCCCCCGATTACTCACTTCCACCTGCACACTAGTCTGTGGGTGGTAGGAGGTCGCAAGCCGATGGGTGACCCCATGGCGTCGCAACGCCTTTTCCATCTGCACATTGTAGAAGTGAGTACCTCTATCACTAATCAACGCTTTCGGGACACCAAAACAAGGAAAAAGGCTCTTGAGAAAACGGACAACAACTCAGTCCTCATTCGTGGGTAAGGCCATGGCCTCAATCCATTTTGAAACATAATTGACTGCCACGAGTATGTAATTGTTCCCACGCGAAGATGAAAACAGTCCCATGAAATCAATGCCCCACACATTAAAAATCTCACAAACCTGAATAGCATTTTAGGGCATTTCATTTCGCGACGAGATGTTGTTGACACGCTGGCAATGATCATAACTCCTAACGAACGCGTGCGCATCCTTGAAAATCGAAGGCCAATAAAAACCACAATCAAAGACCTTCTTTGCTGTCAAACTCGCACCGTGATGACCTCCGGTCGGTCATACATGTCAATTGTTCAGGTTCTACCATCTCTCCTTAACATCAACGCACCTCCTGATCAACTGGTCAACACCTATACGAAAGAGATACGGGTCGTCTCAAAGGTAAAACTTAACATCAGCAAAGAATTTCTTCTTTTGTTGGTAAGGCATCTTCGGGATGTACCCGTCCGCAAGATAGTTCGCGAAGTCGGCGACCCATGGAAAACCCTCATCCTAAGCTGTAACAAACATGAGAATCTCTGTCGGGAAGCGGTCATTAATCCTGACCCCCGGCTCTCCTAACTCAGCTCCCTCAAGATGCGAAAGATGATCTGCCGACACATTCTCGGCCCCCTTTTTATCACGGATTTCAATATCAAACTCTTGAAGCAACAGGATCCATCGGATAAGACAAGGCTTAACATCTTGTTTGCTGAAGAGATAACGAATAGTAGCATGATCCGTGAACACAATTGTCTTGGACCGAACTAGATAGGACCTGAATTTATCGAATGCAAACACCACAGCTAAAAGCTCTTTCTCGGTGGTGGTGTAACTCTCCTGTGCACCATTCAAGGTCCGACTAGTGTAGTAAATTGGATGGTAGTGATTTTCTTTCCGTTGTCCAAGAACCGCTCCAATTGCGAAGTTGCTCGCATCACACATCAACTCAAAGGGATGCGACAAGTCGGGAGCAATCATGATCGGGGTGTTAACGAGTTTGTCTTTTAAAAGATCAAACGCCTCGATACACTGCTCGAAAAACACAAACGGGGCATCCTTCTCTAGAAGTTTGGTTATGGGTCTCACGATCTTTGAAAAATCTTTAATGAACCAATGGTAGAACCCGGCATGACCCAAGAAACTCCAGATGGATGTCACAGAAGTGAGTTGGGGAAGATTAGAAATCGTCTCGACCTTCGCTCGGTCGACCTCTATCCCCGCACTTGAAATTCGATGCCCCAGAACGATGCCCTCGCGTTCCATGAAGTGAGACTTCTCCCAGTTAAGGACTAGGTTGGTGTCAACGCATCAGGCCATCATCCTCTCAAGGTTGGAGAGACACAGGTAAAAAGAACTCCTGAACACCTCCACGAAGTCATCGATCATGTCATGAAAAACAGCCACCATGCACCTCTGAAATGTGGCTGGAGCGTTACACAGTCCGAATGGCATACGTCTATAGGCAAACGTTCTGTATGGGTAGGTAAACGTGGTTTTGTCCGAGTCATCGGGAGCAATCGGAATCTGAAAGTACCCGAAGAAATCATCCAAGAAGCAGTAATACTGCTGACCTGCCAAACGCTCCAACATCTGATCAATGAAAGGTAAAGGAAAGTGGTCTTTCCTTGTGGCATCATTCAGTCTGCGGTAATCAATGCAGACTCTCCAACCGGTCACAGTCCTAGTGGGAATGAGCTCGTTCCTCTCATTGGTGACAACAGTCATGCCACCCTTTTTAGGAACCACTTGGACTGGACTAACCCATGAACTATCAGACATGGGGAAAATGATCCCCGCATCAAGGAGTTTGATAATCTCCTTCCTCACCACCTCCTGCATCTTCGGATTAAGCCGCCACTATGGCTGAACGATAGTCCTGAAATTATCCTCAATGAGGATTTTATGAGTGCAGAACGAAGGGTTGATACCCTTGATATCGATAATCTTCCATGCAATATCCTCCTTGTGCTCTCTCAGCACCCTCAACAACTTCTCTCTCTCTCGATCTCCGTTAACGCAGACGCAATAATAACCGGAAACTTCCTCTCCTCATCCAAAAATACGTACTCCAAATGGGCGGGAAAATCCTTAAGCTCTATGGCAGGAGGAGGACTCTAGATGGAAGGTCAGTCCATCGGATCATATCGTACAATCCCAGCAGACACTTCAGACTCAGGGGCATGTGACTCGGTGTAATCATCCGTTGACTGATTGATCATGGCGACTATCTCAACCTCTGGAATGTCCCTATCGAGAATCTGAGTGTCGGAGGCAGATCCTCCACAGATCTCACTTAAAAACTCCCCAACATGTTCCATGATGGTATCGATGAAGTACAAGGAGTCATCAAACAGACTTGGGGTGTTTAAGTGACTATAGAACGTCAAAAGTGACGTTCTCATCCCCAACTCTCAAGATCAACTTACCCTTGCAGACGTTGATCAATGCCTGTGTAGTGGCAAGGAATGGTCGGCCTAAAATAAGCGGTACACTATCATCATCGTTCATGTCCAGATTGGGAAAGTCCACCGGGAAGATGAACTTGTCGACACGAACAAGCATGTTCTCGACCATCCCTCGAGGGTATTTCACAGAACGATCAGAAAGCTGGATACTCATCCTGGTAGGCCTTGGTCCACCTAAACCCAACTTGTTATACACGGAATACGGCATAAGATTAAAACTGGCACCAAGATCAGCCAGCGCATGAATAACCGTATCATCACTCAAGATGCAGGGAATCGTGAAACTCCCTGGATCGGACATCTTCTCTGGTAACTTCCTCTATAGGACAGCAGAACAACTAGTACTCAAAGGGATGGAACTTCGCATGTTCCGAGAGAATATCCTTAAGGAACTTCGCATGTTTCGGATTCTGGGTAAGTACCTCAAGGAATGGAATATAAAGGTGAAGCTGCTTTAAAAGATCAAGAAATTTGGAGTTCTGTTCCTCATCTCTATCCCTGCGGAGTCTCCCGGGGTATGGCACTCTAGGTTTGTAGACTCTCGGTGGCTCGCTCGGTAACTACTGTTTCTCGGCCTGTGCTCCATTCCCTAGGCTGCTCCTCTGATGCACCTGGGCCGGCGGAGACTCCATCTGAATCTCCTTATCCACATGCTCCCCTCTATCAACAGCTGTAGGCTCCTCAACTCCTCCTCCTATAGACCACTCCTGAATCACGGGCTCATCTCGTACCCCTGCACCGCTCCTCGTCGCCACAGCTTTCGCGAATCCTTTCGGGTTTTGCTTGGTAGCGTACCCTGTGGCCTCATGTTCAAACGACTAGCTATCTCTCCCATCTGCTGCTCAAGACTCTAAATCAATGCTCCCTGATTCCTCATGAATTGCTCGTGCTCACGAAACTTCTCTTGGGTCTCTTTATGACGGGTATCCTCTAGTGTCATAAGCTGGGACAACATCTACGTCTGTTGTGCCATCATCTCCTTTAAAGTGGGCTTCTTCTCCCTACTGCTCACTCCTTCACCTGCATTTTGGAATAGACTCTGACGCTGCTGAAAACCGGACTGATTCCCGCTTCTCCAGTTGGAATTCTGATTGCCTCTCCATCCCGAATTATAAGAATTGAAAGAATTTCGATTTCGGTTTGGATTGCTTATAAAGTCTACAGCTTCCTCCTGAGAACTGAATCAGAATTGAATGGTATCATGCCCTCCTCTGCATATCTCGCACAACTTGCTCTTCTTTGCCAACGCCTCCACCTATGCCGTAAGTGCGGTGTTTGTGTCCACCGAATGCATGCCGCGTGATATGGAACCGACGGTCTTACCACCCTTGGCGGGTGGTCGCTGATATCCACTCATAGCTAACCCATTAAACAATGCTATGCACTCATCCGGATCCTTCATTGTCAGCAGATTTCCTCCCGCCTCCGTGTAAAGCATATTCTGCGTTGCGTACGTCACTCCATTATAAAACTTCTTGATAATCTCCCAATCTTTCAAGCCGTGGTTAGGGCATAACGCTAATAGATTTTGAAATCGCTCCCATGCCTCGTAGAAGCTCTCGGTGTCCTCCATCTTAAAAGAATGAATCTGGTTACGCAAACGAGCGGCATTAGCCGGAGGATCGTATTTCTCAAGAAATGGGTCTGCATGGCAGCCCAAGTAGATATAGAGCCCTGTGGGAGGGACTCGAGCCACAGACTCGCATGATCAACGAGTGAAAACGGAAATACGCGGAGTTTAACGGCGTGTTCGGATACGCCGGCAAGATGGAAAGTGTCGCATATACGCGCGAGGCGAGTGAGATGAGAATGCGGGTTTTCATAAAGTAACCCGTGAAATTGAGCAGAATGTGAAATGGTATTCAGAATGTTCGACGGAATCAGCCAACTCGTGTTAAATGCAATGGCGGGTGGTGCGATGCTGGATCTCGCGCCAGCCTTGGCCGGACGGGCCCGGTCTTTAACTGTCCCCCTCGGTGGTGGATTGTCGCCCATAATCCTATCCCTATCGTCGAAGTCAGAAAACGTAGGAGAAGAGGATCGACTACCGACGGATAAAGAAGTGGACGATGGTGAAACGGTGCGACGTCTCTCTCGAAACTCTCTCTCTGGCTCGGGAAAGACTTTAGTTTCAGGTGGTCCACGAGATCGAGTTTGTCGCATACAACTATAAAAATCAATAAAATTATCCAAACTATTCTAACAAATAAGCAAAGCAAAACAAAAATAATTACAAGTAGCAAATAAGGTAAATCATAACTCGAGTCGCTCTCAAAACGCCTAAAAACCGTGTCCCGGCAACGACACCAAAAACTTGGTGTGCGTCGGATGATATGACTATAACAATGGATGATCCTCACAACTAAGCTTTAAATTTAAAACAAAAATCCTAACACCACACACAACCGGCAAGTGTACCGGTCGCAAGTAGTATTGACCTAGGAAGTCCGAGTATCGAACACGAGGACATGTATAAACGCTAATGATCACTAACCCTAGACAAGACCTACCCAAGAATAATATTTAATTGATTTTGATTTTAATTTTTCTTTTTAAAATAATTTAACTGGACTAACTAGGCTGATTGACAAAAGTTACAAAAAATAGAAAACTTAACGGAAAACTAACTGTGTTGACTTCGGATGGAGAAAAACGTCTACCAAGGTTTGAATCAAACTGTAGGTCTAACAAGCAAATGGATTGGATGATATCAAGAAACCAGTTCCTAAAAATGACATGACTAAAGATCGCTCGGGCTCACTGGATCACCTCTTGGTCTCACTCAACAAACCTTAACTACTCTTAATCGGCAAAAACAACCAAACCGGAAAACAACTGTTAACATGTTCTAATGTTGACTCACCTCTCGGTCACACCAACACTCGACCCTAATGGTAATGAATACTACACAACCAAGGATAGAGGAACAATTTAATTTAAACCAAAATAGATCAACTAGTCGCTCAAAACACCTAAACCGGACAAGAAACGAACTTGCTCTCGCTCAATCCTAATACTAGCATGCAAAGGTAATGAGATGACCCTAACTTCTTATCACCTCTCGGTCTCTAAGAAGGTGTTTAACCGCTGTACTTTAACCAAATATTCATGCAACAAAACACTACGGTTATACCTACCGCAAACAAACCCTAAACACAAAGTCTATAATCAAATAAGCACTGATCAATCAATACAAAACTAATTAACCAACGCAAGGTGTTTAAACAATGAATTAACAAAATTTCCAGCCATCAAACATAACCTATTTCATGTCTAAACCAAACTTTACAATAACAATTCAAGTCTATCAATCAAACAATCCATAAAACTCATCAAACACTAACAATAATCATCATTCCTAGGTAGAACCAACAATTTTAGCCTAACATAATATTCGGAAAGCCATGATTACTCAATAAAAACATTAAATAATCTATTCCAATCATCTCAAAAATCATTCAACAATCAATAATAATTATAAACAAGTCAATCTTCAAAGTAATTGCAAAACTACTTAGGAATTGAACAAGAAAACTTAAGTTGATGAACAATGTTTAAAAAGAAAGGATATGAGACGATTTGGGGTTGCTTTTGGCTGTGAAAAACTGATGAAAAATGTTGCCGACCACTTGTTCTTGCCTCCTTCTTCCTTAGCCTCCACACCTCAAAATCCTAGCCGAAAAACTTCTTCTTTTCTCCTTGGAGCTGCTGCGATCGACCAGAATAGGGGGGGGGGGGCTAGGGTTTATTTATTTTATTTTTTTGTATTTTAATATAAAAGTAGGCTTGGGCTTGTCCATGATGTAAATGGGCTGGGCTTTGTGCTTTGTCTTGAAATCGTATGCATACAATGCCTTTAAGCTCCTAACGAAGTCCGGTTTTTTCTTTCTTTAACCCGTAGCCTACAAGATAAAAAATTATTATGTAAAACCAATATAAAACAAGTCATAATACATTAAGTATAATATAACAACTTAGATAAAAGGTGTAGAAAATAAGTGTGTTTTACAACACATTAAGAACCGTGGCTATAAGATAAAACATTAGACGTAGTATTCTAGGTAGCTATGGCTTAATTGTTAAATGACTAGGTTGCATGATAGAATTATGTGAGCCTCTACCTGATTTTTTAAACGCACTTACTATTACTGTATTACTGATTTCATTAATGCCTTAAGAACACAAGTACACACACCCAAGTCCAAGGCTTAGGCCTAAAACAAGTTTTCTCAAACGCAATTTCAAGTAATTTTCAAACTCTGTTTTCCAATATTTCTTCCTCATAAAGATGGTTCTACGTGGAGGGTATGTGGTAACTGGAAGGGGGATGTGCTTGTTTTCCGAACTCTTGACACCAAGGTTATTGAAACCTAAGAATAAGCAACGCGCATATATCCAATCAGACGTCGGACTTGGTCGCTTACCTGGAGAGTTCGAGAAGGGCATGCAATTTATTAGGCCAAAACATACCACACCAAACGCCATACAAATCACAACTTTATTTTTTTAACCGTGATCATGTTCTCTTTGTGAAAAGGATATGGTTTCACTCCTATAGATGTCACACAAGTCATGGTGATTCATAAGACGTGTGACTGCGAACCTCAGTGTTTTACAAAGTGTATTAACTAAAAGCTTGACAAGTCGTGGTGATACACAGATAACCAGCTTTTTGTTCAATTTGATTATGCATTTTGATTGATACGTTTTAACTGAAAGTCTGTCAAGTCGTGGGATGCTCGAATACCAACTTTCGGGTCGATTTGATTACACATTTTTATTTATTTATTTATTTTTTATTGAAACATAAAAATTGTGATGATTCATACAATGTGTGCTTACGAATACTCAATCGTTTATATTGTGGTTTTGACAAGTCATTTGGGATATTTGAATACTTGAGTTTCAATTCATTTTGGGTGTTTATATTCATTGAAATTTCTAAAAGTCATGCTAGTACATATAATGTTGAATTTCAACCCGTTTTCTTAATTGATAAATTCAATTATTATTATAATTGGAAAAATTCGGAAGGTTATGGTGATACATGAATAGTTGAGTTTTAATTCGTTTTCTGAGTTTATATATTCATAGAAACTTCTAAAAGTTGTGCTATTATACGAATTATCGAGTTTCAACCTGTTTCCTTTATTTATTTTAATTCGAAAGGTCATGGTGATACATGAATCGTCGAATTTCAATTTATTTCCTTTGTTTATATATTCATTTACTGTTTTGGGTTAACATTGAAAATTCGAAATGTCATGGTGATACATGAATAGTCGATTTTCAATACTCATTTTCTCGTGTGTTTTAAAATTGAGAATTTGAAAAGTCATGGTGATGCATGAATTGTCGATTTCACTCCATTTTCTTTATATAATTCACTTATTATTATGGTTTTAATTGAAAATTCGAAAAGTTATGGTGGTACATAAACACTCGATTTTCAATTCGATTTCATTACTCATATTAGGTTTGTATTTAAAATTTGATATATTTTTCATATGTTTATTCCAAGATTAATTAGAAATGCGAAAACTAATTTCAATTTTGATTTTGCTTCATGTGATTTCATTTTTTCCGATTTTTAGGAATCTTTTTATGTAAGGTTTCTTTTGATTTTGATATGAATTTTATATTTACGTCCAATGTCAAGTGAATTGTTCACATTTCATGTCTTCTCGTTCTCCTAGACGCTGCACTCGAAACTCAACCCACAAAACGACAACCATCAAGCAATTGACCATTGCAATCCCGATCATGACAAACCAAGATTCATTACCAACCACAACAATATATTCAAACCTCAAAGCTACACCTAAGTAAATCCAAACCTAACCTAACTCTTGGATACTCTAACCCAACCCAACAAAGATATTTACACGAGAAACCACCCTTTCTTTAACACATAGAATTCCACCACTCCGCTACCGCAACACTCCAAACGGTGATAAATTTGGCCACCTCATCACCCTTACCGAGAATATTTACATACTCATCACCACCCATTCATTTCCCACAACAGCTACCTAACCAATTAACCCAACCATATGCTCGTGCTTCGAGTTTGTTACCATTGCAAATGACCCTAGTACACCCGTCATATTCAAGGCCTAACTGTTTTCCGCCATGCAATACCTTATCTACATTCCTTGTCTGTTTAAAGTTTATACGTTTTCCGCCTAGTCCCTTTAAACTCATCAACCCTGCTAAAGTTTATAAATAAGTAAATTTTCCATGCATACTATTTCACGTTTATTTCTTTCATAAACACTTACTATGTGAAATTTCAAATCTCGATTATTTTAAAATATTTAATTAATAAATATATATTCATATATTCACAAAATATTTCGTTATATGAAGTATAACTAAATTATTTTCTCTAAAAGAAATTTTATTTTAAATAGGTTGTTACCAATACTATTATTATTACTATTACTGTTACTGTTAGTGTTAGGGTTATTATTATTATTATTATTATTATTATTATTATTATTATTGTTATTACTACTACTACTACTACTACTGCTGCTGCTGCTGCTACCATTATTATGCTTATAATATTTTTCAAGGGTTATTCTTTATATTTTTCATGAGTTAAATAAAATTACAAATAAAGTAAAATCTTTTACTTAAAACAAGACCTAAGCCCGTATGGCTATTATATTGTCACTACAAAATTTTTATCTTTAACCAGTCACTTAATTGATGATTTCCTCATAATGTTTTTCATAGGGCGATGCCTAATAGAAAATCTCTTACATTAAAAGTTTTACAAAGTTTTCTAAGCTTTAGCACTAGCTAAGGATAATTTTATCATGCAACTTATTATTATATTATAAAAGAAAACATCACTTTTTTACAATCAATTTTCACAAACTTAAACTAATTTAACAATCATTTCTTCTCCCTTCTTCGTCAACGCCAACGAGTCTCGAGTGAATAAATCATACCACCACCCTCATAATAACTTTCATTATGCAAAATCCACATTCGAAAACACAAGCATCACAAACTACACTTCTGTTTTTTTCTTTTCTTTCTTCTTTACGTATACACACCGTCCCATTTGAACTTTGTACAAATAGTTTTAAGTGTCAAGTTCTTTCAAAGTTTATACTAAGTTTGGTTATTCAATGATTTGCGAGCTACTTTCATACATCATTCATATTGCATTTTGAATCGGTTTACTAGGTTATTTCAATCTCGTGGTCTATAACAGATTTTTCATAAGCTTAATTGTTTTGTGGAAATTTGGAGACTATGAGCATTTTCATACACTTGTTGAGTTTATTTTGATTACGCGAATGGTTTATCTCTGATCAACATTTGGTTGGGATCATTTTGTTATTCATAATCCCAATGTTTTACCAATTTAAGATCAATAATTTAATTCGATCTTGAAATTTCTGTTATTTTATTCTTAACGTTTTACCAATTTGAGGTCAATGTTTTACTTTGATCTCGAAGATGCAATTATTTATTAATCTCAAATGTGGCCCTTATTCATGTTGATATTTTCTTTTGTTTATCGAGTCATTTTTTACTCCAAGAACTTGATTCTTTTATTAAATTTTCGTTATTATTTCTTATTCTCGGACCTAATGCTTATCGACTTATGTGTTTGTATTTGTTGGCTCAATGCCACATTGATACATTCTGTTATTCTCGAATCTAATGTTTCATTTAATTAAAATGATGTTTACAACCTTGATGTTTCACTCATTATTTTTCAAGTTACGTTTATTACGTGTAAACTTCAATAGCATCATTTACCTCGTTTGAATTTCAATGATTTTAGTTTGACATAATGTTTGTTTATCCTTGACCTCAAAGTTTTGTTTATATATTTTGTGAATTTTGATTGGTATAGTTCATTACTCATGTTTTCCAAAGTTTTTGCATAAGAACTTATTGTATTTATTGTATATGTTTTAAAACCACACAATTGGACAGATTATGTGGACCATCCGACGATAAAGGTAATTATGGGTCGACACCTAATTATCAAAGTCCTCGCATGGAAGACATAATAAGTCCATTGTGTGCAGTAACTCGAAACTGGGAATGATTTTGAAAGACGGGACGAATGCAGTATTATAAGGGTGTAGTGGATACGCCGCTGGTACATCCTATATATAAGTGCCTTTTCCATATTCCCATTTGTGGCATCTTTCAGGTCACTCAAAGATCGAAGTTATTGTTTTTATTTAATTATTTATATGCAAAATTGTTAAAACTCTTTTAACAACTCATTGTATTAGTTATTTTATATTGAAATTTTATTTTTATTTTAATTTCGGGATGAAACTTCTAAAAGTCGTGAATATTGTAACATTCTTTACTTTTAAAACCCGAAAACCCGACCCGTTTTAAATTTTCGGTCTTGTTAAAAATATATATGCATAAATACATATTTCTCAAGTTTGTTTAGTGTATTTATATGACTTTAGTTAAACTATATTTGAATTCATATTTGTATTCTTTTAAACGAGTCATTTGGTCGTTTCATTCTATCCCTGTTTAACATGCATCGTCAATTTAATATTCTCAAGGGTGTACCTTTGTCGCTTATTCGTTTTCTTTTCGTTTATATCCATAAACGAAAACTCCGGGATTTAAAGACTCTATTTAAACAATTTGCGAATTGCGAGTTTGATATAACAAAATTATCCAAGCATATTAATTTTCAAAGTATAAGATTTTTCTTGTAAATATTATACTAAAATCTAATTTAAACAAAAACCTTGAACTTAAGTGACCAGATTGTAACTTATTTAAATTATATTATATTAAAATAATATATATCCTAACCTAGCCCCTACCCCAGCCATACCCTATGTCAGGACTGTGAGTCGGGTGAAACCTTCTAGAGGTTGACAAGAACGCACCGGCTCGATTACTCAAAAGGCATGTTAAATATCCTGGCGGAATCAGGATATCCAACAAATGGGAACGAAGGAGTGTAAATAGCAAACACAAAACAATAATAGATAATCAATAAAAGCTCATTCAAAGACAAAGATTCACTGTATTAATTATATCATTAATGGAACAGTGAAAGGAATGTCTAGGGTTTCGTGTGACGGCGGCGGCTATACGAGGAAACAAATAGAATATTCTTTTGGAATGTTTTTCATATTCTGTGTGTGCCATCCTATAATTCCGTCTGGAAATCCGTGTCCTAAATGGAATCCTAGGACCCCTATTTATAGACCCTGACATTCCTTCTAGAAGTTCCTAATCATTACATAATGAAATACAAAATAATACAAGTGTTGAGTCCTCGAGCAAGGTAACAATCTTGCTCGAGCAAACGCACTATGCTAGGTATGCTCGATGAGTATCCTCGAGCATACTTAGAATATCTTCAGTGAAGATATTCCCTTCCAGCAGACTTCATCCTTGTTGATTGGTCCATGCTTTGCTCGAACTAGTCCATCGATCAAGCTCATTCTTCTTGATGTCTTCAGTTATACTTATTTAGCAATCTTTATCATGCTCGGATGTAAATCTTGCTCAGGAACTGAACTGTGCTCAAAGTCCTTACTTTGATCACGTGACATCTTCTTATTGCATCCATGCTTGTCCCCCTGTGCGCGTAACACTTGGTTAAAACTTGTATGATCAACTTGTTTGCTCGATTGGCAATCCATGCTTGATAAAAGAATACTCTTGCTCGTTGAAGTGTAGCTTGCTCGTAGCCTTAACACTTAGAAGAATCAACCATTTGAGGTTCTGAAGACCCTGCTCGAAGTAGTGAAACCATGCTCGATCGTCTATGCTTGCTTGAAGTCAATACTTAGCCGTTTTCTGAGGAGGTTGAGAAGATTCTAATCTTCCTTATCATAAATCCGACCCAACAATCTCCCCCTAGATTAGAACAAGCTTAGATGCACCAAAGCATACCTGCATAGAGTTACACATGTATCAGACATCAAGGATATATCATTTAAGAACATGTCATTTCATTACATAAGTAGGTATTTTGCCACTTGGGCATTACAAATTAAAGTTTTTAACATCAAGTACAAATTAAAAATACAAAGATAAACAGAAAGAAATAATTGATCATCGTTCATCCTCTTTTCTGCTATCTTCTCCTCCTGCTCCCTGTATCCGCATTCTCTTTCATTTTCTTGACATAGGCTGCCTTCTGTTTAATCATGTTAAGTTCTACAGCATCTGAGGAGTCATATGGAAATTTGGCAGTAATCAAGTTTTGAAGGTCCTGTGGATGCATAAATTTAAGATTATCATCATGTCTTATCACTACAATTGGTATTCCAGACTCATTTCTCAATGTGATTGAATCATTGTGCGGATTGTACGTTATGTAAGTGATTCTTCCAAATTGTTGCACCAATGAGTTTGGTTCCTGCATAACTTCTCTCATAGCCAAGCACTCCTTCAAGGTCTTCCTTTTATAGTGTGAGCTGCTTGCTTGGGACTTTCGTTTCTTGGTATCAAAGAGAGAGAGTTCTGAGATGTGCACTTCACTAATCCTCTTGTTTCTTTTCTCCCTCTCTGCTTGGCTTCGTATTTCTCCTCTTTTGTTGCAAAAATGGGAACCCCCTTTCTGCTTGTTCTTTTATAAATCTTGAGAGATCATTTCTTTGCTGCCCAGATGGCTGACTTCTGGTTTGATTGTCATAAAATGTCAATTCAGCCATCTTGGTTAATTTTTCTTTTGTGAAGTTTCTCAAATGTAACACCTGGTAAATTTCCAATCCCTTAAACCAAGTAATCAACCTAAATATTGGGTAATTATGTTATGTGCGCCCTGCGCGAGCGCGCCATGTTAAGAACCAGCGTGGGCATATGTTATATGCGCCATGCGCGGATGTTTTGGCTTTACGTTTTCATGTACCTTAACGTTATGTTGTCTAATGGGTTGACCATCCCGCATGATGCTAAGGCGGGTGCATCCTAAATCGTTTATGCGCGTGCGGAAGGGAACTAACCTCCCCGCATGGCGGGAACATTGAGAGCTAGTTTGTCTGAAGCTCCAAGATGGAATTGACTTCAACATAACTGATCACTATGTTGAAATACCAAGACCACCTGGAGAATCTACAAATGAAACTCAATGTCCCTAACTGCGAGAAGGTTACGCACCTACCCGCAGCAAAGAAATGTCCTTCACGCAGAAAGCTATGCGCACAAAGTGATACGCACAGAACACTTAGTCTATTCTCCAGACGTAAGGAGATTACTCCCGCCCAAAAGGAAACAGTAGCGTGTTTCAGAGATTTTCCACTTTTTACTGTACACGGACAAAAGTACCTGAAAAAGCACACTGTAACATGAAAAGTCAACTGTCAGCCACCCTATTCTCACCAACCCCAGACCTGCATGTCCTGACCAAATCAAATCAAAATCTTTTATCCACTACTCCACTTTTAAATAAATAATAATAATTTCCATACCTTATCATCATTACACCTAGATATGAAAAGATTACAATTCCCTAAAGCAAGGGATTGTGTTCACTTGAGTTTGCCTATAAATATGTAACCTAAACTATCACCCAAAACACACTTCAAACTTCTCTTTTAAGAACTGCAACTTGCACTAATCATCTCCCAAGCATCCGTTGTTTTCGTTTCCGATCCTGTTACCAGGTAAGCCAAGAATATAACCTTGAGATCTGCTTTCCAACCCTTATATTCTCCTAATTCTTGATCTTAATATATATACTTCTTGTTATTTAATCGCATTCTAGACCTTCAATTCCGAGGCCAACACCAAGAAAACCCGAATCTCGATTAATCCCTTAACAAGAACCACAGGTGAGTCTCACAGCCCCTATTCTCGCTGTTTTCACTGTTTTCAAACTGTTTTCGGGGCGAGGGACACGTACTTAAATAATGTTTTATCATGGTATACTTACAAGCTATGCAAGCGATCATGTGTTTAAACTATATTTCATAATGAGCAATGCGAACGGTTATCTAAGGTTTTCGATGTATGTGCGCTAGAACTCGAGTAAGTGATCACTTTACCATTGGAACTCTAAGGGTAGGGACTGCTGGTTTGATCCACCCACTCGTAGGGGTCGCACCTCTTTGCATGGACGAGTGCCTAGTATGGTCATGGGGCAGTACTATGGGTTTGAGCCCGCTCGTAGGGGTCGCGCCTCTTTGCATGGACGAGCGCCTTGTTTTCCGGCACAACGTCTGCGCGTAACCCGCGGGACGGTATTATTTGTTTCGCTCGTAGTGGCAGCGCCACTTACACAGACGAGCACAGTTCCCAGAAATGTTCGCGCGTAACCCGCGGGACGATTTTATCAGAATGTGTTGATAGAACTATGTTTTACCAAGCTTGTGTTTTAATGATGCTATCAGAATTATGTTTCAGAATGATTTTTATCAAGATTATGATGCAATACGATTTATCAAGTTACTAAAACTTGTGAACTCACTCAGTTTATACTGATTCAAATGTTTTTACGTGCCTTTCAGGAGATAACTAGGTAGCGCATGGAGTCACACTTAGAGCACCTCACGCTGAACATCTAAAACTAGCTTTTTGGAAGATTTTAGTTCTATCCCTTCGATGCGCGTGGTTGTTCCCGCCGCGCAAGGGGATACGGCGTGGAAATCTTCAACAGTTTTTATACTTGGATGTTTTTATGAAATTTTTAAACAACATAATGTATTTGTATTAAACATTTCATGCGCAATGAAAATCTTACTTTGAATGTTTGCAATGACCCGTGCTTAATTATCAATCCCCACTCGCGCGCGCCCGGCTGTTTCCGCCGCTCAGGGCCGGGTGTTACAGATTGGTATCAGAGCACTGGTTATAGTGAACTAGGAAAAGAAGTTTTAACCTAGACTATAACCGTTGGGGAATCGCATGAAATATTTTTCAAAGAATATTTTTAAAAGAAACTATACACACACTTAGGAACACGGGTCACACAGTGTCTAGTGAATAAAGATAAAGAACATTATGTGCTCAGAGTAAATGCGCTAAGTTTAATATATTTTCATTCTCTTTTAAAGCGAGAATGCCTCCAACTAAAGCCAAAGGAATTACCATGACACCCGAGGAACTCGCGGAAATAATCGCGCAAGCAATCGCAACACATGAGGCCAGCAAGGCCGAATCAAGTCAGGGTCGTCAGAATGAGACCCCAGAACCCGAATCAGGAGCCTTGGACAAAGGATGCTCCTACAAGACATTCATGGCCTGTAAGCCTTGGCCATTCAAGGGTACCGAAGGGGCCATTGGGCTCTACAACTGGATTGACAAGATGGAGACAGTTCTCTCCATTAGCGGATGTAGTGAGAACCAGAAGGTCCTTTACGCGACCTGCATGTTCCAAGAAGCAGCTTCATCTTGGTGGAAGCTTCAAGTGAAGACCTTGGGGCGAGAAGTTGCTCTTCACAAAACCTGGGAGGAGCTGAAGGAGATGATGATGAGAAAGTTCTGCTCTCGCGCAGAAATCCTGAGTCTGCAGCAAGAATTCTGGAACCACACCATGGTAGGAACGGATATCGACGCCTACAACAACCGGTTCAACGAGCTTTGCCAGTTGGTGCCAGACATGGCAAACACGGAGGAAAAGAAGATCGAGAGGTATATCTTTGGGTTACCTCCTGTTGTTAGGGTTCCGCTCAACGCCGCAGTGCCTCCAACCTTTGATGAGGCGGTAGCGCGGGCCATCACCCTTACAAGGGATACGGTCCGTGCGGGTATGTTAACTACGCGCGGAATCGAGCAGCGAACCTCTGATCCCAAGAGGAAGTGGAACTCTCACCACCGAGGGTCCGACTCCAAGCAACCACCGTTCAAGAAGCAGGAGAGCGTAAGGGCTTACGCGATCCAAGCCGCGGAGCCATCAAGGAAAGGATACAGCGGGCCTCGCCCATGGTGCAACAAATGCAAGTATCACCACGAGGGTGAATGCGCAAGAATCGAATGTGCCAAATGTGGCAGACCAGGGCACAAGACGATGAATTGCCGTGTCAGAGAAGCTGGAGCGAGCGACAACTGCTACGCATGCGGGAAGCCAGGGCATTTTAGTCGGGATTGCCCGCAAAAGGGAAACCAAGCTCGCGGGAGAGCTTTTGTGATCGGCGCGGGCGAAGCTAAAGAAGAGCCGAATGTGGTAACCGGTACGTTTTTGCTTAACGGCCATTTTGCATCTGTTCTATTTGATACTGGCGCTGACCTAAGTTTTATATCCGCTGAGTTTAAAAACTCCCTAGGCCTAGCAAGCAGTAGGCTAGACACGCCTTATACTATAGAACTAGCCAATGGTAGGCAGTTATGCGCGAACGAAAGAACTGAACAATGTGTAATAGTCATGGGAGGTCACGGGTTCAATATTAATTTGTTGCCAATAGACTTGGGAAGTTTTGACATTGTGGTAGGTATGGATTGGTTAGTCGAGAACCACGCGGAAGTTATTTGCCATGAGAAGCAGGTTCGGGTCCCACTGTTGAACGGAGAAACCTTGGTGATTCAAGGGGAAAGAAGGGGAGTTGCGACGAAACTAATTTCGTGCCTAAAAGCGCGCAAGTGCCTAAGGAAAGGGTGCTACGCTTTCCTGGCGCATGTAGTAGAGAAGAAAGGAGATGAGCGAAGAATTGAAGACTTACCAGTAGTGCACAAATTTCCAGAAGTTTTCCCTGAAGATTTGCCCGGATTACCGCCGCCGCGACAAGTCGAATTTCGTATTGATTTAGTCCCAGGAGCTGCGCCAGTAGCTCGAGCGCCTTATCGATTAGCTCCATCTGAGATGCAAGAGCTATCCAATCAGCTACAGGAACTATTGGATAAGGGTTTCATACGCCCAAGCTTCTCACCTTGGGGAGCTCCAGTACTGTTTGTTAAGAAGAAGGATGGTTCGTTCAGAATGTGTATTGACTATAGGGAGCTGAACAAGCTGACAGTCAAGAATCGGTACCCCTTACCGAGGATTGACGACTTATTTGACCAGTTGCAGGGATCCAGTTATTATTCGAAGATAGATCTACGGTCAGGATACCACCAACTTAGGGTCCATGAGGAAGATGTGCCGAAAACAGCCTTCCGAACTAGATACGGCCATTATGAGTTCTTAGTGATGCCTTTCGGGCTAACTAATGCGCCGGCTGTGTTCATGGATCTGATGAACCGCGTGTGCAAACCATACTTGGACAAGTTTGTGATTGTGTTTATAGATGATATTCTGATTTACTCTCGGACCAAGGCCGAACATGAGCAACACCTGAGATTGATTTTGGAATTGTTGAGGAAAGAAAAGTTGTATGCAAAGTTTTCCAAGTGCGAGTTTTGGCTTAGAGAAGTTCACTTTCTCGGTCACATTGTAAACGAGAAAGGAATACACGTTGATCCTTCCAAAGTCAAGGCCATCGAAAACTGGGAAGCGCCAAAAACCCCAACTGAGGTAAGGCAATTCCTAGGACTAGCTGGCTACTATCGACGCTTCATTGAGAACTTCTCCAAGATAGCTCTACCTCTGACCGCGCTAACTCAGAAAGACAAGAAGTTTGTTTGGGGCGAAAATCAGGAAACAGCATTTCAAATGTTAAAACAGAAGTTATGTAGTGCGCCAATTTTGTCTTTGCCCGAGGGGACGGATGACATCGTTGTTTACTGCGACGCTTCACATCAGGGACTTGGATGTGTCCTTATGCAGTGAGACAAAGTCATAGCGTATGCCTCGCGCCAACTCAAGACCAATGAAAAGAACTACACAACGCATGATCTGGAACTTGGAGCGGTTGTCTTCGCGCTAAAGATTTGGCGCCATTACCTCTATGGTACAAAGTGTGTAATCTTTACGGATCACAAGAGCCTTCAACATATATTTGATCAAAAGGATTTAAACATGAGGCAACGAAGATGGGTGGAGTTGTTGAATGATTATGATTGTGAAATTAAGTACCACCCTGGAAAGGCGAATGTGGTAGCAGACGCGCTAAGTAGGAAGGAGCGAATAAAAACGCTACGAGTCAAGGCTCTAAGGTTGACCATTCACGCAGATCTCTCTACCCGCATCCGAGACGCTCAGCAAGAAGCCTTGAAACCAGAGTTTGTTAAAAACGAATCCCTTGGAGGTATGATTAAGAGTTTGGAACTTAAAGAGAACGGCAATCTATATTTCGCTAACCGCATATGGGTCCCTCTCAAGGGAGGATTGCGCGAGCAAGTACTAAACGAAGCTCACAAGACGCGGTATTCCGTACATCCTGGCGCAGACAAGATGTACCAAGATGTTAAAACGCTGTATTGGTGGCCCAATCTTAAAGGCGCCATCGCGACGTATGTCAGTAAATGTCTGACGTGTTCGAAGGTGAAGGCTGAATACCAGAAACCATCAGGGTTGCTTCAACAGCCAGAAATTCCCATGTGGAAGTGGGAACAAATCTCTATGGACTTCATCACCAAACTGCCAAGGACACCTGGGGGTTACGACACGATCTGGGTTATTGTGGATCGGCTAACTAAGTCAGCGCACTTCCTGCCGATCAAGGAAACCGATAAGATGGAAAAGTTAGCCCGATTGTATATTCGAGAAGTAGTTTCAAAACATGGAGTCCCAGTGTCCATCATTTCTGATAGAGATAGTCGGTTCACATCAAGGTTTTGGAGATCGTTACAAGGAGCTCTAGGTACTCGCCTTGATATGAGTACAGCTTATCATCCTCAAACGGATGGGCAAAGCGAGTGAACAATCCAGACATTGGAAGATATGCTACGCGCGTGCGCGATCGATTTCGGAGGTAGCTGGGATACTCATCTCCCATTGGTTGAATTTTCTTACAACAACAGCTATCACACAAGCCTCAAGGCTGCGCCGTTTGAAGCTTTGTATGGGCGCAAGTGTAGATCCCCACTGTGCTGGGCTGAAGTGGGTGACAAGCAAATGACTGGTCCAGAATTGATCCAAGAAACAACAGACAAGATTTTTCAGATACGGGATCGCCTTAAGACAGCGCGCGACAGACAGAAGAGCTACGCAGATGTGCGAAGGAAACCGTTGGAGTTTCAAGTAGGGGATAGAGTACTTTTGAAAGTCTCTCCATGGAAAGGAGTCCCCCGTTTCGGCAAGCGAGGAAAGTTGAATCCGCGCTACATTGGACCATTTGAGATCCTGGAAAGGATCGGTCCGGTTGCTTATAAACTCCGTTTACCCGCCGAACTCAGTGGAGTTCATGATACGTTTCATGTGTCCAACCTCAAAAAGTGCTTATCTGACGAAACGTTGATTTTGCCGTTGGAAGAGATTCACATCGACAAACAGCTGCACTTCGTAGAAGAACCTATAGCAGTAACCGATTGGAAAGAACAAAAGTTACGCAGAAGCAAAATCAAGTTAGTAAAGGTTCAATGGGACTCGAGGCGTGGGCCTGAATTCACTTGGGAAAGAGAAGACCAGATGCGCATGAAATACCCACACCTCTTTCAGAGCATGGCTTCTGCCAGCAACATCTCCTAAATTTCGGGACGAAATTTGCTTAACAGGGAGAGAATGTGACACCCGGTAAATTTCCAATCCCTTAAACCAAGTAATCAACCTAAATATTGGGTAATTATGTTATGTGCGCCCTGCGCGAGCGCGCCATGTTAAGAACCAGCGTGGGCATATGTTATATGCGCCATGCGCGGATGTTTTGGCTTTACGTTTTCATGTACCTTAACGTTATGTTGTCTAATGGGTTGACCATCCTGCATGATGCTAAGGCGGGTGCATCCTAAATCGTTTATGCGCGTGCGGAAGGGAACTAACCTCCCCGCATGGCGGGAACATTGAGAGCTAGTTTGTCTGAAGCTCCAAGATGGAATTGACTTCAACATAACTGATCACTATGTTGAAATACCAAGACCACCTGGAGAATCTACAAATGAAACTCAATGTCCCTAACTGCGAGAAGGTTACGCACCTACCCGCAGCAAAGAAATGTCCTTCACGCAGAAAGCTATGCGCACAAAGTGATACGCACAGAACACTTAGTCTATTCTCCAGACGTAAGGAGATTACTCCCGCCCAAAAGGAAAGAGTAGCGTGTTTCAGAGATTTTCCACTTTTTACTGTACACGGACAAAAGTACCTGAAAAAGCACACTGTAACATGAAAAGTCAACTGTCAGCCACCCTATTCTCACCAACCCCAGACCTGCATGTCCTAACCAAATCAAATCAAAATCTTTTATCCACTACTCCACTTTTAAACAAATAATAATAATTTCCATACCTTATCATCATTACACCTAGATATGAAAAGATTACAATTCCCTAAAGCAAGGGATTGTGTTCACTTGAGTTTGCCTATAAATATGTAACCTAAACTATCACCCAAAACACACTTCAAACTTCTCTTTTAAGAACTGCAACTTGCACTAATCATCTCCCAAGCATCCGTTGTTTTCGTTTCCGATCCTGTTACCAGGTAAGCCAAGAATATAACCTTGAGATCTGCTTTCCAACCCTTATATTCTCCTAATTCTTGATCTTAATATATATACTTCTTGTTATTTAATCGCATTCTAGACCTTCAATTCCTAGGCCAACACCAAGAAAACCCGAATCTCGATTAATCCCTTAACAAGAACCACAGGTGAGTCTCACAGCCCCTATTCTCGCTGTTTTCACTGTTTTCAAACTGTTTTCGGGGCGAGGGACACGTACTTAAATAATGTTTTATCATGGTATACTTACAAGCTATGCAAGCGATTATGTGTTTAAACTATATTTCATAATGAGCAATGCGAACGGTTATCTAAGGTTTTCGATGTATGTGCGCTAGAACTCGAGTAAGTGATCACTTTACCATTGGAACTCTAAGGGTAGGGACTGCTGGTTTGATCCACCCACTCGTAGGGGTCGCACCTCTTTGCATGGACGAGTGCCTAGTATGGTCATGGGGCAGTACTATGGGTTTGGGCCCGCTCGTAGGGGTCGCGCCTCTTTGCATGGACGAGCGCCTTGTTTTCCGGCACAACGTCTGCGCGTAACCCGCGGGACGGTATTATTTGTTTCGCTCGTAGTGGCAGCGCCACTTACACAGACGAGCACAGTTCCCAGAAATGTTCGCGCGTAACCCGCGGGACGATTTTATCAGAATGTGTTGATAGAACTATGTTTTACCAAGCATGTGTTTTAATGATGCTATCAGAATTATGTTTCAGAATGATTTTTATCAAGATTATGATGCAATACGATTTATCAAGTTACTAAAACTTGTGAACTCACTCAGTTTATACTGATTCAAATGTTTTTACGTGTCTTTCAGGAGATAACTAGGTAGCGCATGGAGTCACACTTAGAGCACCTCACGCTGAACATCTAAAACTAGCTTTTTGGAAGATTTTAGTTCTATCCCTTCGATGCGCGTGGTTGTTCCCGCCGCGCAAGGGGATACGGCGTGGAAATCTTCAACAGTTTTTATACTTGGATGTTTTTATGAAATTTTTAAACAACGTAATGTATTTGTATTAAACATTTCATGCGCAATGAAAATCTTACTTTGAATGTATGCAATGACCCGTGCTTAATTATCAATCCCCACTCGCGCGCGCCCGGCTGTTTCCGCCGCTCAGGGCCGGGTGTGACATCAAATCATCTCTAAGGATGATGAGATGTTCTTCTTTATCTTCAATAAGAACCCTCAAGGTCTTGGATCGTTTATCGAAGAAGAGATGTGTGAGCAGATTTTGATTTCTTGGAGGCACGGGCCTCACACTCTCAGACCTTGGGGTTAGACTTGAGCTCCCTTGCTGTGTTGTCTTCACTTTGTCCAGCCCTTCTTCTTCATACCATCTTTTTATAGTTTCATCAGTCTGTACCAGCAACCTTGACATTCTGAGTACAGTTTCTGCTTTGCTTCATACCATCTTTAGCTCTTACCTCTTCTTCGGCTCTCTGCTTTGCTTCCTGCAGTTTTCTTTGTATCTCTTAGTACAGTTTCTGCTCTCTATTGTATATTTCCATTAATTGTTCATGAGGCATGTTTTGAAACTGTTCCTCTGTCATTCCTTTCCCCATAACAATCTTCTTTAGTATTTCTACTCCTTGAGGATCCTCAAACCATCTTTTCACTTCTTCTTCCTTTTTCTTAGCCTCTTCTTTTTCTCTTGCTAATCTCCTCCTTGTCTCTTGTTCTCTTTCATATGCTTCCTAACTTTTCTTGTATTTGTGAGACTCTTTCACAAGATGAATTTTTCTTTTCAGTTCTTCAAGAGAACGATTAATCAAAAAGTCATAGCTATATCCATACAATTGAAGAAATTTTATATCATTGTGTTTGGCTTTCAACGATTCATACTTAGCTTCATCACTTGCTTTCTTCTCAGTTCTCTTCTTGCTACTATCCGACTCCTTTAACACTTTTTCCCCTTCATTATTCTTCCTCGATATCTTCTTCACATAGTCTGAAACGTCACTTACAAGAATATTTCTGTAAAGTCTTTCTATTGAATCAAAGGATTGCAAGTTAGGAATTCAGGCTTGTGACCAGCTTTAATCAAAGCTTCTCCTCTAGACTTCCTCATCCTCCACCCTTTTGCTTCTCTGGCTATATCTTCTTTTGTTAGTCTTTGAAGATACTTAAGATCATAGTTCAGGCTGACCAGATAGTCTCGGTGTTCATTTTCCTTTTCATCATCCTTTGACCCCTCCTTATCTACATTCTCCTCTTCTAAGTCAATTGCTTCTTCAAGATTATGAAGATCCTCAATCATTGGTTCTTCATGTCTTTCAGATTGAGTTCTCTTTATTTCTTCTAATTTGTCTTTTGTTATTTTGTATATCACCTTCTTCACTGATTTTTGTCTCTTGGACTTTGGTGTTTCTGTATCAGCTGTATCTTTTCTTTTCAAATTTGATTGAGATGGAGTGGGAGTGTTAGGCTGATGTATTTCAACTTCTGGTCCTTCCAGTATAATTTCCTCATCAACTGACTCTAAGGTCATAGACTCTTCTGATTCATGGTTATCTTTATCACCAACTTCTTCTATAATTGGTTCAGATGTGTTCGTCAGCAAGAATTGGTTTTTCTCCCTCTGTTCTTGTCTTTGGTCCTCTTGGGCCTTCCTGGCTGCAGCCACAGTTGCTGAACTGTATTCTTCAGGATGTAGAAGAATATCATAATGTGTTCTGAGCATTACCAACTGACCAACAAATTTGACATATACATTCCATGGCATCTTTGGTCCCTCATCCTTCTTAGGTTCTTCCCTTAATTCCAGACCAATCTCTTGTTCATTATCTATTTCCATTTCAATGTTGATGGGTTCAGTTTTAGGCATTTCAGGTTCAATTATTGCAGGCTCTTCCTGTTCATCTGTCACATGTTCGTCAGTTTTGTCCTGTTCTTGTTCATCAATATTCATATTTTCTCTTAAGGCATCAAGTGTAGCCTTTATCGCCTTATCTGCTTCTTTCAACCTCCTCTCATCTTCCTTTTCTTTTTCTTTCATGTTTATTATTGCTTCAAGCAATTCTTGAGGTATCTCCTCCTCCTATTCTCTCTCCAAAGACTCTAACTCTTCATTTATCAATCTCATAGCAGTCTTCACAGATTCAACTTCTGCTATGTCTAGATCAATTATATTTTCTCTGTGCAATATGTCATCAGATTGAACATTGTGTTGGGGTAGAGGATGTAGATCATCATCAGTAAGTGCAACCCCCTTTCCCTTTTCTTTTATATTCAAAATTTCTTCTTAAGTTTCTTCTTCTTCTTTATCCTTCCCCTCAACATCCGAATCTCCATCATCATATGCTTGATTTAGCATGTTTAAGGCATTTGATGGTCCAACCTCCACCACTTCCTCTTCAGAACTCTCATATATCTCTCCAATCACCTTTAAGCTCTCTACACCTTCAGGTTTCTCCCCCTGTTTTGGTGCATCTGAGGTCTTCTCAACCTCAGACTGCCCCTCTGGGGTTCGAATTTTCAATAGAGCTTCATTCAGTGCAGCTTCCAATGCCGAGTTCCTTGTAGTTAGTATGGCATTTCGTTCTTTCAACATTCTGTTTCCAAACTCAAGTTTGGCATTCTCACAAACAATATCATATAGGTTAGGGCTTGATGGTGGGTTTCTTGGTTTGGCTTTGAGGAAGGTTCAGAGAACAGTTCAGATTCAGCAGTTTCAGGAGATGGGACCTTATATGGTTCAGAGGATCGGGTTGGTTGAGTTGGTTGGGTAGTTTCAGTAGCAGGTTGATATTGGATATGGAAAAATGATGGTTGTTAAATGTGTGAGTCTTGCAGTGGAGATGTGGGTGGTGTAGGAACAGGGATGTTATCAGTTGGTTCAGCATTAGAAAGGGCAGGTTTACTTGGAGCTGGTGAAGAAGGAATATCATCATTAGCATCATCTAGCTCCATAGAATCTGTGTCATCTTGGTAAACCTCGGGTGGTGGTGATTCTAGTGGAGTTATCTTCTGGATGGTTGCAGCAACATCTGATACATCACCTTTTATAAATGTATCATCATCCACTTGTTCTGTAGCTTGAGTGATCGGACTCATAACTAGTTCATCTATCTCCTCATGGACCTCATTATCTGCCTCATGTGCAACTTCGTCAGTCAAAGGCACATTTCCCTCTACTACCTCCTGTGCATCATCATCATTATCATTCATCATGCCATTTCCACCTTCCGGACCATTGTCCCCATCATCACTATGATCATCATCATCTTTATCATCACTATTCCCTGGGGTCCTAGGCATATTAATAGCACCTAGAGTGGGTACGAGCAACCATGGGAGCAGATCCCATTCATCATTATCAATAAACTTACTCTTAGCATCTTTCATGCGTTTGCAGATATTTGGATCTTGCAACCTCAACACTTCTCTAGTTCGTTGAAGATCTGGCAAAACTCTGTCTATCGAGATCTGTAGAAACCTTGGATACATGACGAATCTTTGACCCCCTGCTTTCTCTGCATTGGACCCCAACCCTTGAAAGATAAGTCTTGAAATGTTAAAGGGTTGCTGATAGAGTATCGCTACTGTGAGAGTTCCAAGCTCTCTGCTCAATAAAGTCCAAGTCCCTCTCCGAGGAGATATGGACTGGATCACGTGATGAATCTGGAACCTATAGATTACAGGAAAACTTCCCTTTTGAAATTGTCCCTCCTTAACTCCTCCATGATAGCACATAGTCTCTTGAAAGACTCTTTGTAACCTTGGGACTGAGTATAACGGCTGAGGCTTTTGTTGTCATTAAGGTCCAGTGCAGCTCTGATTGAGGCTTTTGTTATGTCAATGTCATGATTTAGAACCGACGCCTCAATTCTTTCCCCATTGACGTCATTAACATAAGTTGCAGACCCCCAAAAATCCGAAATATGATTTCTGTATATTGTGGGGTTGTCAGTTAAAGCCACCCGCAGATTGGAGTTACTCAAAAAATTTATC
Organism: Bidens hawaiensis; assembly: GCF_021521415.1. NCBI lineage: Eukaryota > Viridiplantae > Streptophyta > Magnoliopsida > Asterales > Asteraceae > Bidens > Bidens hawaiensis. Next base: position 1,589,201 of record NW_027491317.1, read on the forward strand.
ATTGGCTCCAGATCTTGGTTGTCATAGTCTATCTCCAACTGAGCACACATATTATGTCGCTTTTCGAATTTGAAAGCCATCAGTTATGCAAAAACAAGAAGAGTTGTCAGTACACAAAGTTGCAGAACTAATATATGAGAATAGATAGATGATTAATGGCGTCTTCAATAACCTGTTCCGTAGTAATATGCGTACCTGCAAGAACAAGTAAACAGTTAGTCCGTAAATTAATTTGAAACCCTAATTTCGAAATCAGTGCAACTATAATCGAATAACGATGTCTTACCGAAGTCGAAACAGAATCGAAGTAAAATCAAACAAGTATTAGAGCAATCGAGCAAGAGGAAGATAGCACGAGCAATAGGGTTTTTGTGGTTAGGTTTAAAAGAGGAAGAAATATGTGAAAAAGTTTCTAAGTCCCCCTTTTATACCTAACGTTTGGGTGGTACAGTACCTTGGTTTGTCGTTTAGTGCACGACAATTGTCATTTAATTCAAATTTAATGTACCTCCCTTGCTCGATCATACAGCCAAGGTAATAGCTGGCTTCCTCTGTACATGAGTACATAGTACCAGCTTTGCTAGATGTACTTCGAATATTCTGTCCTTGATCACTAGTGTACTCGAGACAGATTGCTCGACTAGACTTGTGCTCAATGCCTTAGCCAAATTTCTAATGATCATCATAGTACCTGCTCGAGTATTAAGTCATACTCGACTATACTTATCAAAATTTAGTCAATACAAATTTCTGAGACACACCAGTAATCGAACCTTACTCGACTATACATCATGCTCGAAATACTTAGAAATATATATCCCGAAAATGGCCTATGCTCGAGATGCATTCTTAAGTGTTAGAGCCTTTGCTCGACTAACTTAGAGTGCAAAAGCTCAATGTGCTCGATGTGCCCTTATGCTCGAAAGCCTTAGCATATTAAATCATTCCTATGCGTGTACTCGAACTCACAACCTAAGTGTCTATTCCACAAATTTGCTCGAACTACTTAACAAAGTGATCCATTTGCTTAAGCTCGAACTCTCATGCCGACACACCTAGCGCACTTCTTTGCTCGAATCCCTTGCACTCGAATACTTATTAAATAAGAATGCAATCATGCTCGAAACACATACATTACTATTCACTTCATTTCAGGTGCTTGTAAGTAAGATGCATGCTCGAAACACTTCATGATTCATACAAGTCACATAAGATACTTGACACAACGTTATCATGCTTAGTAAGCAAAGTCGTCTGCTCGAATAAAAAATAATCATTTCTATTTGATGAGCGGACCTAAACAGTTAGTTTAAGGTGAAATAAGAGATCAAAATCTAGTTCAAAATAAAATTCATTTTAGATTATTTAGAAAGATCTCAACATGGGATCAGACATTTAAAACAACGATCACACCACTTCATGGTCAGTGTTATTACGACTTAAGTCAGGTTGACAGCAGATATACTTAGCATAATGGTCATTGCTTTTTGTGATACATTTAAGATTCAATTAGAGCATAAGTTAAGAATGGTTATCACTATAGCTTCAGATTGCCTCTAATCTCTTCTCAAAGCGTATTTAGCTTTCTCCAAATCACCCCGAATTGACTTCGACCCCCTGATGCCCTGGTCAAAATTGATTTTTGTATAATAGAACAGTTATTTATTTATATTTTGTCTTTGATAACAGACTGTAAGGTTGAACGTTGGACTTACATGCCATCCGGAGTTACATGCCTTACATTCAAGGTGTTTAGGACTTATTTGAATGCCCCACCCCTGTAGTTCCCTTAGTGCCCCTTGAGTCATGAAATCAGATAACTTATTTATTTATATTATCATTTTGATCTTTTTATACTTTTCAGTCACTTTCTTTTTCTTTTCTTTTCTGAGAAATTTGCCATATAGCAATAATTTACTTCTGCTCAAATACTTAATAAATATTTTGATAGACCAGAAACACCAACAGGCTCGTGTATGATTGGATAATAACCAATCATCAATTCCCAACCATGGGGCGAATGAAATCCAATACATAAATCGGTTAATAAAAGAAGAGAAAAAGCTTTTGTTGTGTCACTTAAGTTATATAGGAATTTCTGAGCCCAAGAGTTAAGAATAACAAGTTCTTTATTACCCAAAATAGAATAACCACTTAGAATAATGAAACATATTATATTTGTCGAGAAGTGCAAAATCGTATGAATGGGATTCCAACTCAGCACCTTTTGAACCTTTTGAGTGAGATTTTGAGAAGAGTTGCTCTTTGGAGAGCACAGTACGATGAAAGTTGTAAGCTGTGTTCGGGGGGGAGTTATTGTCTATCGTTGGCCTCTATGGTAGAATCAGTCGGGGGACCTGAGAGGCGGTGGTTTACCCTGCGGCGGATGTCAGCGGTTCGAGTCCGCTTATCTCCAACTCGTGAACTTAGCCGATACAAGGCTATATGATAGCACCCAATTTTTCCGATTCGGCGGTTCGATCTATGATTTATCATTCATGGACGTTGATAAGATCCATCTATTTAGAAGCACCTTAGGATGGCATAGACTTAAAATGAAGGGCGAGGTTCAAACGAGTGCCTCTCATTCGGAGAGATATGCTAGAGAGCATATCTTATTTTCCAATGTTTCACCACATCATACTTAGCAAAGATAAGTGTATATCACATATGACAACTACAGACTATGGAAAGCTACCATACTTTGCCAATGACTGTACTCAAAGCCCTTTAAACTTATAATCCATGGGTTACTTGTCTTAAACAGTTTTCTATCATTTCCCACTTTAGGTTGGATTCAATCTCCATAGAAAATAGTTTCTAGTTTCTTTGAAGCTGGGAACTTGGATAATATTATCATACCTCTTATGAAATATCACCGAAAACAGTGTTGCTTAGTCAAAAACTTTTACCATTTTAAAAATCATTCCTTTTGAAAGTTCAATTGAGAAATATTTATTTTAAAAACAGTGTTGTCATTTAAGCATGTTTGACAGGCACACATAGTATTAAAGCATATTCATTCAGACAGTAGAAATCATTAAGATAATCACATGAGTCTGTCGAGCATGCTCAGAAGTTCATCGAGCATACTCAAAAGTCACTCGAGCAAACTTAAGATTTATCATTTCAGATATTGTGCTCGAGAGACTTAGCTGAGTGCTCGAGCAGTAAACTTGTGCTTGAAATACTTAGAAAGTTTTCCAAAACACATGACCATGCTCGACCATAAGTAACACATCATTTGCGCTCGAGTTACATGAGAAACCTCAAGTATGGTTTGTTTGTGCTCGAAGAGCATTAAACACACCATGCAACACAGAGTTATTCTCGAAATACTTGGAGGAGTTTTCAAGGCCAAACTCTGTGCTCGAGTAATTGAGCTATGATATATGTGCTCGAATGACTTAGAATAGTCTTACAAGAGCCTTTGCCTTTGCTCGAGGAGCAACAAGCACACTATCATGCACAGATTCATGCTCGAAGTACTTAGAATCACAAAAATATATCGTGCATGCACAGATCAAAGTACCAAAGCTGTAAATAACTATAGCAACGTATTTCATCAAGATTTTAACACAATTCAGTCATATACATAATTCATGAAACTAGAATAATCATTCAAGCATAGCAATTCATCATGCATAACATTCAAGGTGAGTAACACAGATAATCAGTAAGCACCTCACTTGAGCACACATCCTAAACCAAACTTCATCAATATTTATCATTCCTAGGCATTTTAACACAAAATGAAACTTGGTTTTATCTAAAGGTTTGGTGAATAAATCAGCCAAATTATCATATGTATCTACCCTTTTTCATTTCTATTAAACCTTTTTCCTGGCAGTCCCTAATGAAATGATGTCTAATTTCAATGTGCTTAGTCTTAGAATGTTGGACTGGATTCTTAACAATAAACATAGTAGTAGTATTATCAATTAAAATAGGTGTAAGTAAGAAATTCAGACCGTAATCCAGCAGTTGATTTTGAATCCACAGAACCTGTGCCCAGCAGGCAAAAGCAGCAATATACTTAGCTTCAGCCGTAGAGATTGACACTGTAGTTTGCTTCTTGCATTGCCAAGACACTAGCCTGTTCCCTAGAAACTGGCATCCTCTAGAGGTTGATTTTCTACTCATGTTGCAACCATCATAGTCACTATCTGTATAGTCCATCAAATCAAAGGAAGGGTTCTTTGGATACCAAATCCCCAAATCTGGTTTTCCTTTCAAGTATCTGAATATCCTCTTCACTGCTAGCATGTGTGAGACCTTAGGGTTAGCTTGAAATCTTGCACAGACACACACAACAAACATAATATCTGGCCTAGATACTGTGAGATACATCAATGATCCTATCTTGGCCCTATATTCATGCTGGTCCACTGGCTCCCCCTTTTCATCAGGTACCATTTTCTCATGTGTGTCCATTGGTGTGGACACTATCTTGAAGTCTTGGCACTTGAATTTGTTAAGAATCTCTTGTACATATTTTGATTGATTTATGAAGATTTCATCTGCTTTCTATTACACCTGAAGTCCAAGGAAGAAATTCATTTCCCCCATTGAACTCATTTTGTACTTGGACTTCATCACTTGCTCAAACTCTTTGCACATTTGTTCGTTTCTAGAGCCAAAGATAATGTCATCCACGTACACTTGCAGCAGCAACATATCTATGTTTCTCCTTTTTCAGAATAGAGTCTTGTCGATGGCTCCTCTGCAGAAGCCATTTTCCAACAAATGGTTTGACAGCTCATCATACCAGGCTCTTGGTGCTTGATGTAGTCCATAAAGTGCTTTGCTAAGCTTGTAAACCTTGTTTGGATGAACTGGGTCTTGAAATCCAGGAGGTTGTGTGACATAAAATTCTTCATTAATATTTCCATTAAGAAATGCAGATTTTACATCAAGTTGATAGACTTTAATGTTCATTGATGCTGCATATGCCAGAAAGATCCTGATAGCCTCTAGTCTTGCAACTAGAGCAAAGACTTCTTCAAAGTCCACTCCTTTTTCCTGTAAGCATCCTAGAGCTACCAATCTTGCTTTGTTCTTGATCACTATCCCCCTTTCATCTTTCTTGTTCCTGAATACTCATTTTGTTCCAATTGCATACTTGCCTCTGTGCTTGTCAACTATGTCCCATACATGCAAATCTCTTAACTGGGCTAATTCTTCTTGCATAGCTTCTACCCAGCTGTTGTCCTTTAATGCTTGATTGATGTTCTTTGGCTCAACTTGGGATAAGAAGCATGCATACAGGCAGATATTTGCTTTTTTCAGATGAGCTTCTGGTAACTCTTTCATTTATTTCTCCTATGATGTTCTCCGCAGGATGATTTCTTTCAACGGAGGTGGCCTGCACAACATGTTGTGCAGACACTTCTGTCTCTAGATTTGTCATGTTTAACACAGCAGATACATCTTCAATTCTCTCTTGACATTCATCAGCTTCTTAAGTTTGATTGATCTCAGATGTTGATTCTCCATTTGATCCAATTTGCATTGAGTCAAACAAAGATTGAAACCTGTCCTCAAAATGATTTGTCCTGTAGTCTGAATAGGTTGTTGACTCTGAATAGGTTCACTTTCAACATCACTTGGACCTTCATTGGAGATCTCAACAGCAGCCTCTTGTCCATTTCTTTCGGCTTCAGCTTCACCTTGGTTGCTTTTCTCAAAATTGAATCCAGTTGCTTTAGGAGCAACTGATGTCCACAGTTTGTCCAGATCAACTTGTTTTTGTTTTCCCTTTTCATCAAAGCTGGTTCTGTACATACTATCATCCCTATCTTCATTGTAGATTTTAAAAGACTTGATCATTTTCTGTAGATCAAAAAGCCATTTGGGACCATCAACATTGTTAAAATGATTTTCATTGAATATTATGTCTGATGACTCAATTACCACCATGTGCTCTTTCATATAGACTCTGTAGGCCTTTGAATGAGATGAGTAGCCCACAAAGAAGCATTCCAACGATTTGGACTAGAATTTGTTAAAATAGTCCTTTGTATTCAGGAGTGAGCATCTGCATCCAAAAGACTTTAATAACTTCACATAAGGCTTTCTTTTGAAGATAACCTCATATGGAGTCTTATTTTGAGTCTTGTTTAATAGAACCCTGTTCTACACATAACATGCAGTGTTGATTGCTTCTACCCAAAAAGTGACTGGCAGATTTGCATCAGCAATCATGGTCCTTGCAGCTTTAATCAATGTTCTGTTTCTTCTTTCTGCAACACCATTCTGTTCAGGAGTTCTTGGTGCACTGTATTGTTGAAAAATTCCCTTAGAAGTGTAGAATCCATCCATAATTCCATTCTTGAATTCTGTCCCATTGTCACTTCTAATGACCTTCACCTTTCTCTCAAGCTGATTTTCCATCTTTAGCACATAGGATCTGATCAGGTCTGGGGTTTCATCTTTGCTACCCATGAAGTATACCCAAGTAAATCTTGAATAATCATCAGTGATCACTAGGCAGTATGTCTTATTTCCAATACTTGGAATACTTACAGGACCAAATAGATCCATGTGTAAAAGTTCCAAGACCTCATCAATTGTGTTTATCATTTTGCTCTTATGTGAGGATTTATGTTGTTTTCCTTTTAGGCAAAATGTGCATTTTTCATCCAATTTGAACTCTCTTGTGGGAAGGCCAACAACATGTTCACCTTTTACAAGTTTGTTCATGTTCTTTAAGTTCACATGACACATCTTCCTATGCCATAGCTTGGTTTCATTTTCAGTTGCTTTGGAAACAAAGCATGAACCACCTCTTGTAGTTGCAGTATTCATTCTTAGTTCATAGAGGTAGCCATTTCTTGGAGCCATTATCATTATCATTTCAGTTGGAATCACAAACTCAGGCTTCAAAATCAGGAAATGTTCATCATTGAAGGCTACCTTGTATCCTTTGTCACATACTTGAGAAATGCTCAACAGATTGTATTGAAGTCCTTCAACATGTAGAACATTCTCAAAGGATACTTTGCCATTGGTGATTGTTCCTCTTCCAACTATCCTTCCTCCATTCTCATCACTCCTAAAGGCAACTGGCCCTTCATATTTTATTTCATAATTGATTAGTGCACTCTTGTCACAGGTCATGTGCCTGGAACAACCACTGTCCATGTACCATAAATCATTGTTGTTCAAGGACTGTTCCTACACAAACATATAAAACATAATTAGTTGGAATCTGAGTCACAAACTGAATTAGTTTGTAATTCAGTATCATTTGAAGATTCATCAGGAGTTGGAACTGGAACTAGAAGTGGATCTTCATACATAACTTCACATTCTTCTTCTGTGTCTGAATCTGACCCATTCTTCACAATTAATGTCTTGATTATTTCTTCAGTTTGCTCAATAACATAGTTCTTCTTTTCACTCAACTCCTTCTTAGTCTTCCATTGGAACCCTCTTGGTTCGTATCCTGCTTCATCAGAAATTTCTCATCTCCATTGAAAACACCAGGTCTAATCTTCTCTTTTCCTTTGTCACTAGACCTTTTGTTCTTTGCAAGTTTTCTAGATACACTTGGTTCATCTTTGATCTTTAGTATTTGTTTCAGTCTCTTTTCAAGCACTGAACTTTTCTTTTCATCATTTGAACTCCCTTTTTCTTCATTTAAATATCTTTGATACATTTTCTTGTATCCTTTCATATCAAACCCACAAACCACATCAGGAACCTCAAATTCTTCCTTTTCAAACCAACAAGAGTCAGTGTGGTGACCATATGCATCACACTTCTTGCACCAGACCTTTGCATAACTCCCCATATCTTCAAGCAGTTGCTTGTCTTTAATTTTGTCACTTGGTTTGGGGAAATCAAAGCCTAGGGAGGTTTTAGGACATACTGAATTGCTGAAGTCCATCTTGATTGGTTTGTTCAAATCAGGCTCCATATGATATTTTTCTTTGACAAATATAATAGGCTTGAGATTGTAATGGGTTCTTGAACTGCTTCCCTTTTCATCTTTAACAGATCTTTTCCTTGGAGCATACTCCACATCTCCAATGTCAAAAAGTTCATGGTTTGAGAAGACTGGATTGATTGGAGGATGCGACTGTTCATAAGAAGATTTCATAGTTTCTTCTATTTTTTTCTTGATATCAAACTGTGGTCTTGCACAGATGTTAAACACTACATGTTCTCTTCTCATAGTGTTTTTTCATCTTTGGAGTCATCTTTGGCAAAAGAGGAATCTTTTCACTTTTCTTTTTGCTTGATCCTTTCTTTTTCTTGCCCTTAGATGAGTTAGAGCTTCCACAACTTCAGTTATTTTCTTCACTGGAGTACTCACTCCACTTCTTTTTCTCATCTTCAATCTTTTCATTTTTCTCAATCTCTGGCTCTTCACTCTGCTTTACTGCAAACTCTCCATTCTTATCCACAAACACATCAGCATATTGCTTAACAAACTCAGCCTTATCATCAAAAACATTCTTGAATTGTTTAAGATACTCACTTCTGCTCTCCTTGTCTACCTTCAGTGGGTAGCTATCACAAAAAGGTGGTGGCACCTTTTTATACTTCTCTTCATCAGTCATTTTATCAACATAACCCACAATATTGCCTGTAGAAACAAGGTTTTTCAAGAATTCCATTTGTATCAGCAATTCAACATTCTTCATTTTCTCTTCTGCATACATCTTCTTCAACCCTTCAATTTCAATTGTTATTCTTGATTGGGTTTGCTATGCCATCATGCAATCCTCTTCAAGCCCCTTGATTTGACTTTCATAAGTTGCTTCACTTGTTTCATACACATTCAAGAAGGCTTCCTTTCTCCCACACTCAGTTTTCCACTTTCTAATCTCCTGATTTAATTTATCAATAGTAACAAGAAGATAAGAAATTGAAACATCAGATTGTACCTCAGCATTTGAAGATTCAGCCTTGTCATGTACTTTGGCTATAAATTCAACATTTTCCTTCTCCATTTCAGCTACATGATTGCTCCAATCAAATTCCCCATCCTGTGGCACCCTGGTTACAACAACATTTCCTTGGTCTCTTTGCTGGTTCACATTGTTCTGATTAGTTCTGATCTGATTTGTGTGAACCTGCATTTGATTGTTTCTTTGAGGTTGAAATGTTTGTTTTTGGGGTCTGTTCGGATTTTGGTAGAGGTTTTGGTTGGTGATCTGATTTCTTTGTTGCTAGAAATTCTGATTCTGGTTCTGGTAGAATTGATTCTAGTTTACTTGATTGTCAGCTTGCTTTGGCATGTTACACTCTCTAGCAAAATGTCCAGGTTGTTGACAGTTATAACAAATGGCCTTTGATTTGTCAAATCCAAATCTTTCATTTGGTCCATTGAAGCTTGTTCTACCAGTCCTGTTATACAACCTTTTGCTTCTCACAGCCAGCATAGCTGTCTGCCATTTTATGTCCATGTCTTCCAAATCATCAGCATCGATTTGCTCAAGATCTTCCTGCATAATATTTGTGTTGATCAGGTTCTTGGCGACAAAAGCATGGTATGACTCAGTAAACATAGAGAACAATGCTTGATAATCTATTCCTTGAACACTTTTGTTCTGCAAGAATATTGACTGCCCATTTGGTACAGAGGGAGTGTCATCATCAATCAGCTGAGCATTGAATCTTGATTGGCCACTGCAAGTTGAACTTGTGTCTGATGGTTCCTCAATAATAGGCTACTGGCTCTTGATTGAGAGGTTGTCCATAGGTGCTACAAGAGCATTGTTCACTTGAAAACTTGGCTTGTCCTCCCTAATCATATGGTTCTCTATCATCTCATGTTCTGCAGCCTTTAGAAAGGCAATCACATCATCTAACTTGAAATTGGGAAAGCTGGCCTTTTCTTTCATAAACTTGCTGGCAGTGTACCATTCTCCGAATAAGGATGATAAAAGCTTTTTGTTTAGCTCAAAGTTAGAGATATGTAAATCATTCGTTCTTATATCGTTTACAATCGTCATAAACCTCTGCAAGACTGATTTCAATCTTTCTCCGTCTTTAAACTTGAACCTGTCAAGTTGCTGCTTCAGTCTGTCTTTCTTATGTCTCTTAGTTCAGTATTCCCTTCAAACATTTCGATAACTGCATCATACATACCCTTTGCAGTTTTATGATGATTGACAGTTGTCAAAATTTCCCAAGAAAGCCTTAACATCAGCATAGACAAAGCCTTATCGTCTCGTTTCTTCATTTTTAGCTCAACAGTGGCGTTGTTGTTCGGAGCTGTTGAGGGAACATAGTTTCCTTCAGTGATAGAAGTCCAAAGCTCTGGGTCGTTGTAGTTCACAGCTGCTTCGAAGTGCACCTTCCATTTGATGAAGTTTTCTTGTCCAAGCAACCTTGGAATCTTATTAGCGGAAACTTCCTGGTCTTCCATTTTTATCAGATCTGAGATTTGTAGCAGTAAAACAGAGTAAAGCTTCAAGCTTTATCGCACACCTTCAGTCCCGTGGCCTTCAGCGAGCTTACACAAGCTCTGATATCACTTGTCAAGACTTTGAGTCAGGTGAAACCTTCTAGAGGTTGACAAGAACACACTGACTCGATTACCCAAAAGGCCTGTTGAATATCCCGGTGGCATCAGGATATCCAACGAATGGGAACAAAGGAGTGCAAATAGCAAACACAAAACAATAATAGATAATCAATAAAAGCTCATTCAAAGACAAAGATTCACTGTATTAATTATATCGTTAATGTAATAGTGAAAGGAATGTCTAGGGTTTCGTGTGACAGCGGCGGCTATACGAGGAAACAAATAGAATATTCTTTTAGAATGTTTTTCGTATTCTGTGTGTGCCAGCCTGTAATTCCTTCTGGAAATCCGTGTCCTAAATGGAATCCTAGGACCCCTATTTATAGACCCCGACATTCCTTCTAGAAGTTCCTAATCATTACATAATGAAATACAAAATAATACAAGTGTTGAGTCCTCGGGCATTTCCGCTTAAGCCAGGGTGTTACACGAACAATTGGGTGTTGTCATGTTGTTGTTGGACTTGTGGTTGAGTCATGTTTGAAATAACCCTTTTGAGCTCCATGATCTCAGAGTTCAACTTGTGAACTTGATACGTCAAATCCTGAATAATTTAACCATGAACTAACTTAATAGTCTCATCTACTGTCCTGTCGTCAGTAGCTTTACCTACATCAGCAGTTTTATCTGAATATAAATCAGGATTTCTATCATGAAATTGATCAGATGCCCCTTTTTCTTGGTATCGAGGACTTCCAAATGGTTCATATATGAAAGTATTATCAATTCTTTCCAGGATAGGAGACTTAGTTCCTAAATTACTGAACAACTGTTAAACCGTTGTTGCAACATTTGTAGTAGTTGCTCCTAATCCCAAATCCAAATCACCTGTATTGTGTAACATCCGTATTACGAGATTACTAAATAAAAGAAAATTATTGTTTCATGTGAGTCGCTCGTTTAAATGGGTGCGTGTTTATATTTGATAAGGATTAGGATTGGTGAAGGAAGTGGATGATGGGGTCCATAGCTCTCTATATAAGGCCATTCCCCCATCCCTTCACCATTTCTTCTCACAACACACACACACTCTCTAGAACACACACATACTCTCTCTCAAGACCCGAATCCGATTCCGGGCTAAAGTAAGGAAGATCTTGGTGATCAAGTGTCTTCAAACAACAAGAATCACGTCCAGATCCTCGAGTTGTCCTGATCCGAACCAAACCCGAAGCCAAAGGTGAGTTTTAGCCAACAAGGTTAAGTTTTGTGGTTGAGTTCGACATGCAAATCGATATCTTAGTAGATCGGGTTGTAGGATTTAAGAAAAACAAAAACTTGGTGAGTCTTAGCCTCACGAGTATGAAGTAGGACAAAAAGGTGATGTTCGGGCCTCATAAAACACGGGTATACAAAGTTGGTACGACCCAAAACCCATAAAAAGGGTAAAACCATGCGAAGAAAATTGGCTTTAAAATGGTAAAAGCGAAGAAAAAGGTAATTTCGCATCGCACAGCCATGCGAAGCGAAAAAGGTTGTTTCGCATCGCACAGCCATGCGAAGCGAAAAAGGTTATTTCGCATCACATGACCATGCGAAGCAAAAAAGTTCCATGCGAAGCGATAAAGGACCTATTAATGAAAATGGGTCAGCTCAACCCCAGCCAGGGGCTCTGCCCCTTGGACCCTGCTAGGGGCTGCCGCCCCTAGACCCCGCTACCAGGGGCGCTGCCCCTAGACCCCCGTTAGTTGAGGGTTCGTAAACTTAAATGTAGGAAGTAGTGGTAATAGATAATTGACACGTGTAATGTATTGTACAGTTAGTCGTACACAACTAAAGAAGGGCGTTACCATTAACGGCGAGAGAAACCGACTCCAGGTGAGTTTCTATCCCCAATTCTGTGTTATGTTTTGGGGCTGTGTGCATACTCAATGTGATTAGTTAATACACTTACATTAATTGGTAAGTGTATGCCGTATGAATGTTTATAAATATACCTAATTAGTGTAGAAAGATTTAAACGTATGTGTGAAGAGGTATATGAGAACAGATATAGCTAATGAAAGAAAGGTATGTACGATATGTGTAGTGTATGAATGGTATGTATGATATGTAGAGCTGAAGAATTAAGGGTTGCTTACCCTAATAATATAGGCGAAGAATAAAGGGTTGCCTATCCTAATAATATAGGCGAAGAATTAAGGGTTGCCTACCCTAATAATATAGTCGAAGAATGAAGGGTTGCATACCCTAATAATATATGTGAAGGTTATAGAGCGAAAGGCTCTTTAAAAACGTAGGAAGGTTATGTATATATAAAATAATGAAGGTAAGTAAAAGTAGGAATGTATGGAAGTAATAATGTAAAGAATGAGAATGAAATGTATGTACCTACTTAACTAGAACTCACTCAGCGTAGCTGACTTTTAGTATGCACGCAGGCAAATAGGTTGAGGCAGCTGGCTTGTGGAGGGACACATGGCATGAGCTAAAGAGACGAGTCCTATGAAGAAGTGTCATGACTGTTTAATGTTATGTCTATGAATGGATAATTTGTATGTCAAGACAAGATTCGATGTTTTGTAATGTAATGCATGATGTTTTTAATTATTCTGCGAAAGTTTTAATTAACTCTGATTTTTAGAACTGTGTTTATGAGTAAATCCAACGCCAAGGTAGGGTTTCCGGGATCGGGGCCTTACATAGTGATAGGGATTATAACCTCCTCTAGCTCTTGGTTAGTGAAACCTATCTCAACATCAGAAGTTTGGGAAGTGGTTTCCCTTTCAGTTAATGTGGTGATGAAAGGATTTTTATAGTGATGGATACTTTGGTAATCACTTGAGCAATTTACTCATTAGTTATGTTGTGATGATCCAAATGGGGGTGAAATAAATGTAGCCTTGGGAGAGAGAGAGAGATTGAAGTTGGAGTGCAAAATAGCCCTTCAACCCTCTTTTGTGTGTCCCAAGTGCTTGCAACAGCTTCCTTTTGTGAGGAAAGCTAAGGAGTTGGCTTAGATGGAGGTGTGACCAGTTGTGAGGAAATAACAATTGTCAATTGTCTTTGTGGGTCTGGTGTTGCCGTAGGTGATTCAGGCACCTCAACTTCTTAAATTACCCTTTTTAGTTTTCTTTGAGGATTTTGGTTTTTTGGATTTCTTGAATGTCCTTCATTTGGTGGTAGGTGTGGATGAGTTTCCTAATCACCTTGAGTAGTGGGCTCAGTCTGTGTAACTGCTGCTACAGGAGCATCAACGGTTTTGGTAGGTTCCTCTTCATCAACCGTGGTTGATGATTTGGAATCCTTCATTGTCAAAAAAATCTCAGTGTTGAGACTTTGTCTTTGAACAAATGGTCCTTGAATAAAATCAATTTTAGACAATACCTTCATAAGATAAGTCATCACAAATCTTGGAAAAATAAAAAATGGTTTGCCTTTTGTTGCAGTCATTGGTTTTACATTTGAAACCAAATCAATAAAGAGCGAATTATTGGAGAGGCAATGTATTCCAACTAGTGGAATATGTTAGAATGGAATATGCCAGATATCGCACAATTAATGGCAATGTATTCCAACTAGTGGTTGTGCATGACCTACAATAAAGCAATGTATGAAAAAGAATCTCTATTGGAGAGGTAAATTAATTTTTGTAAAGAGTAGCTTTTTGAGTAGAACCCAAGTACCCTCTCTCAACGAGTTCAAACTTCAGTTTTGGTGTATTTATTATTTTAGGAAAATCATCATCATTCAGCTCCATATTTTGTAAAAGGAGTAATGATGATATTATTACCTTGATGTCCCTTACCTTTGATTTAATGAATAAAGGTGTATTGTTGTCCTCAGCATATTTAATCAAGGCATGCATCCAAAAGTCATTTTGGGGATAAATATGAGGGTCTAGTGTGAGTAGATTAAAGAATCTACTACCAGTTATTGTCCCTATCATTTAATCATGTTTTGGGTAGCATGGACTGCGGGTGTGATATGGTAACAGGTTATGAGGATATTTGAACTGCAAATTTCTAGGATTTTGAGCTATTGTTGCACTGTTTGGAGAAAATGATGAAGATGATAAGCAAGAGAAATGAGTAAGGTATTTGATAAGATGGAATGTGATTAGGCAAAAGCTTTCTTTCGGGTTAAGAAAAATAATTGTACAAGGTAATCTTTTGATTGCTAAGAAATTTGGCTATTACGCAAGTGGGTGATTAAAAGTTGTCGTTAAAACCACTGTTTTATTGAAACAAAGGCTAGTTTCTCCAAACAACTATTGATGAAGTGAAATAACTGCTGCTTGTCTTTGATTAATAGTTTTAAAAAAACCTTATCAGTCTTTTTGAAAATACTGATTTTCATCAATAGTTTTAATAAACAATTGTTTTAGAACAGCTATTTTCATTATTTTTCTCAACAGTAGTTTAGAGAAACAGTACTTTTGGAAGCATTGATCAATGATGTTGAGCAGTAGTTTTGAAAACAACAGTTTTCCATTGTTTATATATCCATCGATATACAAACAGTCTTTTGAAATCAATTCTAGTATCAAAAGTCTATTAGAAACAACTGTTTTGATTTTAACAAAAAATAGATTATTCAAAGTGTAACATTCCGAGTCTCGAAATCAGTTTTTGAAATGTTGCAGAATCGAGTGCTTTTGTAAACACATCAGCTAACTGATTTTCAGATGAGACATGTTCTATTGAAATCAGACCTTTTTCATAGCATCCTATATGAAGTGATGTCTGATCTTAATATTCTTGGTCTTCGAATGCTGTACTAGATTTTTGATGACGCTTAAAGCAACTTCATTGTCCAATTTCAATTGCGTTTTCAAAGCTGTAAATTCATAATCCAATAATTGGTTTTGTAACCAAAGTAATTGTGCTATACAGCTTGCAGCAGCAATGTACTCAGTTTCAACAGTTGAGTTTGAAATAACAGTTTGCTTCATGCTCTACCAAGATACCAATGCATTTCCAAAGAACTAACATCCTCTAGATGTTGATTTTCTTGACATTTGACAACCTGCATAGTCATTATCTTTAAAACCAACAAGCTGCGTCTGTGTACTAGATGGATACCAGATCCCTAAGGCAGGTGACCTTTGTGGTATCTAAATTTCCTTTTGACAACACTTAAATGAGATTCCCTTCGTGAAGCCTAATATCTTGCACACTCACATGTGGCATGCATTATATAAGACCTAGATGCAGTTAGATACATAAGAGATTGAATCATACATCTATCCAAGGTTTAATCATCATACTCACCTCTTGCATCAGGTGATAACGGATCAGTTTTGCACATGGGTGTGGCAATTGTTTTACAATCAGTCATTTTAAACTCTTCAAGAATGTTTTTAACATATTTTGATTAATGTATAAAAATTCCTCTGTTAGTTTGTTTAACTTGCAAGCCCAGAAAGTATTGTAACTCACCCACATTACTCATTTCAAATTCAGATTTCATGGGTTTTGTAAAATCATCACATAACTTTGGATTTGTAGATCCAAATATGATGTCATCCACATAAATCTAAACAAGAAGTAACTCTTTTTCCTTCTTTTTGAGAAACAAAGTTATATCAATTTGTTGTGACATTCGTGACAAACCCGGATACACCATATTGTTTACATGCTAAATAAATTATTGACAAATAATTGCGTATCGAGCAAATGATTAACCAAACGGGTTTGGTTATGACCCAGATATCTCGGGGGGGGGGGGGGGGGGGAGGATATCTATAAGTGATATACATTTAATATAAGCTAACATATTAGTATTATGGCCTTAGTATGATAGCAAACCAGATAATCGAAAACATGCTCGTTTAACTACCCGCTATGGATTTAAACGCGAAAGAGAGTTACAAAACAAGCATTGTATCATTCGTTAAGCCAAAAAATATTTACAAAACACTTAGTGGGAATGTATTAAGCGATCCGTGAAAATATTTTCGATTTTTATAAACAAATAGCATGTTTTAATAAATTCACACAAAAATAGTAGACAAACACGCGTTTTCGCACTGTTTGTCATACCCGATAAATTTTTCACGCCAGAAACTGAACCCAAAATAAATTTGGACTAGGCATTTCACGTTTGGGCACGTAAATGAAGATAAATGGGCAAAATGGGCCAAAGAGAGGGGGGCATTACATTCCTGCCGCCAACCCCCCTAAATATATATTATTAATATCAATCTTCACATCTAAGAAACCAAAGGTATTTTTAATACTCATTTCTAGAAAGTAAACGAAACTTGGCTGCTCTTTCATATCTCATGAAAAAAAAAGGTATTAACACCATTTTTAAGCAATTTTATACATGTTTAATCTTGATTAGTACCATATAAGCATAGTTTTATTACCAAAAATCATTCCTAACCGTGCAAAAACCTTTAAAATGGTCCAAAAATATTTTTTGATCATACACATGGTTAGGAATCAGAATCATACTCTTTTTTGGCCATAAACACGGATTAGAGGGTTTAAACGGCATTTTTACGGTTCAAAAGTTCGGTTTAATACCCTAGCCGAAACCCTAAGTTAAGAGGCTGCCATGTTGATGAAACTTGCTTGTTTTGTGACACAGGACCTGTACCTATCTTGCATAGAAGCACAAGAACCTGAAAACTTAATTAGAAGGGCGAAAACGAACCAAAGTTGCTAAGGTAATGTCGAATTGCTCGATTACGGGCTGTTTAGGATTCGATTGTGATGTTCATATTAATAGGTTATAAAATTTTGCAGGGTTTATCAGGGACAATATTATTGAGTCCGTGTCCAAATTCGGTAATTTTTCGACCATCCGAGAATATTTGGCGAATTTTCCACAATTGGAATTATGTGGAAAATTCTGAAAACTTGTGGGGAACTCAGATTTTGTGTAATATTATAACATATGAAATTTGGGGTCATTTGGAAAACCCTAGCTATGCTTTGTGGATTTGTATTTATTCGAGTTTTCATGTCGCTTTTGGGCTCGAAAAGGATATTTGGGCAAGGTTTATAAAATTTGAAATTTTTCCAGCTTGTTTAGGGTTAATATTCTGGTCACTCAGAAATTTTGGAGGATTTTTCGGAAATCATTTGTTATAAACGGACGATTTTCGGGCTACATATAACAGATAAAATGATTTTTTATAAATTAATAAATCATTAAATATTTCCACAAATATTTTATAAAAATATATATATATTTAAAATGATAAGTGGTTAAAATTTAATAATCTAATAATTAACGGATAATTAATTGTGCTAATTTGAAAACTAAAAAAATTAATTTATGATAAAAACCGACAAGTTCGTGATAAACGAATTTGTTGGAATATCAGAATACCTAGAGTGATCAAAAATTATATTTTTGGATTAATTTGGTAAAAACGAACTTTTTATGAGAAATTCGGACAATGTTAATAGATTGTGCACGTTTGTCTCCAAACCAAACTTAATAAACGGAAACGAGCCCCGTAGAGAATCTACCTAATCATTTTATCAACCAAAACGTTTACCCAAGCTTACATCCCCATAACTATTTTCTAAACATATAAACGAACAACTAGGCCCAGCGGGTGAAGCGGAGAAACTGAGCCAAATTCGGTTTTAAGTATTAGACATTGAACAAAATCACAATCTAAGACTATTGACACTTTCTGGTGTAACAGCTATACCCAGATTAGATATACAACACAGTTTAGTATTAAAAGTATAATAATATTAAAATATTAATATTATTATAATATTGATTATAGGAACCAATGATTACGAGTCAAACAAACCTTGAACTGGCGCGCTACTGAATATCGATTAAACCGTGAGTTTCATGACCCCACTTTTAAACTGCTTTTACAAACTTTTGGGGTTAAAAACATGTTGATACATATCTATATATACTCTGAACTGTTCAATGATGGAATTATTTAAGTGCTAACACATAAAAGTCCCCACTAACATAGTGATTAACTTCGAGCCGGTGGCTTATGAATAGTACAATTGGTTTTTTTATTTGTTTTATGATTTTTTTTTTATTTTTGGGTTTTTTTGTGGTCCAAAATGGTTCTCATAGTTCTCAATTCCCAAAAGGTTCTCACATGATCCTGATCCTATATACACACATACACACACACACACACACACACACACACACACACACACACACATATATATGTAACGCGGATACGTGCTTATCTGGAACAGGGTGTACAAATACGTGTACGTACTGCACTATTGATAATAGTAAATCTCATTGTAACGAATACTATATTCGATTATAATCAATTTTAACTCTTATTATAATTAAAACTAATATTTTATTTTAACATAATTAATGTTATACATCTGCTCATAACAAATTAAATATTTTAGTTTGCTCTAAGTAATAATATCCCTTACTCTGATTCATATTATCGAAAAATATTATTCTTATAATTTAGCCGCCGCACAGAAATATATCGAGATCGGTAGCCTCATATCGGATAAAGAACCGGTGTTACCTATAAGCGAGAATTTTGATAAAGCTTTATTGAATCTAAATTGAATCTTATTGTATGATCGAACCACAGACAGAGCGTAAATTTAAGGCCCGGAAAGGAACCATGGAATGTGTGATCTAACAATAAACTGAGCTGTTTTCTAGTCATCTTTCCACTTCCGTTGTTCAAAAATAAACACTACTCCTAAAAAAAAGCTGTGGCACAAGCCGGTGTGGTAACTTTTGATTTGGTCAGAAATAGTGTTTTGAGAAAATCCAGGAAAATTATCTCGTATAAAACAAACTAATCACGAAACAGGGGTACAATAACTACAACAAATTAAAAGTGTGCGCCCTACAATTTAAAATGATACATCGATTAACTTTAGTTCTAAATGAAAAATATACAATGAACCTTCGCCAAGTTGTGGTTACGTAATCATTATAAAGGAATGTTGAATAAAGATACGTTGCAAAAACTAGACCGTTTTAACGTCACCCTTCCAAGTTAACCCAATTGTAATCAATTCGCGCACAACCTATGACAAACCCTTATGCTCTCTTTGAGTGCGGAAGTATGAAACGCTTCAAAAGGAACTGTCCCAAGTTAAACCAAGAACGAACATCGATGTCTAACTCGGCTAGAGGCCGCGATTAGTGATCAAACCCGATAAAACACGACATGACTTAAATGTGGTGAAGGGTACATCTGTAATTCCTGATTAATATGCTTCGAACTCATTTGATATTGGTACCGATAGAAGTCTTATCCCCACTAACTTCTTATACCCGGGAAATGTACTGGTCAGTGAACTAATAGATCCTTATGCTACAGACTCCACTAACGGTAAACCTAGAACTGTTAACCAAATACTCCAAAACTATGTTATTATCCTAAACAATCAACCATTTTTATTGACCTACTCCTGGTGTAGTTGGGAAGCATCAATGTGATTGTCAGTATGGACTAGTTAGCTAAATACAAGGCGGAAATCATGTGTGATGACTAAATAGTAAAAATTCCTCTCTTGGATGATGAGGCAATTATGATACAAGGAGAGAAGTTGGTGCAATATTATCTCTCATGTGTCATCTAAAAGCATTAAAGCGCTTACACTAAGGGTGTGTGGCATTTCTGGAAAATACAACGATAAAAACCCCAATGAAACGTATAGGAGATATCCCCGTAGTACTGGAATACTTTAATGTCTTTCATGATGAACTACCTGGAATATCACTATCAAACAAGTTGAACTCCGAACTGACCTAACCTTAGAGGTAACTCCTATTACCAAGGCACCTTATCATCTGCCATTCTTCGAAATGTAAGAACTAATTACGTAGCTACAAAAATTATTAGATAAGGGATTTATGGGACCTAGCTATCATCATTGGGGAGCACCGGTGTTGTTGGTAAAGAAGAAGGATAAAAGCTTAGGATGGGCTGATTACTGGAAACTATATATGTCACACCCTCAAAAATCCACTAACGGAGTTTTACCGCCAAAGGGTGTGAACTAACAGGATCGGAATCATTAGTTATAATCAAACCATAAAACAAAGTTTCAAAACCATGAAAACGTTTACGAGTAATTAAATGCGGAAGCGTAAAACCATAGCAAACAATGTTACGTCACGCAGGACGACTTAAAACCCAATGATAACAGTTAAAAATAAGTTTGCATAGTTAAAAGTGTTTCAAGCAATGCATGTTCCTAAACCGCGCGCCCGCCTCGACTACCTGAGAATAACATACTAAAAGTGTCAACACAAGGTTGGTGAGTTCACAAGTTTATATAAAATACAGCGTTTTGCGTTACAGCGTTTTGCGTTACCAGATAGTGTTATGTCAATTATATATCTATAGGTAGCTAGCCTATAAAACAAGTATCACTAAGTGTTCGACACCGAAGCTGACTGTTTATCATTTGCCTTGCCACCAGGTCATCCAGACCATGGTATGTGTTTAGCCAAGATTACACCCACTCGACCTCCAGTCGAGTTTAGCGTTGGGTGGGGTTTGTCAAACCTAGTAGTACTACTCAACAATGACTCGCTATTATCCAATATTAAACGGTTCAATGTGAATGAAGGACTTTAGTTATTGCGTTTGCCACTTAGTCTTTACAAGTGATATATAATCTATATTAACAAAATCTTAAATGCGTTTCGGAGTATGTTATCTCCCCCAAGTGAAAAGCGTTTAAAAAGTTTAAAAGGGGAAAGTGAAACTCACTGTTTGCGAAGTATTCCCAAAATAATTCACCAAGATGCGCGTCACAGAAAAACTCTCTCTAGCGTTCTTCCTAGCACCTTAATCTTGAATCAAAAGCTTGAAATTTGTTGTATGTATGTGTATGTATGTCGACGGCAGCCAAGGAGCCAAGGGGGGAGGGGCTGATCGGTTTGTGTAGGGAGAGAAAATAACATGTTAGGGTTTATTATTATTATTATTATTATTATTTATAATAATACTATGTTACACTTTGGCCCCTCCACTTCTAAGTATTACTTATCTAGCTTAAACTAACTTGTTTACATCTTGAGTTAGTGTTTATAACGATGTTATCACATAACACATAAGTCTAACACATAATTATCACATAATTACTGTTTTGACGTTTTTCGTTTATTCACCAATCGTTTGTGTCAACTCGTTTGCGTTTCGGTGCAATTCCCGAAAGACTACACATGTAGTAAGTGTTAAGCGTCATTTAAACCCTAGTTTAAATGTAATGAGGTGTGCGTTATAGATTCAATGATCTTAAGTTTGAATTGACGGAGTTGAGTTAACGGAGTTAACCTGAAATTGACGATTGTCACATCATTCCCATGTTAAAGAATTTTCGTCCCGAAAATTTGAGTCAAGTCGTGATGAGTGTCTGAAAAAGTAAGAAAAATTTTTCAGTTTGTCATATCATCCTCTAGTAGAAAGAAATTTTGTCCCGAAATTTAATTCATACCTCCGGTGATTTCTGACGGTTTGCCGGGTTTCGCGGTTTTCTGTGTTTGGTCAGCCCTTCGAAAAGGTGAGGATACTTTTTCATCATTTGATCCTCGCGTTCCGACGTGAACTCCGGTCTACGTCTCGAGTTTCAACGAAACTTAACGATTGGAATTTTGCTGTGCTTGAGCGTCTTGGTTTCCCAATCCAAAACCTCGACTTGTTCCTCAATGAAACGTAACTGTTCATCAAGTTGTAGTTCATCCAAAGGGACTACTTGGGTTTCATCGGATAAGCATTTCTTCAAATTGGATACGTGGAATACATTGTGTACGCCACTGAGTTCCGTTGGTAGGTCCAGTCGGTATGCCACAGGACCAATGCGCTCAGTTATCCGGTAGAGACCAACATATCGTGGGTTGAGTTTGTTTCGCTTACCAAAGCGAACCACACCTTTCCAAGGTGAGACTTTGAGTAACACTCGATCGTTCACTTGAAATTTGAGAGGTTTTCGGCGCTTGTCGGCGTAACTCTTTTGGCGATCTCGTGCTGCTGCCATGCGATTTCGGATTTGAACAATCTTTTCTGAAGTTTCGAGTACCAGTTCTGGACCAGTGATCTGGCTGTCACCCACCTCTACCCAGCAGAGTGGTGATTGACACTTCCGTCCGTACAGCGCTTCAAACGGCGCTGCTTTAATACTTGCGTGGTAGCTGTTATTATACGAAAACTCTACCAAAGGTAAGTGAGGTTCCCAACTTTTTCCGAAATCCAACACGCATGCACGCAACATATCTTCCAGGGTCTGAATAGTTCGTTCACTTTGCCCATCCATCTGAGGATGGTATGCTGTGCTCATATCAAGACGGGTGCCTAGTGCGCTTTGCAGCGACTTCCAAAAGTGCGAAGTGAAACGAGAATCTCGATCGGAAATGATTGAGACAGGCACTCCGCGCCTAGACACCACTTCTTTCATGTAAACACGAGTCAGTCTTTCCATTTTGTCCGATTCCTTAATCGCTAAGAAGTGTGCAGACTTAGTCAACCGGTCAACGATCACCCAGATGGTATCGCATCCCGTCGGTGTCTTAGGTAAACACGTAATATAATCCATTGAGATGTGTTCCCATTTCCACATTGGGAGTTCCGGTTGTTGCAGTAGACCAGATGGTTTCTGGTATTCTATTTTGACTCTGGCACAAGTCAAGCATTTGCTCACGTAGGTGGCAATGTCGGCTTTCATGTTCGGCCACCAGTAAAGTGCCTTTAAGTCATGGTACATTTTATCTGAGCCAGGGTGGATAGAATATCGGGACTTGTGTGCCTCGTCCATTACCAGAGTTCTCAACTCTCCGAACCGTGGAACCCAAATCCGGTTCTCAAAATATCGGACCCCGTCCGATCTGGTTTCAAGTTGCTTGTTCATGCCCCGCATGAGTTCCGATGGAAGATTATTATCTTTCAAAGCTTTGAGTTGCGCCTCGCGAATCTGGTCAGGTAAGTTGGCATGAATCGTGAGTTGCAATGCTCGCACTCGTCTGGGTTTATCTGTTTCTTTTCTGCTGAGGGCGTCGGCCACTACATTGGCCTTGCCAGGGTGGTACTTGATGGCACAATCATAATCCTTAAGCAGCTCGACCCAACGATGCTATTGCATGTTCAGCTCCTTCTGATCGTAGATATGCTGGAGACTCTTGTGGTCGGTGTAAATGGTAAACTTGGTACCATACAAGTAATGCCTCCATATCTTAAGGGCAAACACCACAGCTCCAAGTTCCAAGTCATGGGTCGTGTAGTTTTTCTCGTGAATCCGTAGTTGTCGAGAGGCATAAGCTATAACCTTCTCGAGTTGCATCAGCACACAACCGAGACCTTGTATCGATGCGTCACAGTGTACCTCAAAATTTTCCGTTCCCTCGGGGAGGGCTAGAATAGGGACGCTACAGAGTTTGGTTTTCAACAGTTGAAAAGCGGATTCTTGCGCGTCACCCCAATTGTACTTAGTGCCTTTGTGAGTCAAAGCAGTGAGGGGTTGAGCAATCTTTGAAAATCCCTCGATGAAACGTCGGTAGTAGCCGGCCAGTCCTAGGAATTGCCGCACCTCAGTCGGAGTCTTAGGTGCTTCCCAGTTTTTGATGGCCTCTACCTTACCGGGATAGACATGGATACCATTCTCGTTGATCACATGTCTTAAAAAGTGAACCTCGCGAAGCCAAAACTCACATTTCGAGAGTTTAGCATACAGTTGTTCCTTCTTCAATAACTCCAGGATTACCCTTAAGTGTTCTTCATGGTCAGCTTAGTCCTTGGAGTAGACGAGAATATCATCAATGAAAACAATCACAAACTTGTCGAGGTACGCCTTACATACTCGATTCATGAGATCCATAAATACGGCTGGTGCGTTGGTTAGTCCAAAAGGCATAACCGAAAACTCGTAGTGACCATACAGTGTTCTGAATGCCGTCTTTGAGATATCTTCTTCGCGCACTCTTAGTTGGTGATAACCAGATCGCAGATCGATCTTCGAGTAGTAACTCGATCCTTGAAGCTGGTCAAATAAATCATCAATTCGGGGTAAAGGATAACGGTTCTTGACCGTCACCTTGTTCAACTCCCGGTAGTCGATACACATGCGGAAAGTCCCGTCCTTCTTTCGGACAAAAAGACAGGGGCTCCCCATGGTGATGAGCTAGGTCGGATAAAACCCTTATCCAACAAATCTTGCAACTGAGTGGACAACTCCTGAAGCTCCGCTGGTGCGAGCCGATACGGGGCTCGTGCTATGGGTGCTGCACCGGGGGTCAACTCGATTTGGAATTCGACTTGTCGTACAGGAGGGAGTCCGGGCAAATCCTCCGGGAAAACTTCCGGAAAATCTCGAACAACTGGTATATCTTCAAATCGCTTCTCCTCCGCGGGTTTCTCAACAATCTGCGCCAAAATTGCCGGATGACCCTTTCGTAGGTACTTCTGCGCCTTCATAAGGGTAATGACGCCGGTGGTCATGCCGCTTCTCTCACCTCGGATCGAAATGATCTCTCCGGAAGGGGTAGTTATGTGGACTATCTTGTCGTGACATATAATCTCCGCTCGGTTCTCGGATAACCAGTCCATGCCGACAACAACATCGAAACTACTAAGCGTAAAAGGAATAAGGTCGATATCAAAGACATGACCTGACAGTTTTAACTTACATCCCGCAAGTACATGAGTCGTTTCTACAGACCTTCAGTCGGCTAATTCTACTGGAAACTTAGCATCTAACGGTGTTGGAGTTAAGTCTAAGAGTTGACTAAAGGCTTTCGACACAAAACTCCTATCAGCTCTAGTGTCAAACAATACAGAAGCAAATCAATCGTTCACAGGGAACTTACTAGTCACCACGTACGGATCATTGCGGGCTTGACCCGACCCAATAACAAAAGCTCTTCCTTTACCATTGTTTCCACCACCACTGCCACTTCCATTACTTCCATTGTTCTCGTTCTGTTTCAGCTTGGGGCAATCCTTCCTGAAATGACCCTCCTGACCACATTCGAAACATCCCTTAGTCGTCATAGGTGGTTTAGGAGCACCCTTTGTCGCCAGGTCTCCTCTACAATCCTTTGCCTGGTGACCCATCTTTCCGCATCTCAGACACTTGACACGGTCACACGGCCCAGCATGATGATAGTTGCACCTGTTGCACTTCGGATATTTCCCAGCATATCCGCTCGAACCCTGCCCGCCACCGTTGTTATTGTTATTGTAACCCTGATTGTTGAAGCGCCGAGTGAGTTCGGGCTTACGGTAGTGTTGTTGCTGTGGGGGGTTCGAGGATGAGGATATGGTGTTGTCAAACTTTTCTTTCCATTGCTCGGGTTGTTGTTGCTGTTGTCAGTAATCGGGTTGTCACGGGCTTTAGTGGTTGAACCCCTAGGTGGTAACGCACCTTGGGTCACTGCTTGATCCATCAGTTTGCGAGCTAATCGGATCGCTTGTTGAATCGTGGCTGGTCTGGAAGACGTCACCATGCCCTAAATTTGTGGTGCTAACCCATCAATATACATCTCAATCCTCTTACTCGGCGGGTCTACCGTCCGTGGACACATCACAGCTAACTCGTGAGAACGTGTGGTGTAGGCTTCAATTTCGGAACCCACCATCTTCAACGACCAAAACTCGGATTCCAACTTTGCAATCTCCTCCCTAGGACAGTACTCTTCTCGCATCATGTTCTTGAACTCCTCCCAGATCACCGCGTTAGCCAGCTCCAATCCAAGAATCTGTACGTTCGAATTCCACCAACGGAGAGCAGAATCTTCAATTGTTCCAGCAGTAAATTTGACCCTACTGGCAGGGGGGACAATTACACATCTCAAACGCCGATTCGGCCTTCTCAGCCCAACGCAGGAAGCCTATAGCCCCCTCAGTGCCCTTAAACGTACTAGGTTTGCAGTCAAGGTAGTTCTTGAAGGTGCACATTCCAATTGGACCTCCAGCTTGATTCTGGACATGTGCGGCTAGAGCGGCCGCCGCATGGTCGTTCAGCAGAGTTTGGAGTTCTGCTGCAGTCAAGTTGATGTTACCGCGACCGTGTCCAGCGTTTCTTCCAGCCATCTAGGTGTTATCATCCTTAGATGTCATCGTTTGAGGACACCTCTGAGTGTGCCTCCTCCTCAGCCGGTTCTTCCTCCGGTTCCTCTTCGGGTTCCTCCTCGGGATCTTCCTCGGGATCCTCCTCAGGCTCTGCCTCAGGTTCCGCTGCGTTCTGAGCAATTTGCATTTGTAAGACATCGCAACGCTCTAAATTTATCTCTGTTCGGGTCCTTGCTACTTGGAGTTGCTCTTGCAAGTCTATCATCTCGGCTTGCATCTTTCTCATAATTTTCATCTGTTGATCACTAACCTCTTGCATTTCCTTCATTGCCGCTGCCATGCGGGCAATCTCCTCCTTAGTCTCGGTTCCGTCTTTTAATAGTCCGGAAACGTTCGCTCTCGTATAGCGCATGTAATCCACGTCACGCTACAAACAAGAAACAACAGCTGCTAGCACACGCTCTACAGGTTCGGTTATGGGTGGTAGGGTGTTGGGGTAAGTAGGATGGTTCGGGTGGGGTAATGGGGGAACTTGTTCACGATAGACCATACGTCTGATCATATTAGGGTACCAATCCCAGCTAACTTCGTTTTCGTACATGCCTCCGGATAAGCGGTACCTCTTCGGTGCGGGAGCTTCGAGTTCCGGGACTACTCGGGGCGGCGATGCGGTAGGTAACTGCGGTTCCTTCCCGTGAGCATGAGTCATCGGATCAGATGAGGATGAGGGTGGCGGCGTCGACATTCCTACAGGTAAGCCGTGTATGCGCGCGCGTATGAGTGAAAGAGGTAAAGAGATAAGATAACAAAGACTACACTAATCTATGCAGTGCGTATCATTATAACTAATGGGTCGTCGCGGTTATAGTCTAGTTTGCATGCAGCTTCTAGTTCGCTATAACCAATGGCTCTGATACCAATCTGTCACACCCTCAAAAATCCACTAACGGAGTTTTACCGCCAGAGGGTATGAACTAACAGGATCGGAATCATTAGTTATAATCAAACCATAAAACAAAGTTTCAAAACCATGAAAACGTTTACGAGTAATTAAATGCGGAAGCATAAAACCATAGCAAACAATGTTACGTCACGCAGGACGACTTAAAACCCAATGATAACAGTTAAAAATAAGTTTGCATAGTTAACAGTGTTTCAAGCAATGCATGTTCCTAAACCGCGCGCCCGCCTCGGCTACCTGAGAATAACATACTAAAAGTGTCAACACAAGGTTAGTGAGTTCACAAGTTTATATAAAATAAAGCGTTTAGCGTTTTGCGTTACAGCGTTTTGCGTTACCAGATAGTGTTATGTCAATTATATATCTATAGGTAGCTAGCCTATAAAACAAGTATCACTAAGTGTTCGACATCGAAGCTGACTGTTTATCATTTGCCTTGCCACCAGGTCATCCAGACCATGGTATGTGTTTAGCCAAGATTACACCCACTCGACCTCCAGTCGAGTTTAGCGTTGGTTGGGGTTTGTCAAACCCAGTAGTACTACTCAACAATGACTCGCTATTATCCAATATTAAACGGTTCGATGTGAATGAAGGACTTTAGTTATTGCGTTTGCCACTTAGTCTTTATAAGTGATATATAATCTATATTAACAAAATCTTAAATGCGTTTCGGAGTATGTTATCTCCCCCAAGTGAAAAGCGTTTAAAAAGTTTAAAAGGAGAAAGTGAAACTCACTGTTTGCTTATGCGCCCGATATCAATCGAATCCAAGGGTCTCACATCTCATGATCGTCAAAAGAGTTCTACGGTATCTCAAGGGATGTCCGGGGGTCGGTCTCTAGTATCGTAAAGACGATGAGTTTGTGTTGAAAGCATATTCAATTCAGATTATGGAAGCTGTAAGTTGAATGCCAAATCTACAACGGCAGGGTGTCAGTTCTTCGGCAAGTGTCTTGTCACCTGGAAATGCAAGAAACAAACCACGGTTTCGTTGTCTACTTGTGAAGCTGAATATGTAGCTGTTTCCAGTTGCCGCTCTTAGGTTATTTGGATACAACAACAGATGCGGGACTACAGTTTGAATTTTCTTACTACCCCTATCTTTGTAGATAATAATGCAGCTATTTCCATTACTAAGAATCCAGTAAACCACTCTATAACTAAGCATATTGAGATACGGTATCACTTCATTTGTGATTGCTACGAAAAGAAGTTGATTACCATCGACAAGATTCACGCCGATGAACAAAAAGCAGATCTTTTCACCAAAGGTTTTGATAAATCAAGATTTCAATACTTATTAAAACTAAATTGGTTAAAAGTTTTGGGCGGCCCTTAAAAAGAGGGTTACCGAGATGACAGGTGTGTTGGATACCTTGTGATCTTAAACATCATAGTCAAATTTTCATTTTGTAAGTAGTTTTTCATCCAGTTTTTTTTATTTTAGGGGGAGAAAATTTTAGAAAAACCAAAAACATTGAAAAATATGGAAAAGCCAAAAACAGTAAAAAATTCAAAAATGACAAAAACATTAAAAAAATGTTGCTCCTCAGAAAATGAGTTTTTTTTAAGCCAGAAGGGAAGACGATAGTACGTTGATCATCTGGTCCCAAATCTAATAAAAAGTAGGCATAAAAGACTGAGTGCTTAGATGTATTGGTGCTTTGGTAGGCCTTTATAAACTTAAACTTTGCCAAATTGATGAGGTATTAGTTTCTAACAAAAGTCTTGATAATGATGGCAGAAATGTAATATCTAGTCATACATTAATGAGCCTATGTTTGAAGTTATGAATGAAGAATGTGCTTAATGCTTACTTGTGTTGTCCACTCTCAATATATCATATACGCCGCATAAGATATGCATTGATTTGAAGACTTATGCGTTGACTAACAAACACAAACTATACATTTGACATTTTAGTTCTACACAATCATATCTAACACATCTAAGACCCTAGCAATAGACATCATGTTCTAACAGACTCTCCCTTGGATGGTGCTAGGTCTTCGATCTTCTTTCTTCAGTCTTTCTTCTTAAATATTTTTCACCAAAACATCATACACCATTCATGGACACCTGGTGTAGTCTTGAGAACACCTCTCTTTCATGAACTCCTATGGTGTAGTCTTGGAACCACTCGAGTTACATGAAGTCATTTAAGAAGGATATGATCAGATTATTACTTGTATCTGATCCGTGATAGGTTCATTCGTTATATATTCATAAAAGACATGATATTTGGAAGTAACGACTTATGACAATTTGATATTTGAACTCAATGTCTTTGAATATTCATCATCTTCATTAAATCTAGAAATTAGAATACGAATCCGGGAAACTGAAAACGAAAGGTGCGAACTAATTGGGATACATGAACTGTTTTAACGATCTTGCTCGTCTGATGCCATAGATAGTAGCCCCAGAAGTAGGAACTTTAATTAATTCAGTTTACCACTAACTCTCTAAAAAAAATACCTAGTAAGGAGTACGGTTTATCAAATTATAAATAAAATAACTATCCTATTGAATTTTCAATATTATAACAAACCATGACCGCCTACATATATCATACACCAGCTATGAAAATAATAATAACCAATATCCCCTACCATGATTAGGCGATTGGTTCAATCAACTCCAAGGGGCGAATTATTTCTTGAAAAACCAACCTACGACCCGGCTATCTTCTAGTTAAAATCTAAGAGGAAGATGTTTCTAAAACGGAGTTTCGAGCTCGGTATAGTTACTATGAACCCTTAGTTATGCCCTTCGGACCGACTAATGCACCTGTATTTTTCATGATTCTCACGAACCGAGTTAATAAATCATACCTTGACAAATTCATTGTAACGCTATTCATGATCTCCTGATATTTTCGAAAACCAAGAAGAAACATGAGCAACACTTAAGAACAATCTTGGAGATGTTGAGGCTGGAAAGATTGTATACCAAGTTGTCCAATTAAGAATTCTGGCTACAAGGAGTACGATTCTTAGAACACGTTATTAGTTGACGCGGAATTCACATATACCTTAGCCAACACTGACAAACATCATAATTACCAAGAGAAATTCGCCAAATTTTGGAACTAGCTGAGTATTATTAGCGCTTCATTGTAAACTTTCCTGTATTATTTAACCCTCTCAACCCAAGAAAACTGAGTTTATGACTGGGGGTAGGACAAGAGATGGCTTTTCAATTGCTGAGACTGAAACTTTGTTAAACCCCTATGCTAAGTCCCCCAAAAGGGACTGATGAGCTTGTAATATATTGTGATATATCCCAAAAGAATTGGAATGCATACTAACGCATAGAAAAAAGGTTATAGCATTCCAATTGATCTGATAAAAGTATTGTGACAATTGCTTTTGCATCAAACGCACAAATTACATGAATCGCAGAAGCTGATAACCTACAATTGATCTGATAAAACTAAATATGAGGTAAAGAAGACGAGTAGAGTTGTGGAACAATTGCAATTCTAAACACCAATGCCTTAAAATAAAGGGATAAAGTTAAACGCTAAAAAGTATGGGCATTTGAAATGTTTGTTTAAACAAACCGGATCTAGATTTCAACTTTTGGTAAAATGTGTGACTTAGTCATGGACAAAGCACATAAGTCCAAAGATTCTATTCATCCGGGTGCCGATAAGGCGTACAAAGATTTAAAGGAATATTGTTGATGGTCTGAATGTCTGACCCGTTTTTGAATTAAGGAAGAATATCAAAGGCCCTCGCTAATGTTACAGCAATCGGAAACACCCAGTGAAAGAGGGAACATATTGCTATGAGCTTCGTAACACCTTTTCATAAATCATCACGGGAAAACAATTTAGTCCGGGTCCTAGTTGACCGGCTAACTTAAATTACACTCTTCCTCCTGAATTATAATAACTACATAACTGAAAGGCTCGCCTATCATTATATGTTTATCTATTTCGATTCCTTCAGACTGAGATAGTCAGTTTGCCTCTTATTTTCTGTCAAACTTAAGAAACTGAATCGGTTTAATCATGACCTGTCATTCACAACCAACCGATTTATCTGGATGAACTATATAAACATGGGGAGAATTACATTGTAACTGTATATTAAATCTTAGAGGAAATTAGGGCCAGTATTTTCCACTTGTCTAATCCTCGAATACTAATAGTTACCATAATATTATATGAGCGACACTATAACTGGTACGATACGAGCAAGAATATAAATCGTTACCTTAATAGGCTAAAAGTTAGCAACACTCAAAATGCAAAATCCAATTTGATTCTGGAAACCACAGATAAAACGAGCAGAATTCAAAAACAAACTGAATGTCACATAAAACTAATAAAAGAACTATACCGATGTATGTAATGAATTGTTGACCTTCTCAGGACCGTAAATCTGGTGCAAACCTTCAAAAGGTTGACAAGAACAAACAGATCTATTCAACCCAAAGGCCTATTGAATATTCCAGCAAAATCAGAATATTCAACAGATGGGAACGAAGGTATGAGACAATAAAAATGAAACGACAAAGTATAGTCAATAAGAGCAACATCAAAGACAAAGAATCACTGCATTTAATATATCATTGAATGTAACAGTGAAGGAATCTCTAGGGTTTCATGAAGGCGGCGGCGGTATGAGGAGACGAAGGGAACGTTCCTTGGAATGTTTGTTCTCTCGTATTTTGTGCCTACCCACGCATGCCCTCAATGGTAACCTAGGACCCTAATAATAGACCCTGACATTCCTTCTAGAATTCCCTAGTCATTACATAATGAATTACAAATAAATCTTCGAGCATGATATATCTTGCTTGAGAGGACTCAATATGCATTGTATGCTCGATGAGAGTCTTCGAGCACACTTTACTTAGAATATTTTCTAGTAGAAAATTTTCTCCTCTAGCACGCTTCATTCTTCTTGAACAATCCTTGCTTTTCTCGAACTTGTCCATCGAGCAAGCATATTCTTCTCGATGTCTTCAATCCTGCCTTGTGACTTATTTAACAATCTTCAGCATGCTTGGATGTGAATCTTGCTTGGGATTGAACCATACTCGAATTCTATACTTAGAACATATGACATCTACTTATTGCATCCACGCTCGACACCAATGTGCTCGGATCACTTAGCTTAAACTTGAATGATCAAGTCGTTTGCTCGATTGGCAATCCATACTCGATAGAAGAACACTCTTGCTCGGAGAAGTGTAGCTTACTCGAAGCCTTCAACACTTAGAAGAATTTACTAAGATAGTTCTGTAAGACCATACTCGAGGTAACCTAGGACCCTATTCATAGACCCTGACATTCCTTCTAGAATTCCCTAATCATTACATAATGAATGACAAATAAAATACAAGTGTTGGTGATGTGCGTCGGATAACCCTCACAACTAAGCTTTAATATTAAAACGAAAATCCTAAAACCACACACAATCGGCAAGTGTACCGATCGCAAGTAGTATAGACCTAGGAAGTCCGAGTATCGAACACGTGGACACGTAAGACACTAACGATCACTAACCCTAGACAAGACCTACCTAAGAATAATATTTAATTGATGTTTGATTTCTTTTAACTTAACTACACTAACTAGACTGACTAAAAAAAGTTACCTAAAATAGAAAACTTAACGGGGAACTAACTGTGTTAACTTTGGATGGAGAAAAACGTCTACCTAGGTATGAATTAAACTGTAAGCCTAACAAGCTAATGGATTGAATGACTTCAAGACACCGGTCCGTAAAGATGACACAACTAAGGATCGCTCGGGCTCACTGGATCACCTCTCGGTCTCACTCAACAAACCCTAACTACTCTTAATCGGCTAAAACGACCAAACTGGGAGACAATTGCTAACGTGTTCTAATGTTGACTCACCTCTCGGTCTCACCAACACTCGACCTGATGGCAATGAATACTACACAACCAAGGATAGAGGAACAATTCAACTTAAACTAAAATAGATCAACTAATCGCTCAAAACACCTAAACCTGACAAGAAACGAACTCGCTCTTGCGCAATCCTTATTCTAGCATGCAAAGGTAACGAGACGACCCTAACTTCTTATCAACTCTCGGTTTCTAAGAAGGTGTCTAACCGCTGTACTTTAACCTCAAATTCCCGCAACAAAACCCTAAGTATCTACCGCAAACAAACCCTAAACACAAAATCTAGAATCAAGCAAGTACCGATCAATCAATACAAAACTAATTAACCGACACAAGAGGTTTAAGCAATAAATTGATATAATTTCCATCCACTAAACACAACCTATTTCATGTCTAAATCAAACTTTACAATAACAATATACGTCTATCAATCAAACAATCTATAAAACCGATCAAAACCTAACAATTGACATCGTCCCTAGGTAGAACTAACAAGTTTAGCCGAGAATCATAATTGGACAGCAGCTAGCATTCAATAAAAACATTATATAACTCATACCAATCATCATAATAATCATCCAACAATCAATTCTACTCATAAACAATTCAATCTCTTAAGCAATTGCAAAACAATTCAACAATTAAGCAAGAAACTAAAAGTGTATGAACAATGAAAAAGATGTAAGGATATGAGATGATTCCGGGCTGTGAAACTGATGGTAATTGATCCCGAGACTTGTCCTTGCCTTCTTCTTCCTTCCCTAGCCGCCACAAGTCCAAGTCCTGGCCGCACCTAAGCTTTTCTTCTCTTTTTCCTCCTCCTGGCTGCTGTTCCGATCGTAGGTTCATGGGCAGCTAGGGTTTTTTCTATTTGTTTTATATTATAATATTTTAGTAAGGCTTGGGCTTTTCCGTCTTGTACACAGGCCGGGCTTTGAGTTTTACTTGAAATCGTATTCGTAAAAATCCTTTAAACTGCCCACGAAGCTCGGTTTTTCTTCCAACTTTTCCATAACCTACAAGATAAAGATTAATATGTAAAACCTATCTAAAACAAGTTAAAATACATAAAATATAATAATATAACGTAGATAAAAGCTGCAGAAAATACGTGTGTTTTACAACACAACAAATATCCCCACACTTAAGACTTTTTCGTCCCCGAAAAAGAATACTACACAGGATCATAACCGAGTTAAACCGACCACTCTTGGTTTTATTTATTTATTATTATTATTAATATATTTTTTTTTTCTTTTTAAAGTATTAGAACAAGTGACCCGTTACCCAAATATTTCTTCCAACTTTCACCTAATAAGCTAGATCAGGTCGATTGCCAGTATTGCTATCCACTTTAAACCCATGCCCCAAATACTTACCGAGAAAAATAAGGCGTGACAACTCTATTAGTTTGTATGACTAAGTGAAACCCACACCTAAAGGCCCTGCTACCACTTCACCAATTCCATTATGGTTTTACCCGGTCGAGCCACCCCAACTTGACTTAAACCTTTTGCCACATGATTAAAACATTTCAACTCATATACAAACTATAAACTCTAGCTCTCTTTCAAGTGCATGCAATTACAAATACATCTTTTTATTTTATTTTTTTTTCTTTTTCTGCCTTTTGGCTTTTTGCAATTTTTTTTGAATACTCATAGTACATAGCTTTGCATGAATAGAAACAAACACAAAAGAAAAACAACTAATACACAGACGATCATGTGACTCGAGGCTTGAGTATGACCCGGCTTTTCATTCCAGTCCTGTCACGAGTTTAGTTTAAAAAACAAAACCCCTAAGATGTTTCCCACTAAAGTTAGGCCATTTAAAAGGTTCAATTAGGTCAACAATCAAACCGTCCTTTCATTCTCAAAGGCTGAGCCTACCGACACATCGATTACTGAGTCTAAACTGTTTGGTTACCATACATTACGTGCAGGGCTAGTGGGCACTATTCTTATTTATTATATATATATTTTTGAAACCACCAAGAATTTATAAAATAACCACTACTCGGTGATAATATCATTTCTTGTTTAACGTAGAGAAAACGAATTTCAAGGGACTATTTTTTTTTCGAATTTTTTCAAACTTTTTTTTTATTTTTTATTATTATTATTATTTTTTTATTTTATTATTATTATTTTAATTTTTTTTCAAAAATTTTCCTACAACTAAGTAAAATAAATCCCCATCCCCACACTTAGAATGAAATTGTCCTCGATGAGTACATCTTCGGGTAGTACAGCTTCGGCTAGTAAGACATCTTCGAGTAGTACCCGTCCGCAAGATAGTTCGCGAAGTTGGCGAACCATGGAAAACCCTCATACTGAGCCGAAACAAACATGAGACTCTCTGTCGGAAAGTGGTCATTAATCCTGACCCCCGGCTCACCTAACTAAGCCCCCTCAAGACGTGAAAGATGATCGGCTGTCACATTCTCGGCCCCCTTTTTATCACGGATTTCAATATCAAACTCTTGAAGCAACAGAATCCATCAGATATGGCGTGGCTTAGCATCCTGTTTGCTAATGAGAAAACAAATGGGAGAATGATCCGTGTACACAATCGTCTTGGACAGAACAAGATAGGACCTGAATTTATCGAATGCAAACACCACAGCTAAAAGCTCTTTCTCGGTGGTGGTGTAACTCTCCTGTGCGCCATTTAAGGTCCGGCTAGCATAGTAAATCGGATGGAAGTGTTTATCCTTCCGTTGTTCAAGAACCGCTCCAACTGCAAAGTCGCTCGCATCACACATCAACTCAAAGGGAAATAACCAGTCGGGAGCAATCATGATCGGGGCGTTAATGAGTTTGTCTTTTAAAAGATCAAACGCCTCGATACACTTCTCAGAAAACACAAACGGGGCATCCTTTTCCAGAAGTTTGGTCATGGGTCTCGCGATCTTCGAAAAATCTTTAATGAACCGGCGATAGAACCTAGCGTGACCCTGAAAACTCCGGATGGATCTCACAGAAGTGGGTAAGGGAAGATTAGAAATGGTCTCGAAGTTCGATCGGTCAACCTCTATCCCCGCACTCGAAATACGATGCCCCAAAACGATGCCCTCGCGTACCATGAAGTGACATTTCTCCCAGTTAAGGACTAGGTTGGTCTCAACACATCGGGCCAACATCCTCTCAAGGTTAGAGAGACAATGATAAAAAGAGCTCCCAAACACAGAAAAATCGTCCATGAACACCTCCATTGAGTCCTCGATCATGTCATGAAATATACCACCTTGCACCTCTGAAATGTGGCTGGAGCGTTACACAGTCCGAACGGCATACGTCTATAAGCAAACGTGTCGTATGGGCAAGTAAACGTGGTTTTCTCCTGATCATCGGGAACAATCGGAATCTAAAAGTACCCGGAGAAACCATCCAAGAAGCGGTAGTACTGCTGACCTGCCAAACGCTCCAACATCTGATCGACGAAAGGTAAAGGAAAGTGGTCTTTCCTCGCGGCATCATTCAATCTGGGATAATCAATGCAGACTCTCCAACCGGTCACAGTCTTAGTGGGAATGAGCTCGTTCCTCTCATTGGTGACGACAGTCATGCCACCCGTTTTTGGAACCACTTGGACTGGACTAACCCACGAACTATCAGAAATGGGGAAAATGATCCCCGCTTCAAAGAGTTTGATAATCTCCTTCTTCACGACCTCCTGCATCTTCGGATTAAGCCGCCACTGTGGCTGAACGACAGTCCTAAAATTATCCTCCATAAGGATTTTATGCGTGCAAAACAAAGGGTTGATACCTTTAATGTCGATAATCTTCCATGCAATGGCCTCCTTGTGCTCTCGTAGCACCCTCAAAAATCCTCTCTCTCGACCTCCGTCAAAGCAGATGCAATAATAACCGGAAAATTCCTCTCGTACTCCAGATGGGCAGGTAAATCCTTAAGCTCTAAGGAAGGAGGGGGGCTCTCGACAGAAGTTCGGTCCATCGGATAGCCTCTTACGATCCCAGAAGACACTTCAGACTCAGGGGTATGTAACTCGGTGTCATCTTCCATTGACTGATCGGTCATGGCAACCATCTCAATCTCCGAAATGTATCGAGAATCTGAGTGTCGGAGGCAGATCCTCCACAGGTCTCGTTGAAAAACTCCCCAACATGCTCCATGATGGTATCAATAAAGTATAAGGAGTCATCAGTAGACTTGGGGTGTTTCAGTGACTGTCGAACATCAAAGGTGACGTTCTCATCCCTAACTCTCAAGATCAACTTACCCTTGCAGACGTCGATCAACGCCTGCGCAATGGCAAGGAATGGTCGGCCTAAAATAAGTGGTACTCTATCATCATCGTTCATGTCCAGAATGACAAAGTCCACCGGGAAGATGAACTTGTCGACACGAACAAGCATGTTCTCGACCACGCCTCGAGGGTATTTCACAAATCGATTAGCAAGCTGGATACTCATCATGGTAGGCCTCGGTTCACCTAAACCCAGCTTGCGATACACGGAATACGGCATGAGATTAATACTAGCACCAAAATCGGCCAGCGCATGAATAACTGTATCATCACTCAAGATGCAGGGAATCGTGAAACTCCCTGGATCGGCCATCTTCTCTGGTAACGTCCTCTGTAAGACAGCAGAACAACTAGCACTCAATGGGATGGAAGCGACCTCAGTAAGCTTGTCCTTATTCGAAAGAATATCCTTGAGGAACTTTGCGTGTTTAGGCATCTGAGTCAGTGCCTCAAGGAATGGAATGTTAAGGTGAAGCTGCTTCAAAAGATCAAGAAATTTAGAATTCTGCTCCTCATCTCTGTCTCTGCCGAGTCTCTCGGGGTATGGTACTCTGGGTTTGTAGACTCTCGGCGGCTCGCTCGGTAGCTGCTGTCTCT
This sequence comes from Bidens hawaiensis, assembly GCF_021521415.1. Classification (NCBI taxonomy): domain Eukaryota; kingdom Viridiplantae; phylum Streptophyta; class Magnoliopsida; order Asterales; family Asteraceae; genus Bidens; species Bidens hawaiensis. The sequence goes on from NW_027491317.1 coordinate 1,627,406, forward strand.
CGGCCTGTGCTGAACTCCCTGGGCTGCTCCTTTTGATGCACCTGGGCCGGTGGAAACTCCATCTGAATCTCCTCATCCACCTGCTCCTCTACAACTACTGCAGGCTCCTTGACAACTCTCACTCTCGACCTCTCCTGAATCACGGGCTCATCTCGTACCCCTGAACCGCTTCTCTTCGCCACAGCTTTTTCGAATCCCTTCGGGTTCTGCTCGGTGTTACTCGGTAGCATACCCTGTGGCCTCTTGTTCAACCTACTGGCTATCTCCACCATCTACCACTCAAGACTCTGAAACGACGCTCCCTGATTCCTCATGAACTGCTCGTGCTCCCGAAACTTCTCCTGGGTCTCCTTATGTCGGGAGTCCTCTCGTGTCATAAGCTGTGACAACATCTGTGTCTATTGCGCCATCATCTCCTCCAAAATGGGCTTCTTCTCCCCACTGCTCGCTCCCTCACCGGCATCCTGAAACAAACTCTGACGCTGCTGAAAACCGGACTAATTCCCGCTCCTCCAGTTCGAATTCTGATTGCCTCTCTATCCCGAGTTATAAGAACCGAAAAAATTTTGATTTTAGTTTGGATTTCCAGTAAAGTCTACGGCCTCCTCCTGTGAACTGACTGGGCACTAAATGGTATCATGCCCTCCTCTGCATATCTCTCACAACTTACACTTCCTCTGCAAGTCCTTCACAATCTGCGCTAACGCCACTACCTGTGTCGTGAGTGCGGTGGTCATGTCCACCGAATGCATGCCGCATGAGATGGACTCAACGGTCTTACCACCCTTGGCGGGTGGTCGCAGGTATCCACTCATAGCAAATTTCCTCCCGCCGCCGTGTCAAGCATGTTCTGTGTCACGTACGTCACTCCATTATAAAACTTTTTGACAACCGCCCAATCTTGCAAGCCGTGGTTCGGGCACAACGCTAAAAGATTTTTGAATTGCTCCCATGCCTCGTAGAAACTCTTGTTGTCCTCCATCTGGAAAGAATGAATCTGGTAATGCAAACGAGCGGCCTTAGCCGGAGCATCGTATTTCTCAAGAAACAGGGTCTGCATGGCAGCCCAAGTAGCAATGGAGCCCTGTGGGAGGGACTCGAGCCACAGACTCGCTTTATCGATGAGCGAGAACGGAAAAACGCGGAGTTTCACGGCGTATTCGAATACGCCGGCAAGATGGAAGGTGTCGTAGATTCGCGTGATGCGAGTGAGATGATGATGCGGGTTTTCGTGAAGTAACCCGTGGAACTAAGCATAATGAGAAATGGTGTTCAGAATATTCTAAGGAATCTGCCAGTTCGCGTTAACTATAATGGCGGTGGTGCGATGCTGGATCTCGCGCCAGCATTGGCCGGTCGGGCCCGGTCTGCAACTGTCCTCCTCGGTGGTGGATTGTCGCCCATGATCCTATCCCTAACGTCTAAGTCAACGGATGAAGAAGTGGAAGATAGTGAAACGGCGCGACGTCTCTCACGAAACTCTCTCTCTGGCTCGGGAAATGCTTCCGTATCGGGTGGTCCTTGAGATCGAGTCTGTCACACAAAACTATAATTAGAAATAAATTTAACTAAACTATTCTAACAAATAAGCAAAACAAAACAAAAATAATTACAAGTAGAACACAAGGTAAGTCCTAACTCGAGTCGCTCTCAAAACGCCTAAAACCGTGTCCACGGCAACGGCGCCAAAAACATGATGTGCGTCAGATAACCCCCACAACTAAGCTTTAATATTAAAACAAAAATCCTAAAACCACACACAACCGGCAAGTGTACCGATCGCAAGTAGTATAGACCTAGGAAGTCCGAGTATCGAACACGTGGACACGTAAGACGCTTACGATCAGTAACCCTAAACGAGACCTACCTAAGAATATTATTTAATTGATTTTTGATTTCTTTTAACTTAACTGAACTAACTAGACTGACAAAAGTTACCTAAAATAGAAAACTTAACGGGGAACTAACTGTGTTAACTTTGGATGGAGAAAAACGTCTACCTAGGTTTGAATCAAAATGTAGGCCTAACAAGCTAATGGATTGAATGACTTCAAGACACCGGTCCCTAAAGATGACACAACTAAGGATCGCTCGGGTTCACTGGATCACCTCTCGGTCTCACTCAACAAACCCTAACTACTCTTAATCGGCTAAAACGACTAAACCGGGAGACAATTGCTAACGTGTTCTAATGTTGACGCACCTCTCGGTCTCACCAACACTTGACCCCGATGGCAATGAATACTACACAACGAAGGATAGAGGAACAATTCAACTTAAACCAAAATAGATCAACTAATCGCTCAAAACACCTAAACCTGACAAGAAACGAACTCTCTCTCATGCAATCCTTATTCTAGCATGCAAAGGTAATGAGACGACCCTAACGTCTTATCACCTCTCGGTCTCTAAGAAGGTGTCTAACCACTGTACTTTAAACTCAAATTCACGCAACAAAACCCTACGGTGGTACCTACCGCAAACTAACTCTAAACACAAAGTCTAGTATCAAGCAAGCACCGATCAATCAATACAAAACTAATTAACCGACACAAGAGGTTTAAGCAATAAATTGATATAATTTCCAGCCACTAAACACAACCTATTTCATGTCTAAATCAAACTTTACAATAACAATATACGTCTATCAATCAAACAATCCATAAAACCGATCAAAACCTAACAATTGACATCATCCCTAGATAGAACTAACAAGTTTAGCCGAGAATCATAATTGGACAGCAGCTAGCATTCAATAAAAACATTATATAACTCATACCAATCATCATAATAATCATCCAACAATCAATTCTACTCGTAAACAACTCAATCTCTTAAGCAATTGCAAAACAATTCAACAATTAAGCAAGAAAATAAAAGTGTATGAACAATTAAAAAGATGTAAGGATATGAGATGATTCCGGGCTGCTCCTTGGCTGTGAAACTGATGGTAATTGATCCCGAGACTTGTCCTTGTCTTCTTCTTCCTTCCCTAGCCGTCACAAGTCCAAGACCTGGCCGCACCTAAGCTTTTCTTCTCTTTTTCCTCCTCCTGGCTGCTGTTCCGATCCCAGGTTCATGGGCAGCTAGGGTTTTTTCTTTTTTTTTATATTATAATATTATAGTAAGGCTTGGGCTTTTCCATCTTATACACGGGCCGGGCTTTGAGTTTTACTTGAAATCATATGCGTATAAAGCCTTTAAACTGCCTACAAAGCTCGGTTTTTCTTCCAACTTTTCCATAACCTACAAGATAAAGATTAATATGTAAAAGCTATCTAAAACAAGTTAAAATACATAAAATATAATAATATAACGTAGATAAAATGTGCGGAAAATACGTGTGTTTTTTAACACATCAGTTGCACTCCTCGAGCATGATATATCTTGCTCGAGCGGACTCAATATGCATTGTATGCTTGATGAGAGTCTTCGAGGACACTTTACTTGGAATATTTTCTAGTAGAAAATTTTCTCCTCTAGCACGCTTTATTCAACTTGAACAATCCTTGCTTTGCTCGAACTTGTCTATCGAGCAAACATATTCTTCTTGATGTCTTCAATCCTGCCTTGTGACTTATTTAACAATCCTCAGCATGCTTGGATGTGAATCTTGCTTGGGATTGAACCATACTTGAAGTCTATACTTAGAACATATGACATCTTCTAATTGCATCCATGCTCGACACCAATGTGCTCGGATCACTTAGCTTAAACTTGAATGATCAAGTCGTTTGCTCGATTGGAAATCCATACTTGATAGAAGAACACTCTTGCTCGGAGAAGTGTAGCTTACTCGAAGCCTTCAACACTTACAAGAATTTACTAAGATAGCTCTGGAAGACCATGCTCGAGGTAGTAAACCATGCTCGATGATCCAAGCATGCTCGTAGTCCGTACTTAGCCAATTTCTTGAGGAGGTTGAGAAGATTCCAATCTTTCTTTGCAAATTTTTGAATCCACAATCTCCCCCTAGATTGGAACTAGCTCAGATGCACCAAAACATACATGCATAAAGTTACATATGTATTAAATTTCTAAGATAATTAATTTAAGCACAAGTATCATTACATTACATAAGGGAATTCTGCCACTTGGGCATTACACATCAAGTTTAAATTACATGTCAAAAGATTGAAAATACATAAGACAAAAGTAACAAAAACACAGAAAGATAAACAGGAATAAGTTTTGATCATCCACGAGCTCCATCCTGCCATCTTCTTCCTTGGCTCCTTTCAGCAGCTTTCTTCTTTTTAAGTCTTAACAAGGCAGCCTTCTACTTAAACATCTCAAGCTCCACCCCATAATAGGAATCAAGAGGAACTTCTGCATTAACAATGTCTTTAAGATCTTAAATGTGTATGAAATGTAAGTCTTCATCATATTCCACCATAGCAATAGTCCCCCTGATGAGTTTCTTAATGATACAGAGTCATTCTTTTTTATGTAGGTGAGATGAGCAATCTTTCCATTTTGTTAAACTTGTGAGTTTGTCTCATTCATCTCCCTTCTCATGGCCAAGCATTCCTTCATAGTTCTTCTTTTTGTGCTGGAACTGCTTGCCTTTTGAGCTTCCTTCTTCTTTGTATCCCATAAGGAAAGTTCAGATAGATGTACTTCACTTATCCTTTTTCTTTTTCTTTTCTTCTCTGCTTCATTATGGGCTTCTCTCCTTTTCTGGTTAAGGAATGGAAATCCCTTTTTAGCTTGTACTTTTAAGAATTTTGACAGGTCATTCCTCTGTTGGCCAGCATATTGATTTCTTTGTTGATTATCAAGTAAGTCCAGCTGAGCCATATTCTTTAGTTGTTCTTTTGAAAAGTTCCTAAAGTCATCTCTAAAAATGATGAGAGTCTCTTCACCATCATTAGTGATTACTCTCAAGGTTCTTGTCACACCCCGACTAGCATAATGCGGAAGCGTAAAACGGGAATGTAACAGACACCTCTGGTATCAACAACATTGTTTATAAAGAAACATTACAACTAATTTACATTATATTACATTGGTCTATCTTTTATTACAAACTAGGTGTTACACCAAAATATACTCATAAGCTACTCTAGCCATACTGGTAGTCTTTCCTCTATTCACACCGCATCGATCACATTTATTAACAGGTAGCACACAATCACGGATTTTCCAACTTCGGTAACCCTGAAAAGCAGTTTAAAATGGGTCAACTACTGGAGTTGGTGAGTTTCATGAGTTTCATGAAAACAGTAATGAGTATTCATAAGTCAACACTTGTAATCATGAAATAAGTATGTATGTATGTAAATGATGTATGTGATGTAATTATGCTAAGCTACAGTGAAGCCTGGACTGTTCGTGCTATGTGCCTCCATTTCCCACGCTCAATCAACCACTGTGGCCCCTTTCCGCCCACAACATGCCCCGGTAGCTATGTCTAGCACTACATAGCTGGTTCGTAAAAATTATGGTCATGTGCAAACGGTTTTGGTGTCTCGGCAAACCGTGCCGGCTCCGTTTGGGTTTGTCAAACCAATAGTACTATTCACAAGCCACCGCTCGAAGTTAATCACTGTGTTAGTGGGGACTTTTGTGTGTTAGCACTTAGATAATTCACATCAGTACATGTTTCAGGTATGTATATGTAATCAGACATGCTTTTAACCCCAAAAGTTCGTAAAACAGTTTAAAAGTGGGGTCATGAAACTCACGGTTTAGTAGATATTCAGTACTGTATCAACTCGTGGTTTGTTCAGTCCGCTATCAGTAGTTCCTATAATCAATATTATAATAATATTAATATTTTAATATTATTATAATCTCAATACTAAACTGGGCTATATAACTAATCTGGGTGTAGCTGGAACGCCCAGAAAGTGGCAATAGGCTTAGGTTGTGATGTTGTTCAATGTCTAATACTCAAAATCGAACTTGGCTCAGATTCCCGTTTTCCCAGCTGGGCCAAGTTACTCGTTTACGTGTTCAGAAGAAAGTTATGGGGAAATAAGCTTGAGTAATTGTATTGGTTAACAAAATGATTAAGTTATTAAGAAGAATCACCTATCAGGGTCCCGGATTAGCCACGGGGCCCGTTTCCGTTTATTCAGTTTGATATGAGAAGAAACGCGCACAATCCACCCGGATTGTCCAGGTTTCTCATAGAAAAGTTCATTTTTACTTAATTAGTCCAACAATATGATTTTTGATCACTCTTGGTGTTTTGATATTCCCGCAGGTTCACTAGTCGTGAACTTGCCGATTGTTATAAAAATTGAATTTGTTTAATATTCAGATTAGCATAATTAATTAAACGTTTATCATTAAATTATGAAAATTTAACCACTTATCAATTAAAATATGTAGATTTTTATAAAAATATTTCTGGAATTTATTTACTGATTTATTAATTTATAAAAATTCATTTTATCAGCTATATTTCGCCTGAAAATTGTCCGTTTCCCCCAAACAATTTTCAAAAATTCTACAAAAATTCCTGAATACTCAAATCATGTCCCAAAACAACCTGTATCAATTCCAGAATGTAAAAATCTCGTGCAATATTCTTTTCAGCCCAAATTCGGCTGTAAAAATTCACACGAATGCAAATAAACAAAACACCTTTAAACTTCTCCAAATGATCCCAGAATTTATATGTGATCAAAATACATCGAATCTGAGATCCCAGAAAAATTTCATATTTTTGAAGTATTTTAGCTATTTTTCCCAAATAAACGTCCCTATTCGGTAATATTTTCGCCAAATATTCTCGGATGGTCGAACAATTACCAAATTTGAACAGGGACTTATTGACATGGTCCCTGATGTTCCTGAAAAATTTCAAGTCCTAAAAATATTCACATCACAACCTTAACCTAAATAGCCCGTAAGCGAGTGTTTCGGCATTACCATAGCGGGTTTGGCTCGTTTCCGACCTTTTTAATCAAGTTTTCAGGTTCTTGTGCTTCTAAGAAAGCTAGGTACAAGTCCTATATCACAAACCAAGCAATATTTCATCAACATAACATCCCTTAAGTTAGGGTTTCGGCTAGTGTACAAAAACGAACTTTTGAACCGTAAAAACGTCGTTTCAACCCTTTAATCCGTGTTTATGGCCAAAAAAACTATCAAAACAGGTTACTTACCATGTGTATGATCAAAAAATGTTTATGGACCATTTTTAGGAATTTTACACGGTTAGGAATGACTTTTAGTAACCAAGACATGTTTTTATGATATTAAACAAGTTTAAACAATTACAAAAGCTACTTATTTAAGTCCCTTACCTTAGGGTTTGAAGATTTTTGGCTGGAACAGAAGCTTATGTCCAGAGTTTTCAGGAAAATAAGGCTAAAAATATCTTGGATCTAGTTTAAATATGAAAGGAAAATGAAGGGGGGTGGGGTGGCGGCTGCGGCCGGAGCTCATGGGCTCATTTTGGGCCCATTTTGGCCCAAGTTTCTGATTTCTCAAGCCCAAATACGAAAAGCCCGGTCCAAATTTAGTTCAGGTTCGGTTTTTGGCGCGAAAAATTTATCGGGTGCGTTAAACAGTGCGAAAACAAGTGTTTTTCGGCTAGTTTTGTGTAAAATTATAAAAACATACTATATGTTTGTAAAAATCAAAAAAATATTTTCACGGATCTCTTAAAACATTTCAAATAAGTGTTTGATAAGTCTTTTCGGCTTAACGGATGATACAATGCTTGGTTTGTTACTATCTTTCGCGTTTAAATCTGTAGCGGGTGGTTAAACGAGCATGTTTTCGTTTAACTTGTTTGCTATCGAACTAAGGCCATATTTCTAATGTTTTAGCTTGTATTAAACATATATCACTTATAGATAGCCCCCCGAGATATCTGGGTCATAACCCGACCCGTTCTGTTAATCGTTCGTTTGTTAATCAAAAGGTGTTTATTTGCATATTCGGTTTGTGAATACCAAGGTGTATCCGGTTTTGTCACGAATGTCACATTCTCCCCCCCGTTAAGAAATTTCGTCCCCGAAATTCAATATGCCAAATTACACGATCCTTAGGGACAAACAAGAGTATTTGTTTTCATTTTCAAATGTGTTTGGTTCTTTGATGCGGATTTTACTGAACTTTGATCATTGAAATTTTTGATGAATCGTAACTGTTTGATTTTCCCGTCCATTATTTATGCGGGTTCTTTACATGGTTTAGTTATGTGTAAATTTTCTGATGGTATTATCTCTGCCTTATCAATTAGGCACTTGTTTGTTTATGTATTTAAGAAATTGCTAGTAGAATTAAAATTAAGAATGAACTCAATTCTCGAGATAGTTTATTCAATATGCTACGGTTAATTTCCGAGACAACCTCGTACAATTCTATGTATGTTGATGTCAACTTATCAGTTTCCTCAATTTGAACAACACTTTTCAAAGGCCAACAATTCATTGCGTACATCGGTGTAGTTCTTTCATTAAATTTATGCGGCTTTCAGTTCGTTTTTGATTTCTACGAGCTTTATCTGTGGTTTTCGGACTCAAAGTGGATTTGCATTTTGGGTGTTTCTGGATTTTAGCTAATTAAGAAAACGATTTATACTCTTCCTTGTATCGTACCAGTTATAGTGTCGCTCGTATACTACTATGGTAATTATTAGAATACAAGGATTACACCAGTGAGAATGCTGGTCTTAATTCCTTCCAAGATTCAATATATATAGTTGCAATGTAATTCTCCCAATGTCTGTATAGTTTGCCCAGATAGATCGTTTAATTGGGAATGACAGGTCAGCATTCTTAAACCGATTCGGTTTCTTAAGTTTGTCAGTACCTAAAAGGCAAAATGACTATTTCAGTCCGAAGTAATCGAAATAGACATACCATGTCGAGGTATGATTTTGTTGAGATAATTGTAGGCGTGTGTTTCAGTCGTGTAGTTGTTATGGATCGGGAGAGAGTATGCAAATTAAGTTAGTGGGTCAACTAGTACCCGGACTATACTGCGTTCTTAGGGCTGATTTACGAACAGGTGTTACGAGACTCATAGTAATATGTTCTCACTTCCACCGGGTGCTTTCGGTTGTTGTAGCATTACAGAGGGTTCTTGATACTCTTTTTTAGTTAATTCTAAACTCGGTTTGTTGGAGGTATAGAATTTCATCGGTTTTCCTTTCCGAAGTTATTATCGTTCCCGTACAAGATTTTTTTTTTTCTAAATGTTATACTCTTAAGGCTTTCTTTAGGGCGATATGAATATGCCCGATAATGTTTGTCTAAACACTCGTTTCAAATACCCTTACTTTCCAATGTTTAATTTTTTTATCCCTTCTTCTTGAAGCATCGATTTTTCTTAATTACAATTGTTTCACGACTCCACTCGTCCTTCCTAACCCACAGTCAGTTTTGTTAGATCAATTGTAGGTCATAGGCTTCTGTGATTCATGTAATTTGTTCATTTGGTGGCATATAAGTAGTATCCATGACATAGGTGTAGAAGAAATCGTCCCATACTCCAGGTAAGGGAAAATGTAAATTTCTCGGTGTTTTTGATTGTCAAGAGGTGCATTTTTATACCGTTGTTTCTCTACATTAGTACACTTTCTAATTCATCTCGGGACATATCCCAATAGATTACTAGATCGTTAGTCCCTTTTAGGAGACTTAGCATAGAGGTTTGACAAAGTTTCTGTTTTAATGATTAAAACCATTTCTTGTTCTTTTTCTTAATCAACAATTCGATTTTCTTGGGTTGAAAGGGTTAAGGGTTGGGCTAAACTGGAATGTGTACAGTGAAGCGCCGATAATACTTAGCTAGTTCCAAAATTTGGCGAATTTCTTTTGTTGACTCTGGTGTTTGTTAGTTTTGCTCGAGTGTATGTAAATTCTGTGTTCGAAAATCACATTCCTTGTAGCTAGAATTCATACTTGGACAATTCCTCCTGCTTCAACTCCTCCAAAATTGATCATAGTTTTTCTTCAGGTTCATTTTCAGTTTTCGAATACATCAAGAGATCATTATTAAGGTTATAATAAATTTTGTTGTGGTACGGTTTACAAACTCGGTTTGGATGATCCATGAAAACTGCGGATGTATTAATCGGTCCGAAGGGCATAACTAAGGGTTCATAGTGACCATACCAAGCTCGAAACGCTGTTTTAGAAACATCTTCCTCTTGGATCTTAACTTGAAGATAGCAGGTCGATTTTCGAGAAGTAATTTGCTCCCTTGAGTCGATTGATCAAATCATCGAATCATGAGAGGAGTTGTTAGCTTTTGTTAGTGATTTTTGTTTAGTTCTACGGTAATTAACACACATCCTGAGCCTCCATCCTTTTTCTTTACCAACAGCACCGGTGTTTCCCAATGAGGATAGCTAGGTTCTATGAAATCCTTATCTAGTAATTCTTGTAGTTGTGTAATTAGTTCTTACATTTCGAAGAATACCGGTCGATAAGGTGCATGGTAATAGTGGTTGCCCCTAAGGTAAGGTCAATTCGGAGTTCATTTTGTCGAATAGTGGGATTTCGAGTAGTTCATCAATAAGGATATTGGAGTATTCGAGTATTACGGGGATATTCCCTATATGTTTCATTACGGTTTTTATGGTTACATTTTCCAGAAATGCCATACACCATTGGCGAAAGCGCAATACTTTAAGATGAGACACGAGAGGTGATATTGCACCAACCTCCTCTTCTTGTACCATAGTTGATTCATTATCCAAGAGGGGAAATTTAACTATTTAGTCATCACACATGATTTCCGCCTTGTATTTAGCTAACCAGTCCATACTGACCATTACATTGATGCTTCCTAGCTAGACTAGGAGTAGGTCAAAAGAATTGGTTGGCTGGTTAGGATAATAGAACGTCTTTGGAGTATTTGGTTAATAATTATAGGTTTTTTTTTGTTAGCGAATTCAATAGCGTAGGGGTCTACTAGTTCATTAACCGATACATTTCTCGGGGTAAGAAGTTAATGGAAATAAGACCTCTATCGGTACTTATATCAAATGAATTTGAAGCATATTAATCAGGAATTACTGATGTCTCTTCCTCATATTTAAGTTTTATCGTGTCTTTATTGGTTTTGATCACTAATCGCGGCTCTAGCCAGGTTAGACGTTGATTTCTTGGTTTAATTTGGGACAATTCTTTTTGGAGTGTTTTGTATTGTCACACTCATAGTAAGCTTGCTAGTTCACAATGGGTTGAGATGGAAATTAGGTATTATTGAGGTGTTAGTGGACGGTGGAGTTAGAACGATCGATTTACAGTCTTCACAATGGTCCACAACTACCAGCTTAGTGCCCATTCTTCCTTGTGACACTGTTGGTACATGATGTCAGTAGTTCAGTATATAGTGTCTGTAATCGAGTCGTTTAGATTTGTATTTTGTATTAAGCGAAGTTAGCTAACAAGTTCGCTGATATAGGAGAACTTGTTAGATAAGCGAAGATAGTGACAACTTCGCCTGAACATGCCAGGCGAAGTTGTCATGGTTATATAGCCTTAGGTTATGGCTGAGTTAGTAACGAAGTTTTTAGTTTACGTGTTTACGAGTTGTGTAATCAGTGATTGATATCACGTGTTTCCAGTTGCAATATACAACGTGTCTTAGCTTATTGTAACGTGTGTTCGATCGTGTTAAGGTATATCGTCTTCTACGCTCGTAACGTCTTACGTAGGGATTCCGCACCTACGTAGAACGAGATATTCCGTGTAGATCCGGCTGGGAACCTACAATTGGTATCAGAGCTGTTGCTCGTGATTGTGTGGTTCGGGATTATCACGCGGGTGTAGAAATCGTTCCGTTCGACTATTCGCGGGACGAGTTTACCGAGTTTTTGTGTCCTACTCACCTCCCACCATCATAAACAACCCATTACACCTTCACATACCTCGTAAAATCCAGAAATCAAACCTGCAAAACCATCGTGTTCATAAGGCGAAGTTGCCGTCACTGTTTGTAGGGTTTAGGCGAAGATATAAGGTTAAGCGAAGTTATCCACAACTTCGCCTACCTTCTCAAGTTCGCTTATCTCAAGAGAAGTTACCCACAACTTCGCCTACCTCACAAGTTCGCTTACCTTAAGCGAAGTTATACACAACTTCGCCGAATCAAGCGAATTTAAAAAAAAAAAAAAAAGGAGCGAAGTTCAGAATCAGCGAAGTTCAGACTTAAGCGAAGTTATCCACAACTTCGCCTACTGTACTGTTAAAAATAAAATTTTTTTTTTCGGGTTTCTTTGTGTTTTGTGAAAGATGTCTTCAATAAATATTACGGAACTGGTGAAGATGGAAGTGGAAGCGGGTTCAGCTACAAAGGCACCGAAGATGCTTAAGGGAACCGATTTTGTGGCGTGGAATGATCGGTTTGAGGAATTTGTCAAATACCAAGATGCTAAGATGTGGGTGTGCATACAAGATGGTTACATTCCACCAACTGCTGAGTATGAGGGTCGTGATCAGATTAAAAAATACAAAGAGATGGAAGAAGAAGAAAAGAAAATGTATGAGGCTGAAAGCAAAGCTCATGCAGCGATAACAATGGCTCTTCCACAAGAGATTCTTCACACCTTCAGGAAGTATAAAACTGCTAGAGAGCTTTGGGAAGCACTTGAAAACCGTTTTGAGGGTAATGTGGGGATTCGTGCATCAAAGATTAAACTACTTAAAACCCAATTCTCGGTATTCAAGTACTTGAAGAATGAATCACTTGATGATATCATCACGAGATATTATCATCTGATGACCGAACTCAGCAACTATTCCATTACTTACAAAGAAAATGAGATCGTTGAAAAGCTTCTTGATGCTCTCCCACCGAAATGGGAGATGTACACTGTCTTGATGAGAGAAGACAAAGAGTTTGCAGACTATGACTTGGAAACAGCAGTCAACAAACTACGTACTTTTGAACATAACATGGTTCGAAAAGAGACACCAACCGATCAGGTTCAAGATCCAGGAATGTATGGTGCAAAAGTTAACTCAAGTTCAAGTTCGAAGTCTGAATCATCTGCTTACTACTCAAAGGGAGAGTCGGGCGCTAACTCAACACATGAAGGTCATGTATCTCTCAACATGAATGGTGATGTGTGTTTTGTAGCTGGTGGATCAAATGCTTCTAAACCTCAAGCAACCAAGGGTAGTTTTTCCTCAAGTGTTCCTAACAACAACTACTCTAAGATGCCCATGAGTGTTAAATTTGCTGAACAGCAGTTTGCTCTCTATGCATCTTTCATTGCTTCGTATGAAAATTACATTCAAGGTAAGATTGTTGATCCTGCAACGTTAGACGAAGACTATGATCAGATCGATGCTGATGATCTGGAAGAGATGGATCTGCAGTGGCAGATGGCGATGATTGTGAGAAGGGTTAAACGGTTTATGAAGAAGACTGGTAGGAAGTTTGTTGGTGAAAAACCAGGTTTTGACAAGTCAAAGGTGCGATGTTATAACTGTCAACAAAATGGACACTTTGCGAAAGAGTGCACAAATGAACGTGTAGAACGCAGTCAAAACAGGTCTACACAACAGAGTGGGGGTGGTAATGAGAATAGAGCCATGATATCCAGACAGAACGGGGAGTACAACTGGAATCTGCATGTTGAGGAAGTGTTTGAACAGGCTAATTTAGCGAACATCGAAACTGCAGAAAGTGAGAAGGTGACTGGAGAAAATCAAGCTTTCATGGCCGATGTGACAGATCAGCTCTCCGAGGTAAGTACTAAACTCCATTGTACTAAATGTGAAAATCTGTCTGAACAATTGACAACTATAACTGATCAGTTTGTTAGTTTGGATGTTCAATTTAAAACATTAAAAGAAGATCATCATTTCACTAAAGCTAGAGAAAATAGTTACAAAGTAAAAATAAAAGCTAGTGAGAAAGATATCAGAAGTCTTAAAGCCAATCTAGCTGAGAAAATACAAGTAATTGATCTTAGTTATGAAGTGTTAGAAGAGAAAACCAAACTAATAGCTGAAAGGGATAAACAGATAGCTGATCACCAGGTGAAAGTGGTGGAACTTAACAGAAAACTTGAGCAATTCAGAAATTCCTCTACTATACTTGATCACCTCGTTAGTGATAAAGGTTCCCCAGTTAAAAGGGGAGGAATTGGATATCATGAAGTTCCACCACCTTACAATCATAATTACACTTATGATCCTAGTAATCAGAAATCTGTTGATGTTGATTTTGGTCAGACAGTTCCGGTTAAGGTTACTATTAAAGAACAAGAAGTTAGTAAAGGCGAAACAAGTAAGCCTGTTTCGAATGTTAAGATTTTTGCTCCTAGTCCTGTCTCATCAAACTCGGACAAGTCATCCGAGTCGAGAGAGACAAAGGAAGTGGCAGTGTTACGAAAAAGTGGAGAGAAACATAAAACAACTGAAAAGAAATCTCCACTAAACCCATATGTCCCACCATATGTGAGACAAATGGGCAGTAATGCAGCATCAACATCTAAAACAACTATTAAAAAGAAAGTTGAATACAGGAGTTGTTTCAGATCTAATCAATTAGGACACCTAATTGCAGATTGCCCTCTGAAGCAGAGATTCAGAGGTGTGAGGCCTCGAAAACTGAGAACAGAACTAACCGTAATCACTATAATGGTAAAAATGAAAACTCATCAAAGTTTAGAAATAGGACTAATCCTGGTTTTCAAAGAAATCAATCTCAGTTTTTCACTGCTAACAACCAAACCATAAGTAATAATTCATATAATTCACGAATGTATGGATGGCCTCATAGTCAATCTACAAGAAGGTATCCTTTTAGGACCTACAGAAATTATTCCGATACTAACTTTGGACAGCCAAAGTACGGGATGTATCGACCCAAGACCAATAGGTCTTGGGACCCCAGATTTTAATCCTCTGCTTTAATCGTGCAGGAACAGTTGAACAGGGCTGCAAACAATCTATGGGTTGTGGATAGCGACTGTTCCCGGCACATGACGGGTAACAAGAGTTTGTTACACGAATGGAAACCTGTTCAGGGAGGAAAAGTGAGTTTCGCTGGAGAGAGCGGTGGAAGGATCACTGGAATTGGGACGGTGACAAATGGAAAAATGACTTGACCCAACCCAATATCGGGCAATAATAGGCAAACCCAAAAGAATCTCATTTGAAGGGTGTGAAGAGAATATTGCGATATCTCAAAGGCAAGCCTAAGCTGGGGTTGTGGTACACGAAAGGAGGAGACTTGGAGTTAGTCGCCTACACGGATTCTGATTATGGAGGGTGCAATCAGAGTCGGAAGTCAACAACAGGTGGATGTCAGTTTCTTGGTGGCAGATTAGTGTCATGGCAATGCAAGAAGCAGAACTCAGTCGCCATTTCAACCTGTGAAGCAGAATACATGGCAGCATCTAACTGCTGCTCCCAGGTTCTTTGGATACAACAGCAATTGCGCGATTATGGTCTGAATTTCACTCATACTCCTATTTGCATTGATAACACTGCTGCTATCTCAGTAACTAACAATCCCGTAAAGCACAGTAAAACTAAACACATTGACATCCGTCATCATTTTATACGGGATTGTGCTGAGAAGAAACTGATTGTGCTCGAAAAGGTTGATACGTTAGATAATTTCGCTGACTTGTTTACTAAAGCGTTTGACAAAAATCGTTTTCAAAACCTTGTTGAGCTGAATGGGATGATCAATCCCGAGTGACCGTGTTTTTGTCTTTATTTAAAAAAAAAAAAAACGTCACTATCGCTTAGAATTATGTCGGTTGCCTCAGTTTGAAGGACATATCTTCGGATATGTTTGGTCCTCATTTCTACTTGTAGAATATAAGGATAGCCATTAACCAGATGACTGAAAGTGACCGGGGCGGTTTATGATGTGTTTTTATTCTTTCGCTGAAAATTAGTCGATCATACTTAGTTAGAAGGACACATACTTGTATGTGGTCGGTCCAGCTGATGCATTGGATCTTCAGGATAGCCGTTTACCTGAAAACTTCAATTTGATCGGGGCGATTGAAGTTAAAATTTTTTCGGGAGATGAAATTATTTTTCAAGTCTACTACTTCGTAAGAAGTTCCTTACTATGATTAACAGAAAATTGATCCAACCTTGGAAAGTGATAGATATACTGATTCTGTGTGCTTAACTAGTGAAGTTATTAGGCCTAAAAGACTTTAGAACAGTCATTGTATGTCATGGTAGCTTTTTATGGTGCGTAAAGATAGAAGTGATACTAACTAAATCTACTCGATTTTACGTGGAAACTCCTTAAGAGTTGTGCATGTCTCCATATATATCTTTCCGTATGATAGGCAGAAAAGCGATTACCCAGTCATACACGAGCCCGTGAGTGTTCTGATTCCCGTGAAGATAGCGTGTCAAGAAACTGCAGTGATCCAGATTCGGGACTTGCAGTTGTTCACTACTCTGAAGTTTGTGTAATGCTTAAAAAAAAAAAAAAAAATTTGTGTGTTATTGAGACATTTTAGAGTTCATAATGTTAAGACTTCTCAATCAAGATGCAAGATAGAAAACGGGAAGAAGAGTCTCAAGATCGAAGAGTAATTACTATTTAATCAGACACTACGGGTCGAGGTCAACTCGGGGTGACTTGGGGAAAGCCAAATACGCCTTGAGAATAGATAGGAGGCATCATAATCTCTGAGTTGTTGCCCATTTAAGTTTTGAGCTTAATTGAATCTAACCCGTATCACAGAAACAATGAAAACCATTCTAAGTTATTTACTTGCTTACAACCTGTTTCTTTATGTCATAATACAGCTGAACACGGATCTGTGTGACAGTCACTTAATTAGTATGATTCCTGTTCGGATCTTTTCTAAAACATGGTAGTCCCTATCGAGACTGAAATTTGATCCCGTGTACTTTATAGTTAAAATATTTTTCTACTTATGTAGTTGTTTGATTTTATACCTGATTATTTGGTCTTGATCGTATCATTTAACGCTTTAAAGGTTGTTTTAAAACTTAATTGCAAATTGTTCAAATTTTAGGGTTTGTTTTTGAAAATTTTAATATCGGCGAAGTTGTGCCTAACTTCGCCTGCAATAGGAGAAGTTATCCATAACTTCGCCGGTACAACTCTGACCCTATATAAAGGAAATTAAAGGTCAAACTGTTCATTATTTCAAAAACAAGCGAACTTATCTTTCGTTAACCCAGCGAACTTATTTCCTAAACCCTAAGCGAAATTATCGTATCGATCTCATCTGTGTTAATCTTTTTCGATTTCAACTCCGATTAAAGGTGTGTAGGGTTAGTGTGTCGAATATTCACCGTAATTGATGTTATTCAGAGGTCGTATCGACTCGTTTCGTGACCTCGAACTTTCGAAACCTTAACATCCGTTTTTAAACTTATTTTTACGTGGTCATACTCAACTTAATCGTCTAGATCGTCTTAAAAACGTGTTTTACGAGATCCGCGATCTCCAAATTGACCAAATCAATCCGTTCGAAAACCTAACCTGTTGCCGATTCATATTCGGCGAAGTTACAGTTTAGGCGAAGTTATCCGTAACTTCGCCTGAGGTTTAACTTCGCCTTATAATTAATTATGTAACTGTACTTGAGGCTATGTTGTGGTTAGGCGAAGTTATCATTAACTTCGCCTGGACCTTTTTACTTAACTGTTATCCGGCGAAGTTCAAGTTGAGGCGAATTTGTTCCCAACTTCGCCCCACCTCTAACTTCGCCTATACAGAATAAATCACAACTTCGCTCACGGTAACAGGCGAACTTGTGATTTGCCTTGACGTTTATCTAACTTAGTCTGTTTGTTGCAGATATGGCTGCTGTAGCTGGAGCAGGCGGCGCAGGCGGTAATGATGGTGGTGACAACCAACGACAGTTCTTCCCGGATCATAACATGTACATAACATTAGACCCGGAGGTGAGCGGAGTTGATGATTTCCGCGAAATCATCACGTTTCTTCTACGCTCGCGTATATTCCACGCGATTACCACAACGCTGCCGATATCCTTGCCTAACATTAAGGATTTTTGGCAGACCGTGGTGTATGACTGTCGCGTCGAGCCCCCGGTGATGCGCGCAACGGTCAACAATCAGATTGTTCAGTTCTCATCTGAACAAATCCGGGCGGCTTTGCGTTTTGGAGATGAGACAAGAGACGACCCGACAGATTTTGTGGCTCCATTCCGTGATGGAGCGTTTTTGAGAATGGAATACTCTGGTCCCTTGGGGGACACTCAGAGACAGAAGGGGTTCTTACTGGACCAGTGGCGCTTTCTCATGCATGTCATGATTGTGTGCATGTCAGGGAGAAAGGCTGGTACAGATGGCATGGGCGCGACCATGCAGTCGGCGATGACTGCTCTGACTTATAATAAGCGTTACAGCTTTAGTCAGATGGTCTTCTACGTGATCGATCGACAGAGAAGAGCGGTGGCGCGTGAGAGATTTATCATGTATCCAAGATTCCTCCAAATGATCTTAAATCATGTTGCTCCAACGCTACCTCAGCGCCGCCCAATCAGATACGTGGAAAGTGTGAGCAAGAGGATCTTCGCCCAATGCAGATCTTCTAGTGCGAGGAGCAAACCTGAGCTCCGTCCTCGACATACTCAACTATTTGGGTACTTGATCAACCCGGAGTATGTGCCAGCTCGTGGGGACGAGTTTCGGGACCCGGCACCACAACAGGCTGGAGCACCTCAAGCTATACCTGCTGCTCCTGTTGTGTCACCGGAGGAAGATGTAGACCTTGATGCTGCATTTGGTGGTCAAGGCTTCTTTGATATGGATCGGGTTGATCCTGAAGAAAATGTGAAAGTATCATTTGAAAGGTTTACGAGTGTGAATGTGACTAGGGAAGCTACAACGGTGGCTGACTCTGATTCTGAAGATGAGTTGGCCGAAGCGAGACGGATTTTTGTAACACAAGAACGAACTCATGGGAAATGAAAGAGAACCGATGATGACAGCGAGTCAGATTATGAGGAAGAAGTACAACAGTTGATCCGGATATCAAGAAGGGAACGGGCAGGTGCAGGTTCGGGAGCTGGTGAGAGCTCAAGGGTGGTACGTTTCACTCCACCAGCACTGTCCGGTATGACCATGGTTCCTTCTTCATTACCTGTTACAAGGCCAAGCGCCACGGATGTTCCCGTGGTGGCTACCTCATCTGCATTTGGCCTCCCACCCACTACATTCCAACTTTCGGCTCCTGAGATTGTATCGTTGCCGCCTCCAACTCTTACTCCAACGGAGGCCGTGGCAAGATTTATAGAGTCGACGGTTGTAGCAACTGCAGGGTTGTCAGTAACGATACCACCTGCGGTAACGTTTACACTTACTTCTGAGGTCCCGGTTACATTGGAAATCCCTCCTCAGTACACTCAAGATATATCACATCTGAGGTTTGATTTCGATGCAACCTTATCAGACTCTGAACGAGTAGCAGTACTTGAACGGGTCGTGGCAGAACAATCAAGGGTGAATCTTATCCAGACCCATGCTATTCAACGCCTCGTTGCAGAGAATCAGATACAGTCGTCCCTGCTGGTTGAACATGGCAAAATCATTGATGCTTTGAAGGAGTTCTTGGCATCTCAGGGGGAGACGAGCTGTAAGGGCGATGAGCTGAGGACTAAGAAGAGAAATGATCGAGACGATGATCCCAATGCATCGAAAGGTGTAGGTGGAGAGTTGCCAAGAACTGAACAAGCTCTTGGGACTTCCACAACTCAGGGGGAGTCAACAAGTGCAGCTGGTGGTGATGATGTGGTTGTAGTGGATGTTGAAGAGATGGATGATGAGTTTATAAGTGATGATGATGTTTCACCAGTTGAAGAGATAGAGAAGATTGGTGCAGAGATTGTGATTGATAATGATATTGAAGAGGGAGAGATTGTAGAAGAGAATGTGGAGCATGAGATTCCGGAAGTCGATAAGGCAGATATGAGTCAAGAGATTGGAAATGATGAGACTGAATGGGAAGAGCAGCCTAGATGGAAAGAAGGCTATGCTCAGTGGTTTGTAAAAACGAAGAAACCGGCGGTCCCTACTATGTTTAAGAAGAGTTACAACATTAGAGGCTATGCTGAAGCGAGAAAGGGGATTATATGCTGGATATATGATGAGAAGTTGAGGCTCTTTGTGATTAAGAGGTATGATGGTGTTCAGTACTTTAAGAGGCTGTTGAGATCATTGAATACATTGCCAGAATGTGAAGTGAAAGACTTAGCCAGATTGGGGTTAATAAACAGAAGTGATGATAACATGGCTAGAGTCATTGGGAAGATTGTTTGGAAGGAATGTATAAAAGAGAAGAAGTTCGAGCTGTTGAAACCACAAAAGGGAAAACTCATTGAAGACAAAGATAGAGGGATGAGAGCAAATGGCAAGCCTTGGATGATTATGAAGTATAAGCCGATCCGGTGTTTAAAAGAGGTGCCGATGAAACAAATGCCCAAGGATGTGCTGAAGGATCTGAAGTGGTGGTATGTAGATTGTGAAACAGCTGAAGCAGTAATGGAAGACGAAGATGAACAAGAGCTGCTGAGAGTCTATGATCCGATGCATCTAGTGAACTTGTCTCAAGCTGATCTGCAGGTGCTGAATGAGAAGAAGATATTTTATATTCCTGCTTGGAAAGACGAAGTGAAGAAATATCAAAGAATTGTATCAGTTTGTGTACGTGAAGGAGTTCATGCATAAAGATGAAGATACAAGATTGTTGAAGATTACAAGACACGTGTTTGAAGATAAAGATTGAAGCTACTGCCAAGGGGGAGTCTGTTGGTACATGATGTCAGTAGTTCAGTATATAGTGTCTGTAATCGAGTCATTTAGATTTGTATTTTGTATTAAGCGAAGTTAGCTAACAAGTTCGCTGATATAGGCGAACTTGTTAGATAAGCGAAGTTAGTGACAACTTCGCCTGAACATGCCAGGCGAAGTTGTCGTGGTTATATAGCCTTAGGTTACGGCTGAGTTAGTAACGAAGTTTTTAGTTTACGTGATTACGAGTTGTGTAATCAGTGATTGATATCACGTGTTTCCAGTTGCAATATACAACGTGTCTTTGCTTATTGTAACGTGTGTTCGATCGTGTTAAGGTATATCGTCTTCTACGCTCGTAACGTCTTACGTAGGGATTCCGCACCTACGTAGAACGAGATATTCCGTGTAGATCCGGCTGGGAACCTACAGACACATCTTTATTCGCTATTCCCTTATATGATAATGATCACATAATCATACTTTTGGCGGGGTTCATGGTATAATGTTCATTCAGAACTAAAACTGATCGTAGTATCGGTTTAAGTTGTACGGCGCACACGTTTAATTGGTTATACCTCTTGTACCCCTGTTTCATGTTTGGTTTGTTTTATACTAGTTGATTTCCCCAAACATTCTCAACAAATTATTTCTGCCCAATTCAGAGGCTACCACACCGGCTTGTGTCACGGCATTCTCAAAAGTTAAGTGGCTAACTAAATGAAATACAGTTTCTATTTCTTGGGCTACTAATCAAACCCTTAATCGAACCAGATCGTTAAAACGGTTTTTGCCTTCCAGTTAGCTTGCCTTTTCATTCATTTTTTTTTTTCAGATTCGTGTTCTTATTTTTAGATTTCATTCCTTGGGCGAAAATATTTTAATATAATGGTATTAAGTTTTGCCCAAGTCACGCAGATAATTACCTTTTGTTCCCGAATTCGTTCAATCTATTTCTACCACATAAGGGCGTGGCTAAGTAGTGTAATAATAACGTGATCACCGATACAATTTGCTGAGAACTACTGGTACCGATAACAAACTTTATCATGTCGATCCATCTTACTAATTCCTTTGATTCTTTAGTACCACTAAAATTTACATGTTTGCACAACTTAAATCGTTTAAATGAGTATTCCAGTCGTGAATGATCACGGTTGCTACGACTAGTATTCATGTTCGGTAAAAGATTTTTGTTGCCAACGACATTTAGTGGGAGAAATTATCGTTATCAATAGTAGCATTATTGCTCAATGGGGGAGTATTATTCGTGACAATGTTCGAATTTATCAAGAAAATAACATTTGTAACTGTATTAGTATTAGGCGGCAAAATAATATTCGTGGCCGTATTAGTGTTGGGCATTTGATTTGTATTCATTGTCGTATTAATGTCGGCAGCTAATCGCGCTGCGATTGTCAGAGTTACTATCCGTAGTTGCCGAACAACCATTTCGACCACAACTGCCTCAAATCACGAGTTTGTTTTCTTCGGGGCCATTCTATAATGATAAACAACTAAACTTCACACAACAGTAATCTTCCCTATAACTCATTGCGCAGAGAATCACATTAGCTAACATTCAGGTAATTCAAATAGCAGATATGTATTACACACATCGAATCATATATTCATATACCCAAGATAGTACCTAGATTTAGCCTGACAAGGTCATTGTTTGCTTGCATGTATCGAAAATTGTCATCCTGTGACAAGTAATTTTAACCCAGTAAGGGTCAATGTTTGTACTAATGGATCCAAATTGCTTCCCACATCAGCATAGCTCACTACCAAATGCTTGCAGGGAGTATCGAAACTATACACAACAGTGTCATACTATCCTCGTCTACCCGGGCACATAGTATAATAATCACGAATAGTTCACAACTTGTACAACAATTATTCATATGCAATCCTACCATTGGGTAACTGTTTATCATGTCTCTCCCGTAAATAGACATTTGTTCGTTATGAGTTTAAACAGTATGTTATAGTCGGGAGACATTTGTATACTCCTCTTGACCTTTGGGTGTTATTAAGTATAATTACAAAATATTCTTTCATCAGGTCACTCAGTACCCGTAAGCATGCTGGGTCTACCAAAAGTGATGATTTATTAGTTGGGAATAAGTAGATTCTCAATAAGCCAAGACACGTCATTGGTCCGCGGCGTGAGGTTTCCCTTCTACGACAAATCGAT
The DNA here is from genome assembly GCF_021521415.1 of Bidens hawaiensis. Taxonomy (NCBI): domain Eukaryota; kingdom Viridiplantae; phylum Streptophyta; class Magnoliopsida; order Asterales; family Asteraceae; genus Bidens; species Bidens hawaiensis. The sequence continues at coordinate 1,650,302 of NW_027491317.1, forward strand.
CGGAGTGGCAACAATATGGGAGTGGTTGAAAATAGTTGTATACATATGATTTGATAAATTTGCTGATTAGTTAAGTTTGGCAGGGTTGGTTGTGCTGATGATATGAAAGATTTTTGAAGTACATATGGTAAATGATATATACGGGTGATCATGGTTTGTCCTATATCGAGGATTTCGTGTAAAGTAGTTATTATATTTATAATTTCATAAATTGGGCTCGTCAATAGGTATTTTCTTAGGAGCAGTGTTTATTTTTGAACAACGGAAGTGGAAAGATTACTAGAAAACAGTTCAGTCTACTGTTAGAAACTGGTATATGAGATAAAGATTAAGCCCGAATCGAGAAGTGTTGTGTTCCCTTGAGATGAACGTATGTAGATCACACCTTCCACGGTTCCTCTCTAGGCCTTGATTTTACGCTCGGTCTGTGGTTCTATCAAACAATAAGATTCAATTTGGACTCGATAGAACGTCTACACATTCTCGTTCACAGGCATCATCAGTTCTTCATTCAATATGAGGCTTCCGATTTCGGCACCTTTCATTTCAACGATTTGTTATAGAAATAATATCTTTCAATAGTAGGGAATCAGGGTAGTGAATATTATTACGTAAGGCCAAATAAAATATTTTATTTGTTATGGTCAGGTACAATATTAATTATGATAAAATATAATATTATTTTTAATAAAATACACTTTTAAATTAATATTATTTATAATCGGATATAATATTCGTTACCCGGAGAATTAGTATTATCGACAATGCAGTACGTACACGTATTCGTACACCTTGTTCCAGATAGGCACGTATGCGTGTTATATATATACATACTCAGCATTACCTTTTATACACGTATGTTGCCATTTTTACCTACCCGCACATTCCGGGACTTCTCCCCGAATTCCCTCGTACAAGCAAGTCTGTTATTATGTTCCGGACCACAATAACTCACTTGCCCTACAAGTTCATCCTGGCATCCATCAGAATATAATATTAATTTATTATTTAAATATTTCCCAGAGTTAATCGAGCCTACGGTTATATTTTAGGTACCCTAAGGGATAACCTAATCCTTTATAACCAATGGCTCTGATACCAACCTCTGTCACACCCCGACTAGCACAATGCGGAAGCGTAAAACGGGAATGTAACAGACACCTCTGGTATCAATAACATTGTTTATAAAGAAACGTTACAACTAATTTACATTATTTACATTGGTCTATCTTTTATTACAAACTAGGTGTTACACCAAAATATACTCATAAGCTACTCTAGCCATACTGGTAGCCTTGCCTCTATTCACACCGCATCAATCACATTTAGTAACAGGTAGCACACAATCACAGATTTTCCAACTTCGGAAACCCTGAAAAGCAGTTTAAAACGGGTCAACTACTGGAGTTGGTGAGTTTCACGAGTTTCATGAAAACAGTAATGAGTATTCACAAGTCAACACTTGTAATCATGAAATAAGTATGTATGTATGTAAATGATGTATATGATGTAATTATGCTAAGCTACAGTGAAGCCTGGACTGTTCGTGCTGCGTGCCTCCATTTTCCACGCTCAATCAACCACTGTGGCCCCTTTCAGCCCACAACATGCCCCGGTAGCTATGTCTAGCACTAAATAGCTGGTTCGTAAAAATTATGGTCATGTGCAAACGGTTTTGGTGTCTCGGCAAACCGTGCCGGCTCCGTTTGGGTTTGTCAAACCAATAGTACTATTCACAAGCCACCGGCTCGAAGTTAATCACTGTGTTAGTGGGGACTTTCGTGTGTTAGCACTTAGATAATTCACATCAGTACATGTTTCAGGTATGTATATGTAATCAAACATGCTTTTCACCCCAAAAGTTCGTAAAACAGTTTAAAAGTGGGGTCAAGAAACTCACGGTTTAGTAGATATTCAGTACTGTATCAACTCGTGGTTTGTTCAGTCCGCTATCAGTAGTTCCTATAATCAATATTATAATAATATTTATATTTTAATATTATTATAATCTCAATACTAAACTGGGCTGTATAACTAATCTTGGTGTAGCTGGAACGCCCAGAAATTGGCAATAGGCTTAGGTTGTGATGTTGTTCAATGTCTAATACTCAAAATCGAACTTGGCTTAGATTCTCGTTTTCCTAGCTGGGCCAAGTTACTCGTTTACGTGTTCAGAAGAAAGTTATGGGGAAATAAGCTTGAGTAATTGTATTGGTTAACAAAATGATTAAGTTATAAAGAAGAATCACCTATCAGGGTCCCGGATTAGCCACGGGGCCCGTTTCCGTTTATTCAGTTTGATTTGAGAAAAAACGCGCACAATCCACCCGGATTGTCCAGGTTTCTCATAGAAAAGTTCATTTTTACTTAATTAATCCAACAATTTGATTTTTGATCACTCTTGGTGTTTTGATTTTCCCGCAGGTTCACTAGTCGTGAACTTGCCGGTTGTTATAAAAACTGAATTTGTTTAATATTCAGATTAGCATAATTAATTAACCGTTAATCATTAAATTATGAAAATTTAACCACTTATCAATTAAAATATGTAGATTTTTATAAAAATATTTTTGGAATTTATTTACTGATTTATTAATTTATAAAAATTCATTTTATCAGCTATATTTCGCCTGAAAATTGTCCGTTTACCCCAAACAACTTGCAAAAATTCTACAAAAATTCCTGAATACTCAAATCCTGTCCCAAAACAACCTGTGTTAATTCCAGAATGTAAAAAGCTCGTGCAATATTCTTTTCGGCCCAAATTCGGCTGTAAAAATTCACACGAACGCAAATAAACAAAACACCTTTAAACTTCTCCAAATGATCCCAAAATTCATACGTGATCAAAATACATCAAATCTGAGATTCCAGAAAAATTTCATAATTTTTGAAGTATATTAGCTATTTTTCCCAAATAAACGTCCCTATTCGGTAATATTTTCACCAAATATTCTCGGATGGTCGAAAAATTACCAAATTTGAACAGGGACTTATTGACATGGTCCCTGATGTTTCTAAAAAATTTCAATTCCTAACAATATCCACATCAAAACCTTAACCTAAATAGCCCGTAAGCGAGTGTTTCGGCATTACCTTAGCGGGTTTGGCTCGTTTCCGACCTTTTTAATCAAGTTTTCAGGTTCTTGTGCTTCTAATCAAGCTAGGTACAAGTCCTATATCACAAACCAAGCAATATTTCATCAACATAACAGCCCTTAAGTTAGGGTTTCGGCTAGTGTACAAAAACGAACTTTTGAACCGTAAAAACGTCGTTTCAACCCTTTAATCCGTGTTTATGGCCAAAAAAAACTATCAAAACAAGTTACTTACCATGTGTATGATCAAAACATGTTTATGGACCATTTTTAGGAATTTTACACGGTTAGGAATGATTTTTAGTAACCAAGACATGTTTTTATGGTATTAAATAAGTTTAAACAAGTACAAAAGCTACTTATTTAAGTCCCTTACCTTAGGGTTTGAAGGTTTTTAGCTAGAACAGAAGCTTATGTCCAAAGTTTTCAGGAAAATAAGGCTAAAAATATCTTGGATCTAGTTTAAATATGAAAGGAAAATGAAGGGGGGTGGGGGTGGTGGCGGTTGCGGCCGGAGCTCATGGGCTCATTTTGGGCCCATTTTGGCCCAAGTTTCTGATTTCTCAAGCCCAAATACGAAAAGCCCGGTCCAAATTTAGTTCGGGTTCGGTTTTTGGCGCGAAAAACTTATCGGGTGCGTTAAACAGTGCGAAAACAAGTGTTTTTCGGCTAGTTTTGTGTAAAATTATAAAAACATACTATATGTTTGTAAAAATCAAAAAACTATTTTCACGGATCGCTTAAAACATTTCAAATAAGTGTTTGATAAGTCTTTTTCGGCTTAACGGATGATACAATGCTTGGTTTGTAACTATCTTTCGCGTTTAAATCTGTAGAGGGTGGTTAAACGAGCATGTTTTCGTTTAACTTGTTTGCTATCGAACTAAGGCCATATTATTAATGTTTTAGCTTGTATTAAACATATATCACTTATAGATGGCCCCCCGAGATATCTGGGTCATAACCCGACCCGTTCGGTTAATCGTTCGTTTGTTACGCAAAAGGTGTTTATTTGCTTATTCGGTTTGTGAATACCAAGGTGTATCCGGTTTTGTCACGAATGTCACAGTTCTTGATCGTTTATCAAAGAAGTGATGTGTGGCAAATTCAAGTTTTCTGGTGGAGCAGCAGGCCTCACAATCTCTGATCTGACTACAAGTCTACCAAACCTTGTTGGAGAGTTTTTCTTTTCATTTTCCCTCTTAGACTCTTCAAACCAATTTCTGATAGTTTCATCAGTCTGCATCATCAGTTTTCCCAAATTTGCATCACTTTTACAGAGAGTGCTTTCTGCCCTTTCTTCTTCTTGTTTTCTCAACTTTGCGGCCAATAGTTCTCATTCAGTTTCCAAAAGTAGTCTTTGCTCTATATGATATATGTCAAGTAATTGATCATGAGACATGCTATCAAACTCGGCTTCGGTCATCCCCTTTCCCATTACAATATCATTCAATGTCTACACTCTTTGGGGATCACTAAACCATTCAACCACTTCAGCCTTCTTCTTCTCACCTTCTTCTCTCTCTTTTTGCATCTGCGTCTTTAGTTTTCTCTCCCTTGCACAATCTTCAGTACAATTTTTTTCTTTGTGGGAGTCCTTGACCATTTTTACTTTCTTCTTCAATTCTTCGAGATACAGGTCAATGAGAGAGTTGTACTTGAATCCATGTAATTGCAAGAAGTTGATATGTTTGTGTTTTCCTTTTAACTCTTCATAACTTCTCTCGTCACGAGCTATTTTTTCAATCATTTTCTTGCTTCTCTCGATCTCTTTAATCACACTCTGTCCTTCATCCTTTCTCCTTCTCACTTTGTATACGTAATCTGCTACATCATCAACAAGAGCGTTCTTGTACATTCTATCAAACGTGTTAAATGATTGCAGATTGATATAGGCAGGTCTATGTCCAGCTTGTAGCATAAAGTCCCTTTTAGATTCTCTACTTCTCCAGCGTTCAGCCTCTTGTGCAATGTTTTCTCTAGACATCCTCTGCAGATATTTCATATCATATTTAAGGCTCAAAAGATAGGCTTTATCTTCCTTTCCTTTGTCTTTATCCCTTTCTGCCTTTTCTTCCTTTTGATCAAGTTGCATATGTTCGTCCAAGTTGTGTAGAGCCTCAATCGTTGGTTCTACACTTTGAGTAACTACTGGCTCAGCCACAACCTTGGACTTTTGCTTACTGGTGTAGAATTTTTTTACCGAATTTTGTCTTTTGGTTTTTGGGGTCTCAATTTCTGATGTTTCTTTCTTTTTCATGCCCCCTAACCTCAAGCTCTGTCTCAGTGATAACTGGTTCGGTCACCATAGGCTCTCCAGTCATTTTGGCAGGTTCATCATCAATGATCTCTTCAACTCTTGGCTCTTTAATGTGAGGCTCATCATTTAATGATATCATCAATCCTTGGCTCTAGTTTATCTTTCATTAACAGCTGGCTAGCTCTCCAGTGTTCTCTTCTTTCTTCTACTTGAGCTCTTCTAGCCGCAGCCACTGTCTCTAGTGCATACTCATCAGGATTCAAGAGAATGTCATAATATGTCCTAAGCATGACCAGTTGAGCAATTAATTTCACATGAGTATCCTATGGCATTTTTGGTCCTTCATCCTTTTCAGGTTCATCTCTAACACCATGACCAAATTCTATTTCAGTTTCAGGCTCAGGCTCTGCACGCTCGGGCTCATCATCAAGTTTTGCTATTGGAGTTTGTTCTTAAGATTGTTTCCCTTTTAATTTCTCCATAGCTGCCACTATAGCCTTATCAGCCACTCTTCTAAACTTTTCTTCTTGTTCTTCTTTCTTCTTCATGGCAATTAGTGCCTCTAATACTTCTTGTTCAATTTCTTCCTCTTCTTCAACAACTTTCATTTTCTCCCTGTCTTCATTCATCAATCTTATCGTTGTCTGTACGGATTCATCCTCAGCTATGTCAGGGTCATTGACCTCATTTATCTCAAATATATCTTCTTTCGAGATTATCCTTTGAGCAGCTTTTGGTTGTAGGTCTTCTTCTGGCAGAGCGACCCCCTTCCCTTTAGTTTTCTCTTCTTAATCTGCTCAGGGGTCTCTTCTACATCAACAGTCTCCCCCTCTTCACCAACATCTCCTGTTACACCATCTTCTTCATATTCTTCATTTATGATCCGTAGGGTAGTGGATGTTCCCACTCCAACCTCTTCCTCACCAATCTCATCATAACATTCATGAATTAGCTTTAGAGCCTCTGCTTCCTCATTAATATTCTCCCCTTGTTTTGGTGCATCTGAGGTCTTCTTAACCTCAGCCTGCTCCAGGGTTTGAATCCTGAGTAAGGCTTGCTGCAGAGCATGCTCTAGGGCCAGGTTCTCCTTCTCTAGAAATGCACTTTTCTCCTTCAGCATTATATTCTCAAACTTCAAATCAGCATTTTCATTTATGAGAGTATAGACATTTGGGCTTTAAGGTGGTGTCTCTTGAGTGGGTTTATAGTCAGGTTCAGATAATGGTTCAGGTGAAGAGGTTTCTAGTGAAGGGACAATGTAAGAGATACTTGTAGCTTGAACAGGTGGTGATCTATGAGTGGGTGCAGATCGAATAGGTTTATGTAAACGTGAAGTTGGTGGTGTAGGTACATGTGTTTCTTGAGTAGATGGATCTGGTGGTGACATGGGTGATGAAGAAGTGATTAGTTATTGGATCGGTGAAATTGGTGGTGTTGGGAACGTTGTGTCTTGAATGGGTTCAGGACTAGAATAGATTGGTTTAGTTATAACAGGGGATGAGTGAACTGTATCATAGGTGGGTTATGATCCAAGAGAGGATGTGTTAATAGTGTCTTCAACAGGGTCAGGTGACTTAGGTGGTGTGATCCTTTGAATAGTATCTGTCACATTGGAGACTATGTTAGCAACAAATGAATCATCATCAACTTTTTCAGTTTCCATCCCACAGGAACCTACAGCTGTTCCTTTACATTGTAAGCTTCACTAACAAGTTGTGCTATAATAGGCTCATCTATTACTTGTTCTGCTTGTGGCTCAACAACAATAATTTCACCTCCTGCACCATCATCATCATCATGCTGATCATCATCATCACTGTCAGAATCTTCCTCACTCTCATCCTCCTCCTCCTCATCCTCACTCTGTGCAGGATAAGCCGGGTACTTCCATCACTTCAATAATCGGATCAAGAAGACAAGGTAGGATGTCCCATTCCGCATTCTTATTAAATTAACTCCTTGCTCCTTTGATTCTCTTGTAAATATTTGGATCTTGCAACCTCAAATGTTCTCCTGTCAAATTCAGCCCTTGCAAGTATCGATTAATCAAAATTTGCAGGAATCGTGGATACATTAGAAATCTTTGATGTACTTCCTTCCAGCATTTGCAACTAAACCATTGAATATGAACCTTGAAAACTTGAAAGGTTGTCTAAACAAAATTGCCACTGTCATAGATGCAAGTTATCTGCTCAATAACGTCTATGTCCCTCTTCTTGGAGATAGGGATTGAATCACATGATGTATCAAAAATCTGTAGGTCAATGGAAAGCTTCCCTTTTGGAATTAACCTTCATGTATACCACCTTGATAACGGAGAAACTCTTGGAAAATACTTAACAATCTTGGGGTAGAATAGAGAAGTTGTTGTTGATGATTGTCATTGAGTTTCAGGGCCTCTCGTATGGAGGCTTCGATTATCTCAATATCTTGATTCAGCACTGAAGCTTCGATTCTCCTCCCATTGATGTCATTTGCATATGTAGCTGAGCCCCAGAAAACGGCGATATGATTTCTGTATATGGTTGGATTTTCAATCAGCGCCACCAGTAAATTAGTGTTGTTGAGAAAGTTAATGATAAACTCCAACTCACGATTTTCATTATCGACCTCCAACCGGGCGCACATGTTATGTTTGGGTTCGAACTTCAAAGCCATCAGTTCTGCAAAATAAAGAAATAATCAGTACCTATAAAAGCAGAATCAATAGTGGCAAGTTAGTTAATGAAGAGAATTCGTCTTCAGTAACTTGTTTCGTAGTAGTTTGCGAACCAACACAAATAAAACAAACAGTTAATGAGTCGTTCAATAGAAACACTAATTTCGATACTCGGAGACACGATGACGATAATCGATATCTTACCAAGGTCGAAACAGAGCTAATGGTACTATCGAACAATAATTAAGCACAATCGAGAGATTTCGAGCAACTGGAGACGCACGAGCAAGGAGGTAGTAAGGGTTTAGGTTGAGAGAGGGAAATGAAAATGTTTGGAGAATTTTCTAAGTCCTCCTTTTATACCTAACGTTTCAACAGTACAACATAGATTTGTCGTCTAGTGGACGTCAGAAGTCATTTAATTTGAATTTGAAATTTAATGTACCTCCCTTGCTCGAGCATATAACCAAAATTCTCTGCCTCCTAGCATACTCGAAAGTGCTGTTTTTAGTATGCTCGAAAGCAGACTTAGCATATTTAATAGTTGATTCCAGGTTTGCTCGAGATAGATCTGTGCTCGAGTATTTGCCTTATCCAAATTTCTATCAACTTTCACACAGATCGTACTCGAAAATACTTAGAAGAATATTTAGTCAGCTTAACCTATTCGAGTTAAACCTTATGCTTGAAAACATAACAAACATCTCACATGCTCGAAACACCTAGAAAAATATTCAATCACTCAATCGTACTTGAAACACATCCAAATCATCAACTCTACTCGAACATACTTAAAAAAATATTCTATGGTTACTTATGCTCGTAGATTTAATCCTAAGTGTCTAGCCAATGCTCGAATTACTTAGCAGAATCTAACATTCCAATTTCGTGCTTGTTAATCCAAGCTTAATCATCTAGCATACTCTCATGCTCGACGACACTTAGAAAGATCTATCATGACTTAGCTTGTGCTCGAATTACAAACATGCTCGAAGAAGGTAACTCATGCTCGAAAACACTTTGTGAAAATACATTAAGACTAAATCTGTGCTCGAAACATACACATGTGAAGAAACAAGAATCTGTACTCGAATTACTTTGAGAAATCCATAGCATATAATTCTGTGCTCGAGAACCATGATTAGTGCTCGAAAGACTTAGAAAACATTTCACTACATATCATTGAGCTCGAAGAGCAATAGTTTGTCAATACTAGGTACAGAAGCATGCTCGAAGCACTTAGAGACCTCATTTAACTGATAGAACATTCTTAAAAACAGTTTTGTCAAATCAGATAACAGTTTGTCAAGTAAATCATGCATGTACTGTTAATAAACATTGTCACACACCAAAACATGTTACTTAAACCTTCAAAACTCATTGACAATATTATTTTAGACACTGAGTTGAGATAAGCATTTAGTTTAAGGTGAACTAAGAGATCAGATTTCAGTTAATATTTTAAACAAACATTTTATAGAAAGATCTCAACATGGGATCATACTGTTTAATTACTTTCACAGCACTTCATGGTTGGCATTATTGTGACCAAGTTCAGGTTGACAGTGTAGATGAACTTTTCATGATTGTCATTGTTTTCAGTGATATTTTTAGGGTTCAATTAAGTGCCAAAGTTTGTATGGTCAACACTTTAGATCTAGTTTGTCCTTAATCTCTTCTCAAGGCTTATTTAGCTTTCTCCAAGTCACCCCAATTTGACTTCAACCCCCTGATGCATTGGTCAAAATATTTTTGTATATCTGAACAGTTTATTTAAAAGCAGACTTTAAGGTTGAACGTTGGACTTACATGCCATCCGGACTTACATGCCTTACATTCAGGGTGTTTAGAACTTATTTGAATACCCCACCCTTCTGGTTCCTTTGGTGCCCCTTTAATTATGATTAGTTTTATAAATACATAACTTTTATATGTAGCATATTCATATAACCTCTTTTTTTATATATATAGTAGCATATATTACTTATTGCTCAATTATTCATATGAAAGTTTTTGGTGACCAATACATCAACAGGCTTCTGTATGACTGAATAATTACCTTTCTGCCCTTCATGTGGAGAGATGTGTAAGAGAAAAATTTTGATTTTCAAATGTATCCCCACATCAAACCTTGCAGATCCATTATGTTTATATTACTTAGACAACTGCTTACCGTAGAAAGTTGTCACACAGTGTCAATGACTGAATTTGGTCTTTTAAGCTTCTAATCAGTGTGTTAGATTAATCAGTCAGTTTTCAGTCATTTCCCAAAGGTTGGATACTATATCTATCACTAAACCTTTTCAAGCTTCAATAAAGCTTGCAACTGAATAATTTTATCATTTCTCCTATGAGTTCACCAAAAATTGTCTGTTAAGTCAAAAATCATATTAATTATTTCAAAAATCACTTTCTTTTAAAAACATCATCTTGCCCTTGATTTTGAAAAACAATTTGTCGTTCCGAGACATGTGACGTACACACAGCATTTAAAATTCACACAATCAGCAAACACATATAGTCTTGAATAATCTTTTACTCGAGCACATATGAATCTCATCGAGCAGAGACAGTGTCTATCATTTAAATGCATGTGCTCAAAGAACTTAGAAAAATATTCTAGACATAACTTTGTGCTTGAGCAACAGACATGTGCTCTAAATACTTAGAAAGATTTCCAATACATATGTCTGTGCTCGAACAGTGGAAGTATGTCATCTATGCTCGATATACTTAGAAAAGTTTTTCAAGTCATATTGTCTGTGCTCGAAGAGCAACCAAGACAATTTCAAGCATAGATTCATACTCAAGGTACTTAAACCACTTAATATAATCAAATTTCATATTTCACACATTCATATTTATCCAGGATGAATGATTTGTTCATGTAAGCACACTTATTCATACTTGAAACAGGTCTATCTAGCATTGATCATTTCAAATGAACCTTATTCAAACATCTCAACATTCAGACTCAAATAGATGCATGTCTACAGCAAATGATAGTCAGTATTTGCATACACAGCATCATTAAACTATCACTTAATCTTTTCATAAGCAGGCACACAAAAACATAATCAGTAAGCATGTGTCACACAATCAAACAAGCATTAAGGAAGCATTTAACATGTTGTCATTTTGAGTGGCTTTGCCTAAACATGCAATCAAAAATAGAGAGTAAATAGCAGATAGTCAATTAGCAACTCACTTAAGCATATTTCATCAATTAGACTTCATCAGCATTAATCATTCCTAGGCATTTTAATAGAAAGTGAAACCTGGTTTTGTCTAAGGGTTTGGTGAATAAATCAGCCAAAATGTCAGTTGTATTTACCCTTTTCATTTCTAGTAGCCCTTTCTCATTGCAGTCTCTAATGAAATGATGCCTAATTTGTATATGCTTAGTTTTTAAATGTTGGACTGGCTTTTTAACCATGAACATGGCAGCAGTGTTATCATTGTAAATAGGAGTGAGTAAGAAATTCAGACCATAGTCTAGCAGTTGGTTTTGGATCCATAGAACCTGTGCACAACAGGCAGATCCAGCAATGTACTCAACTTCAGCAGTTGAGATAGACACTGCGGTCTGCTTCTTGCATTGCCATGACACCAGCCTATTCCCTAAGAAGATTCTGGTGGCTTCTAATCTTGCAACAAGGGCAAAGACTTCTTCAAAGTCTACTCCCTCTTCTTGTACGCATCCTAGAGCTACCAGTCTTGCTCTGTTCTTGATGACAATCCCTCTTTCATCCTTCTTGTTTCTGAAGATCCACTTGGTGCCAATTGCATATTTTCCCCTAGGTTTGTTAACCAAATCCCTAACATGTAAGTCCCTGAATAGAGCTAACTCCTCCTGCATGGCTTGATTGATGTTCTTTGGCTCAACTTGGGATAGAAAAAAAGCATAGAGACATATATTTACCTTTCAGAGGAACTTCTTTTCACTCTTTCATGCAAGTCACCAATAATGTTTTTTGTAGGATGATTTCTTTCGATAGATGTAGTCTAAAAAATATGATTTGCTGTTACTTCTGATTCAAGATTTGTCATATTCACATCAGAAGTTTCATTCTGAGGTTCTTCTTCAGATTCAAGAGACACTCGATATAGAGTTTTTGCAGATGTAGATGTTTCATAGTTCCAATCTGAAGAGAATCAAACAATGACTGGAATCTGTCCTCAAATCTATCTGTCTCTTCAGGTTGACTCTGCATTGGTTCACTTTCCATTTCACTTGGACCTTCATTGGATACTTCAATTGAAGCTTCTTGATCACTGACCTCCATTTCATTGGGTGTGATGTTGCTTCTTTCAAAGTTGAATCCTTTTCTCTCCTGTTGCAACAGATGACCACAGCTTGTCCAGATCAATTTACTTTTGCTTCCCTTTCTCTTCAATACTTGTTCTGAACATGCTGTAATCCATGTCTTCATTGTAGATCTTGAATGATTTAATCATCATTTCTAGATCAAACAGCAACTTGAGTCCTTTTACATTATCAAAGTGATTTTCATTGAAGATTATATCTGAAGACTCAATGACCACAAAGACTCTGTAAGCCTTTGTTTAAGATGAATAGCCCACAAAGAAACATTCCAAAGATTTTGATTAAAATTTGTTAAGATAGTCCTTTGTGTTCAGCAGTGAGCATTTACATCCAAATGGCTTCAAGAACTTCACATAAGGTTTTCTTTTAAATATTATCTCATATGGAGTCTTGTTGCGAGTTTTGTTCGAAAGAACCCTGTTTTACACATAGCATGCTGTGTTGATAGCTTCTGCCCAGAATGTCACAAGTAAGTTTGCATCAGCTATCATGGTTCTTGCAGCTTCAATTAATGTTCTGTTTCTTCTTTCTACAACACCATTCTGTTGAAAGATTCCTTTAGAAGTGCAGAATTCTTCCATCATGCCATTTTTGAATTCCGATCCAATGTCACTTCTAATTACTTTCAGCTTCTTCTCAAGCTGATTTTCCATTTTTAGTACATATGTCTTGATTAACTCTGGAGTCTCATCACTGCTTCCCACAAAGAAGACCCATGTAAACCTTGAAAAATCATCAGTTATCACTAGGCAGAATCTCTTCTTCCCATTGCTTGGAACACTTACATGACTAAACAGATCCATGTGATGTAATTTCAACACCTCATCAATTGAATTTATCCGTTTGATCTTACGTGAGGATTTATGTTATTTTCCTTTAATACATTAGTGGCATTTCTCTTCTAATCTGAACTCTCAAGTAGGATGTCCCACAACATGCTCACCTGTCACCAGTCTATTCATGTTTTTGAGATTGGAATGGCACATCTTCCTATGCCACAGTTGTGTTTCATTTTCAGTGGCTTTAGAAGCAAAACATGAACCACCTCTAGAGATTGCATTTTTCGTTCTTAGCTCATAGAGGTTCCCATTTCTTGGAGCCATCATCATTATCATTTCTGGAGGAATGATAAATTCTGGCTTCAGGATTAAGCAATGTTCATCATTGAAGGCAACCTTGTATCCTTTATCAAATACTTGAGAAATGCTGAGTAAATTATATTGTAGTCCTTAACATGCAGCACATTCTCAAAGGAAACTTTGCCATTTGTAAGAGTGCCTCTTCCAACAATTTTTTCTCCATTCTCATCACTTCCAAAGGCAACTGGTCCTTCAAATTTTCTTTCATAATTCACAAGTGCTTTCTTATCACATGTCATATGCCGGGAACATCCACTATCCATGTACCATATATCATTTTCATTCAGGGACTATTCCTGCATACATATACACACAAAGATCAATTACATTCTGATATACAAATTGTATCAGTTTGTAAGTCAGTGTCAGTTTGAGCCTCAACATGAGTTGGAACTGGATCTTCATATACTGTTTCACATGATTCATCAGAATCAGATTCAGATGAAACTGGTGACTTGATGCTTTCTTCAATTCTGTCAATAACATAGTCTTTCCAGTTTTTTACTTCCTATTTTAGTCTTCCATTGATATCCCCTTGGTTCAAATCCCTGTTTCAGGAGAAATTTTTCATCTCCATTCAGAATACCAGGTCTCATTTTTTATTTTCCTTTGTCACTTGACCTGTTTCTCTTGATAATGTTGTCTGATTCCTTTGATCCATCATTGATCTTTAGTACAGACTTCAACCTCTTTTCCAATATCAATATGTGATACTCATCATCAAATGGGTTCTTTTCACCATTCAAATACCTTTCATACATTTCCTTGTATCCTTTTATGTCAAATCCACAGATAATGTCGGGAACTTCAAATGACTCTTCCATAACCCAACATGAATCAGTGTGATGTCCATAGGCATCACACTTCTTGCACCATACTCTAGCAAAGCTTCCCATATCTTCAAGCAGTTGCTTGTCCTTGATTCTGTCACTGGGCTTTGGAAAGTCAAAACCTAAAGAGGTTTTTGGGCATAGAGAATTGGTGAAATCCATTTTGATAGGCTTGTTCACATCACGCACTTGAGGGTACTTTTCTTTGACAAAGTTGATCTTCTTCAGTTTAGTTGGAGTGCTTGATGAGCTTGCTTCTTGATCAGCTGCATACCTTCTCATTGGAACATACTCAACATCCCCAATGTCAAAAAGCTCATGGTTGGAGGACACAGGATAAATGGGAGGATGTTGATCATATGAGTACCTTTCTGATTCATTCTTCTTGTTCTTTGGTTCAGGTCTTTCACATATGTCAAATACCTAGTGTTCTCTCCTCAGTTTCTCATAATGCTTCTTTAATTTAGGGGTTGTTTTTGGCAGCCTTGGTAATTGTTCACTGTTTTTCTTCTTTGAAGCCTTCTTGTTCCTCTTCTGGTCATCTGAAGATTTGTCACTTCTGCAACTACAGGTGCTTCCTTCACTGGAGTATTCACTCCATTTCTTCTTTCCGTCAACCTTTTCTACTTCCATTTCATTTGACTCATAACAAACTCACCTTCATTGCTCGCACTCACATTTTCATTTCTGCTCTCTTTGTCCACCTTTAGTGGATATTTATCACAAAAAGGTGGTGGTACCTTCTTGTATTTCTCTTCAGGGGTCATCTTTTAAACATATCCCTCCCACTATGTTGTCGGTTGACACTAGGTTCTTCAAAAACTCCATTTGAATTAGCAATTTAGAGTTCTTGAGCTTCTCTTTAGTATACATCTTTTTCAGACCTTCAATTTCAACAATCATCTTTGATTGAGTCATGTAGGCTTGCATACAATCTTCCTCCAAAATTTTGATCTGATGTTCATATGTGGCTTCACTTGTCTCATAGACATTTAGAAAGGCCTCTTTCCTTCCACATTCAGATTTCCACTTTCCAATCTCCTTGTTAAGTTCATCAATTGTTAAAGAAGATCAGAAATAGAGGGTTCAGACTGTACCTGTAATCCTAAAGATTCTCCTTTCTCCTGCACCTTAGCCATGAATGCAACATTGGTTTTTTTCAATCTCAGCTGCATGGTTGCTCTAGTCAAACTCCCCATCTTGTGGTACCATAGTCACTGCAACATTTCCTTGATCTCTAGCCTGATTCACTGCGTTGGCATTTGCTCTATTTTGATTACCCTGAATTTGAAGCTGATTGTTTCTTGGTTATGGCTGAGTTTGTTGTTGTTGGGTTCTGTTATGATTCTGATAGGGATTGTGACTGACTAGCTAGTTTCTCTGTTAAGTCCTTTGGTAATTCTGATGTTGGGTCTGGTAGAACTGGTTCTGATTCACCTGATTACCAAATTGCTTTGGTTGGTTACATTCCTTGGCAAAGTGCTCTGGTTGTTGGCAATTGTAACAAATGGCTTTAGATTTGTCAAATCCAATATGGTCACTGGGTCCTAAGAAAGATGATCTCCCAGTCCTGTTGTATAGCCTTTTGGTTCTGACTACCAACATTGCAGCTTGCCACTTTATGTTCATATCCTCAAGATCATCCACATATATCTGTTCAAGGTCTTCTTGCACTATACTTGTGTTAATTAGATTTTTTGCGACAAAGGCATGGTAGAAATCAGTAAACATGGAAAATAATGCTTGATAATAGGTTACATGACTTGAGTTGTTTTGTATGTTAGGAGGGCGTCCACTGGCCGTAGAAGCATCATCATCTTCAATCATTTGGACATTAAACCTTGCTTGGCTTCCTCCACACATTGACCCTGATTCAAAAGGCTCGTCCACTATCGGCTATTGCTGAGACTTAAGAGTGAGATTTCCCATAGATGCCACTAAAGCATTTGTCACTGGAAAGCTGGGCTTCTCTTCTCTTATCATGTTGTTTTCGATCATCTCATGCTCAGCAGCCTTTAGAAATGCTAAGACATCATCCAACTTGAAGTTGGGAAAGTTAACCTTTTCTTTAATGAATTTGCTGGCTGTGTGCCATTCGCCAGATAAGGAGGACAATAGTTTTTTGTTTAGCTCAAAATCAGAGATATGTAAGTCAGTTGTTCTGATTTCATTGCAATGGCCATAAACCTTTGCAACACTTACTTTAATCGGTCACCTTCTTTGAACTTGAAACGGTCCAACTGCTGTTTCAATCTGTCCTTTTTGATGTCTCTTAGCTCTGTAATTCCCTTAAACAAGTCAATAACGGCATCATACATTTCTTTTGCAGTTTGGTGATGATTGACACTGGTCAATATCTCCCAAGAGAGACCAAATTTCAGCATTGACAGTGCCTTGTTGTCTCGTTTCTTTATCTTGCTTTCAATGGTGGCACTGTTGTTTGGTGGGAGGGAGGGAATATACTGTCCATCTTTTATTGAGTTCCACAGCACTGGGTCATTATAGTTGACCGCAGCTTCAAACACACTTTCCATCGAATAAAGTTTTCTTGTCTGATTAGTCTGGGAATCTTGTTAGTTGATAACTCTTGATCATCCATTGCTGCAGATCTGTACTCGAAAACCTTAAAGCTTCAAGCTTACCTCATAACCTTCTGTCCCGTGGCCTTCAGAGAGCTTCCAAAGCTCTTATACCACTTGTCAGGACCATAAATCTGGTGCAAACCTTCAAAAGTTTGACAAGAACACACAGATCTATTCGACTCAAAGGCCTATTGAATTTTCCAGCGGAATCAGAATATTCAACAGATGGGAACGAAGGTATGAGACAATAACGAAACAACAAAGTATAGTTGATAAGAACAATATCAAAGACAAAGATTCACTGCATTTAATATATCATTGAATGTAACAGTGAAGGCGGCGGTGGTATGAGGAGACAAAAGGAATATTCTTGGAATGTCTGTTCTCTAGTATTTTGTGCCTATCCACGCATGCCCTAAATGGTAACCTAGGACCCTATTTATAGACCTTGACATTTCTTCTAGAATTCTCTAATCATTACATAATGAATGACAAATAAAATACAAGTGTTGGACTCCTCGAGCATGATATATCTTGCTCGAGCGGACTCAATATGCATTGTATGCTCAATGAGAGTCTTCGAGCACACTTTACTTAGAATATTTTCTAGTAGAAAATATTCTCCTCTAGCACGTTTCATTCTTCTTGACCAATCCTTGCTTTGCTCGAACTTGTCCATAGAGCAAGCATATTCTTCTTGATGTCTTCAATCCTGCCTTGTGACTTATTTAACAATCCTCAGCATGCTTGGATGTGAATCTTGCTTAGGATTGAACCATGCTCGAAGTCTATACCTAGAATATATGACATCTTCTTATTGCATCCATGCTCGACACCAATGTGCTCGAATCACTTGGCTTAAACTTGTATGATCAAGTTGTTTGCTCGATTGTCAATCCGTACTCGATAGAAGAACACTCTTCCTCGGAGAAGTGTAGCTTGCTTGAAGCCTTCAAACTTAGAAGAATTTACTAAGTTAGCTCTGGAAGATCATGCTCTAGGTAGTAAACCATGCTCGATAATCCAAGCTTGCTCGTAGTTCGTACTTAGACGATTTCTTGAGGAGGTTGAGAAGACTCCAACCTTCCTTTGCAAATTTCCAACTCAACAGACCTTTGAAAAGTTTTATTCGAGTTGAGGAAAGTGATAAATTGACATCAACATATACGAAACCGTACGAAGTTATCCTGATATTTAATCCCATAGCAAATCGACTAAAAACCTATTTAGTGTTGAGTTTTAGTCCTACTAATAATTTCCTATATACCGAAACAAACAAGTGCCCTATTGACGAGGCAGATATAGTACCACTTGGAAACTTATTTATAACTAAACGTGGCAAAGAACCCGTATAAATAATGGACGGGAAAATCAAACAGTTACGACTCATCAAAAATTTCCTTGATCAAAGTTTGGTAAAATCCACAATGGGGAACCAAATATATTTGAAAACGAAAACAAATACTCTTGTTTGTTCCTAAGGAGCATATAATTAGCATATAGAATTTTGGGAACAAAATTTCTTTACTGGAGGAGAATGTGACATTCGTGACAAACCCGTATACACCATATTGTTTACATGCTGAATAAGCGATTAACCACTTATTGCGTATCGAGCTAATGATTAACCAAACGGGTTTGGTTATGACCCAGATATCTTGGGGGGTGGGGGAGCATCTATAAGTGATATACATTTAATATAAGCTAATATATTAGTATTATACCCTTAGTATGATAGGAAACCAGTAAAACGAAAACATGCTCGTTTAACTACCCGCTATGGATTTAAACGCGTAAGAGAGTTACAAAAAAAGCATTGGATCATCCGTTAAGCCATAAAAGCTTTACAAAACACTTAGTGGGAATGCATTAAGCGATCCGTGAAAATATTTTTGACTTTTATAAACAGATAGCATGTTTTTATAAATTTACACAAAAATAGCCAAAAAAACACGCGTTTTCGCATTGTTTGTCGTACCCGATAAATTTTTCACACCAGGAACCATACCCGAAATAAATTTGGGCTCAGAATTTTTTGTTTGGGCATGTAAATTAAGATAAATTGTCAAAAGGGGCCAAAGGGGGGGGCATTACATTTCTGGCCGCCAACAACCCTAAATATATATTATTAATATCAATCTTCACATCTAAGAAACCAAAGGTATTTTTAATACTCATTCTAGAAAGTAAATGAAACTTGGCTGCTCTTTCATATCTCAAATAAAAAAATAAGGTATTAACACCATTTTAAAGCAATTTTATACATGTTTAATGTTGATTAATACCATATAAACATAGTTTGATTATCAAAAATCATTCATTACCATGAAAAAACCTTAAAAATGGTCCAAAAACTTGTTTTGACCATACACATGGCTAGGAATCAGCATCATACTCTTTTTTGGCCATAAACACGGATTAGAGGGTTTAAATGGAGTTTTTACGGTTCAAAAGTTTGGTTTAATACCCTAGCCGAAACCCTAAGTTAAGAGGCTGCCATGTTGATGAAACTTGTTTGTTTTGTAACATAGGACCTGTACCTAGCTTGCATAGAAGCACAAGAACCCTAAAACTTAATTAGAAGGGCGAAAACGAACCAAAGCCGCTAAGGTAATGCCGAATTGCTCAATTACGGGTTGTTTGGGATTAGATTGTGATGTGCATATTATTAGGTTATAAAATTTTTCAGGTACATCAAGGACAATATTATTGAGTCATTGTCTAAATTTGGTAATTTTTCGACCAACCGAGAATATTTGGCGAATTTATTACTGATTAGGGACGTTTAATTGGGAAAAATTCTTAAAATGCGTGACAAATTCTAAAAAATGGTGGGAAACTCAGATTTGGTATAATATGATCACATATGAAATTTGGGGTCATTTGGAAAATCCTAGCTATGCTTTGTGGATTTGCATTTATTCGAGTTTTCATAGTCGCTTTTGGGCTCGTAAAGGATATTTGGCAAGGTTGTTAAATTTTGGAATTTTTCCAAGTTGTTTTTGGATATATTTTGGTTACTCTAAAATTTTAGCAGATTTTTTTGGAAATCGTTTGGTATAAATGGACGATTTTCGGGCTAAATATAATAGATAAAATGATTTCTTATAAATTAATAATTCAGTAAATAATTCCAAAAATATTTTTATGAAAACATAAATATTTTAATTGATAATTGGTTAAATATTCATAATCTAATAATTAACGGATAATTAAATGTGCTAATTTGAAAACTAAACAAATTAAATTATGATAAAAACCGACAAGTTCGTGATTAACAAATCTGTTGGAATATCAGAACAACAAGAGTGATCAAAAATCATATTTTTTTGATTAATTATGTACAAACTAACTTTTTATGAGAGATCCGGACAATGTTAATGTGACATTCGTGAAAAAAAATCGAGTATACCTTAGTAATTGTTTATCGAATAAGCGATTAACCGCTTATTATGTAACGAACAAACGAATAACCGAAATGGTCTGGTTATAACCCAGATATCCCGGGGGCCATATATAAGTGATCTACGTTTAATATAAGCCATTATATCGATATTATGACCCTAGTTTGATAGCAAACCAGTTAAACGAAAACATACTCGCTTAACTACCCGCTATAGATTTAAACGCGAAAGGTAGTTACAAAACAAGCATTGTTTCATCCGTTAAGCTGAAAAAGAAATACAAAACATTTATTTGAAATGTTTTAAGTGATCCATGAAAATATTTTCGAATTTTACAAACAAATACTATGCTTTTATAAGTTTACACAAAAATAGCTGAAAAACACTCGTTTTCACATTGTTTGTCGTACCAGATATATTTTTTACGCCAAAAACCAAACCCCAAAGAAATTTAAACTCGGCATATCATGTTCGGGCACATAAATCGAGAAGATTGGGCAAAATGGCCCAAAAGGGGTCCCAACAAGCCCAGCCCGCCAAAGTTGAAAAAAAAAATCTTTAAGCTTCTTTTTTTATATATTAACCAAGATATTTTCCTTCACCTTCTTGAACAGAACACAGCTGATATTTCTGGTTTTTCACCCAAACCACACAAAACTCGAGCTAAAATTCATGTGTTTATCGTTTTAGACATGTTTAAACTTGTTTAATTTCATATAAACATAGCTTGATTACCAAAAATTGTTCAAAAACATGTTTTGATCATACACATGGTTAGGAATCTGGTTTGATAGTTTTTTTGGCCATAAACACGGATTATAGGGTTTAAACGACGTTTTTACGGTTTAAAAGTTCGGTTTAAAGCCCTAACCGAAACCCTAGCTACCAAGGATTTTATGTTGATGATACATTCTTGGTGTGTGATATAGGACATGCACTTAGCTTATGTAGGCACGAGAACCCAGAAATTGGATTAAGAGAGCAAAAACGGGCGGAAACCGCAAAGGTAATGCAGAAATGCTCGATTACGGGCTGTTTAGTTTAAAGTTGTTTTGCATATTGTTTTGTCATAAAACTTTGTAGGGACATCTGAGGCAATATAATTGAGTCACTACCCAAATTTGGTAATTTTTCGACCATCCGAGAATATTTGGCGAATTTATTACCGATTTGGGCGTTTATTTGGGACAAATAGTGAAAATGTTTTAAAAATTATGAAATTTTTTAAGGAACTCAGATTTGGTATATTATGATCACATATGAAATTTGGGGTCATTTGAAAAAGTCTAAATATGTATTGTGCATTCGCGCTTAATTAAATTTTCATGGTTGTTTTTTGCTCGAAAATGATATTTGGCACGATTGTTAGCTTCTGGAATTGATACAGGTCATTTTGGGAAGTGTTTTGGTCACTCCGAGAATTTTGGAAAATTTTTCAAAAGCCATTTAGTACAAACGAATGATTTTCGGGCTAAATATAGCAAATAAAATGATTTTTTATAAATTTATAAATCAGTAAATAATTTCAGAAATATTTTTATAAAAATCTACTTATTTTATTTGATAAGTGTATAAAGTTTCATGATCTAATGATTAACGAATAATTAATTATGCTAATTTGAAGATTAAACAAATCAAATTTTGAGGAAAACCGGCAAGTTCGTGATTAACGAACCTGTTGGAATATCAGAACATCAAGAACGACCAAAAAGAATATTTTCGGATTAATTTATGTTAAACCAAACTTTTTGAGAGAAATCCGGACAATTTGGATAGATTGTACGCGTTTTTCTCCAACTCAAACTGAATAAAGGGAAACGAACCGCATAGCAAATCCAGACCAATAAATTATGATCTTTCTTTATAACTTGATCATTTTATCAACCAACACATTTACCCATGCTTACGTTCCCATAAATGTTTTCCAAACGCATAAACGAGCAACTTGGCCCAGCTGGTGAAACGGGAAACTAAGCCAAGTTCGATTTTAAACATTAGACATTGAACAACATCACAATCTAAGTCTATTGACACTTTTTGGGTGTTACAGCCACACCTAGGCTAGTTATACAGCCTAGTCTAGTATGAAGATTATAATAATATTAAAATATTAATATTATTATAATATTAATTTTAGGGACTAAATGATAGCAAGGGAAACGAACCCCGAGCAGACCTCGCACTGAGTGCCTACAAAACCGTGAGTTTCATGACCCCTTTTTCAAATTGTTTATGAACTTTTTGGGGTGAAAAGCATATTTATATACGTTATCTACCTGGGAACTGTTTAGGATATGCATTGTCTAAACATTTACATACAAAAAGTCCCTACAAACATAATGAAATTACACTTGACAACACATTAAAACAAATCTGCTGTGCACTATAAACATAACAAGATGGGTGAATAACATGGTCTATAATCGCTATAGGTGAATAACGTGGTCTGTAATGGCCATGGGTGAATAACGTGGTCTTGGGTGAATAACGTGGTCTCTAACGGCCATGGGGAATAACGTGGTCTGTGATGACCATGGGGCTATTGTGGGCGGAAGGGGGGCCATAATAGTACCAAACTAAAGTTGAGTATGGCTTATGATCCAAATTCTGCTGCAACTTAATAAACTAAAGTTGAGTATGACTTATGAACCAATTTATGCTGCAACTTAATAAAGTAAAGTTGAGTATGGCCTATGAGCCAAGTTCTTAATAAACTAAAGTTGAGTATGGCCTATGAGCCAAGTCCTGCTGCAACTTAATAAAGTAAAGTTGAGTATGGCCTATGAGCCAAGTTCTTAATAAACTAAAGTTGAGTATGGCCTATGAGCCAAGTTCTACTACAACTAAATAAACTAACTTGATTATGATATGAATGTTAAGAAAATAATGTGATTATGCGTATTGTGGGCGGATGGGGAGCCACAGTGTTTGGTGATACGTGATAAATACTATATGTGTATGTGTTTCTATATACATGCTATGTGAATAGGCAAAGGAAATACTATGTGTAGAAAATACTAATTGTTTGTGTGTTCACTGTGTAATGTTTGAGTTTACGTGGAATCATTGTGGGCAGAAGGGAGGGGCATAGTGGTTGATGTTACGAGGAACGGTTGTGGGCGGAAGGGGGGCCACAGTGGTTGATTAAACACGAAATTTGGAAATTCGTGGTACGAACAAACAATCACGATTTTAACGTAATTTCGAATTTATATTATTAACTTACATGCATGCATTTGTACAGATAGATATATAGCTGTACATATATTCAAACGTAAATATATTTTTATATACGCACGTATATGCAACTAAGACCGTGTGGTACGCAGGACTGATTTTGGTAAAACTTATGAAACTCACCAACTATTCGTAGTTGACCCTTTTTAAACATGCTTTAAGGTGGAATAGATTGCTTATGTGTTTCATGTTCAGATTGTGAATGATGCTTTGAGCATTTGAGTTAGAAGTAATGTAGTTGAAGAGCTAGTTTGGATTGTATCACCAAGTCTGTAAAAGACGTTAGAACGGTGTAATATATTGTAAATTAGTTACTAATTTTTCTTTATGAACAATGTATTTGATACTAGTTGTGTTTGTTACATTTCTGTTTTACGCTTCAGGAAATCGCTTAACGGGGTGTGACAGAAGTTGGTATCAGAGCTATTGGTTATAAAGGATTAGGTTATCTCTTAGGATACCTATAATATAGCCGTAGGCTCGATTATATCAGGGAAACTTAATAATGAGTAACGATAGATATTGATGCATGACGGGATGACTCCGTAGGGAAAGTGAGTTATTATGGTCCGGAACGTAATAACAGACTTGCTTGTATGAGGGAATTCAGGGAGAAGTCGCTTGACATACTGATAGGTAAAAATGGCAACATACGTGTATAAAGTGATGTGTAGTATATATGCAATGTGCATACGTGCTTATCTGAAACGAGGTATATGGATACGTGTACGTACGGTACTACCGATAATATTGAATCCTATCGTAACGAATATTATATTCGGTTATAATCAATATTAATTCCTATTATAAGTAAAATTATATCGTACCAAAATTTATATTATATTTTATTATAGTTATCATTATACATGTTAATAACAAATAAAATATTTAAATTCTGTACTAATTAATAATATACTTTACACTATTGTAACCTATCGAAAAATGTCCTTTTATAACTAACTGTTACACCAAAGGATATCGAGATCAGGTAGCTTTATGACAAATGAGGAACCGATGTTGCCTGTAAACGAGAATACGAGAATGCATAAATAAGTTCAAATTGAATCTGGTGATATGACGGAACAACAAAGTGGTTTAATATGCAAGGCCGGAAACGAACCGTGGGAGGTGCGACCTATATACAATAATTTCAAAAGAATATATATAATACTTCTCATCTTGAATCCAATCTTTATCTTATAAACTCATTTCATTGACATTGATCTAAACTATTTTCCTGTCATTGTTTCATTTTTGTTGTTTGAAAACAAACACCATTCCTAAAGAGAATACTTAGTGATGAACCTGATTTATTGAATTATAGATATGATAATTACCCAAAACTGAGTTTTCAATTATAATATGACCAATCGTGGCTACCTATACATATAATGTACTAATGATATTCAAGAAGAAATGTTAATAATAATAATTTTTTTACAATTACCAGTATAACTAACTCTGATGAACCTCCCTAACTAGTAAACTCTTCGAACTATCTATATACGAGAACCTCCAACCTCTCCTATATTTTTGCTACTCCAATTAGTTATTATAAGAGAGAAACCTTATGCTCATGAATTGATGATTCGCTTGAATGGAACGGGACATACTTATCCCACCAGTAAATTACCACTTTTAGTAAACCAAGCATGATTGTGTGTACCAAATGACCTAGCAAAGGAATATATTCTTTAGTTACACTTAACAACTCCTAAGGTTCTAGTGAAATATACGAGTGCATTCCTATTATAATATATTGATTAAACACATAACGGCCAGATGCCTACGTACGGGAGAGACCAGACAAAACAATTACCTAATGAGGGGTTCATACCAAAATAATTGTTGTGCAAGTGTGAACCGTTCATGATTGTATAATGTGTAGTTAGATAGATAAGGATAGTACGACATTGTCGTATATAGCCTTCGATACCCCATACAAGTATCCAGTAGTGTGCTATGTTGATACGTGGGACGAATTAGATATTTCATTACGAACACTAACCCTTACTGGGTTAAAATTACTTGTTACTAGGTGACAACTTTCAATATACATACAAACTAGATATTAAAATAGTTTCATTAAAGAGTTCATGTAAACCCCAGCGGGATGAAAATTTTTTTTTCGCTGTTACTTAAACCTTGCCCTCCTAATTCAAAAAGGACCAAGATTATGAAAAGAAAACGAACAAAGTAATAGCTTATACCCATGATTGCTTTTATACCCAAGAGAAGAACTCTACTATCCGTTACCGGAAATATGGAACGATTATTTTATACCCAAGATCTAGGGGCATTACTTGTATACTACCAACGGTACGAGTTACATAAACCGCAAAGTTATAAGTAATCAAAACAAGTTAAATAAGTGGAAATGAAAATTGGATGGAATGGTTAAACAACCATGATTGTGAAAATCGACGAAATATCTTACTACAAGAACCGAAACTTTAACTTCAAGCTTTTATAGCCTCGATGACCGGGTGATGGACGAAGAAAAGTCAGTCCAAATGTTCCGTTAGACCGAGTATTAGTGCAAGATGTAAAGATGTAAGGGAAATTTATGGATAAATTGGTATGAGAAAGATTATATTCACATGGGTTGTAAAGGTGTACTCTATATTAAGTTAAGGCGGAACATCAAAAACCTTCGGGATTATTACAATAGCTTGAAATACCCCAAGGGTGAGGGGAACGAATTATAGTGGACCTCTTAACACATGTTCTTAAAACATCCTGAGAAAGCGATGCAAGCTAAATGATAGTTCCTTGACTAACCTACCCCAAATACTTTCTTTTGATTTGTAACAACTACCAAACTGAAAAACTTTCCTCAACAAAATCTTATCCTTGTTGAGTTGTGCGTGAAACTTTATATTCCTAATCGACCTAAACTCGGTCTGTAGTCTTCTAGCAATCAATCAAACCAAATAAACTATTCAAACATTAGGGGAAAGTGAGATCGGTAATTTCAATCCTCGTACATAACAGTTATCGAAATATTATGCAAGCGGCTATATGTTATATTATTCGAGTAAGAATGGAACTCACCATCTTATTCAACTGAAAATTGGTGACACCCAAAATACAAAACCCGATTCGATTTCGAAAATCATAGATAAAGCTCAAAAAATCAAAAACAAACTAAAAGCTGCTTAAGATTGGCAAAAGAACTACACTGACTTACGTGGAGGTTGTTAATTCTTGAAAGGGTTAGTTGAGTTAATGAATATGAAGACTTAACTCTAAAATGTGTGGAGCTGTACAAAATTGCCTCAAAGGTTAACCCCGTGATTTATTAAACAAAATTATTTCACTCCCGATATTTTATAAATATCGAATCAGAACGAGTGCCTTACTAATAGGACGGAATTAGTACCACATGAAAACTTGGATACAACAAAACTCTATAAAGGAACTCGTAAAAATGTTGAACGGGGAAAATCAAACAGTTACAACTCAATAAAATGTCATTAAATAAGTTCGGTGGAATTCACAACGGGGAATCAAACGTGTCGGAAACAGAAGAATGAAATCCGAAACAAATACTTATAAACTTTTCCCTAAGGGGGCGTCATTGGCATATTGAATTTCGGGGACAAAATTTCTTAACTGGGGGAGAATGTGACATTCGTGAAAAAATTGAGTATGCCTTAGTCATTGTTTATCGAATAAGCTATTAACCGCTTATTGTGTAATGAACAAACGAATAGCCGAACGGGTCTGGTTATGACCCAGATATCCCAGGGGCCATATATAAGTGATATACATTTAATATAAGCCGTTATATCGATATTATGACCTTAGTTCGATAGCAAACCAGTTAAACGAAAACATACTCGTTTAACTACTCGCTATGGATTTAAACGCGAAAGGCAGGTACAAAACAAGCATCGTATCATCCTTTAAGCCGAAAAAGACTTACAAAACATTTATTTGAAAAGTTTTAAGTAACCAGTGAAAATATTTTAGATTTTTACAAACAAATACTATGTTTTTATAAATTTACACAAAAACAGTTGAAAAACACTTGTTTTCGCACTATTTGTCATACCCAATATATTTTTCATACCAAAAACCAAACCCAAAAGAAATTTAAATCGGCATTTCATGTTCGGGCACATAAATCAAGAAAAGTGGGCCAAATGGGCCCAACAAGCCCAACCCGCCAAAGTTGAAAAAAAAATCCTTAAGCTTCTTTTTTTATATATTAACCAAGATATTTTCCTTCACCTTCTTGAACAGAACACAGCTGATATTTCTGGTTTTTCACCCAAACCACACAAAACTTGAGGTAAAATTCATATGCTTATCATTTAGACATGTTTAAACTTGTTTAATTTCATATAAACATAGATTGATTACCAAAAATCATTCCTAACCATGCAAAAATTTCAAAATTGTTCAAAAACATGGTTTGATCATACACATGGTTAGAAACCTAGTTTGATAGTTTTTTTTGGCCATAAACACGTGTTATAGGGTTTAAACGACGTTTTTACGGTTCAAAAGTTTGGTTTAAAACCCTAACATAAACCCTAGCTTCCAAGGATTTTATTTTGATGATGCATGCTTGGTTTGTGATATAGGACCTGTACTTAGCTTATGTAGAAGCACAAGAACCCGGAAATTGGATTAAGAGATCAAAAACGGGTGAAAACCGCAAAGGTAATGCCGAAATGCTCGATTAGGGGCTGTTTAGGTTAAGGTTGTTGTGCATTTTGTTTGTCATAAAAATTTGTAGGGACATCAGGGGAAATATAATTGTGCCCTTGTCCAAATTTGGTAATTTTTTGACCATCCGAAAATATTTGGCAAATTTATTACCCATTTGGGGCGTTTAATTGGGAAAAATAGTTAAATTGCTTGAAAAATTATAAAGTTTTGTGAGAAACTCAGATTTGGTATATTATGATCACATATGAAATTTGGGGTCATTTGGAAAAGACTAAATGTGTATTGTGCATTCTCGCTTATTTAATTTTCAAGGTCGTTTTTTTCTCAAAAATGATATTTGGTAAGATTGTCAGCTTTTGTAATTGATACAGGTCATTTTGAGATGTGTTTTGGTCACTCAGGAATTTTGGCGACTTTTTCAGAAATCATTTAGTACAAACGGATGATTTTCGGGCTAAATATAGCATATAAAATGGGTTTTTATAAATTTTTAAAATAGTAAATAATTCCAGAAATATTTTCATTAAAATATACATATTTTATTTGATAAGTCTATAAATTTTCATGATCTAATGATTAACGAATAATTAATTATGCTAATTTGAAGATTAAACAAATCAAATTTTGACGAAAACCGGCAAGTTCGTGATTAACAAACCTGTTGGAATATTAGAACATCAAGAACGACCAAAAAGAATATTTTCAGATTAATTATATAAAACCAAAATTTTTGTGAGAAATCCGGACAAGTTGGATAGATTGTGCGCGTTTTTCTCCAACTCAAACCGAATAAACGGAAACGAGCCCCGTAGCAAATCCAGGCCCCTAAATTGTGATCTTTCTTTATAACTTGATCATTTTATTAACCAACACATTTACCCAAGATTACATCCCCATAAATGTTTCCAAACGCATAAACGAGCAACTTGGCCCAGCTGGTGAAACGGGGACTCTGAGCCAAGTTCGATTTTAAACATCATACATTGAACAACATCACAACCTAAGCCTCTTGACACTTTTTGGGTATTACAGCCACACCCAGGCTAGTTATACAGCCCAGTCTAGTATGAAGAATATAATAATATTAAAATATTAATATTATTATAATATTAATTATAGGGACTAAGTGACAGCAAGGGAAAAAAACTCCGAGCTGACCTCGCACTGAGTGCCTACAAAACCGTGAGTTTCATGACCCCTCTTCTCAAACTTTTTACGAACTTTTTATGGTGAAAAGCATATTTATATACGTTATCTACCTGGAAACTGTTTAGGATATGAATTGTCTGAACATTTACATACAAATATAATGAACGAAAGTTGAGTATAGCCTTTGAATAACGTAACAAGATGGGTGAATAACATGGTCTGTAATGGCCATGGGTGAATAACGTGGTGTGTAATAGCCATGGGTGAATAACGTGGTCTGTAGTGGCCAAGGGTGAATAACGTGGTCTGTAACGACCATGGGGAATAACGTTGTTTGTGATGACCATGGGGATATTGTGGGGCGGAAGGGGGCCACAAGAGTACCAAACTAAAGTTGAGTATGGCATATGAGCCAAGTTCTGCTGCAACTTAATAAACTAAAGTTGAGTATGGCCTATGAGCCAAGTTGGCTCTGCTGCAACTTAATAAACTAAAGTTGAGTATGGCCTATGAGCCAAGTTCTTAATAAACTAAAGTTGAGTATGGCCTATGAGCCAAGTTCTACTGCAACTAAACAAACTAACTTGATTATGATCTGAATGTTAAAAAATAATGTGATTATGCGTATTGTGGGCGGATGGGGAGCCACAGTGTTTGGTGATACATGATAAATACTATATGTGTATGTGTGTCTATATACATGCTATGTGAATAGGCGTAGGAAATATTACGTGTAGAAATTCCTAATTGTTTGTGTGTACACAGTGTAATGTTTGAGTTTACATGGAATCATTGTGAGCGGAAGGGGGGCCATAGTGGTTGATGTTATGAGGAAGCGTTGTCGGCGGAAGGGGGGCCACAGCTGTTAATTTTAAGTGGAACTGTTGTGGGCGGAAGGGGGGCCACGGTGGTTGATTAAACACGGAATTTGGAAATGCGTAGTATGAACAAACAATCACGATTTCAATGTAATTTCGAATTTATATTATAAACTTACATGCATGCATTTGTATACATAGAGACATAGCTATACATATATTCAAACATAAATATATTTTTATATACGTGCGTACATGTAACTATGACCGTGTGGTACGTAGAACTGATTTCTGTAAGTCCCGTGTCGGAGGATCTTGCAATGTGATATCAATTACACGATGAAATACGGAAAATAACAACGTGTTGATTCAATACGTAACTGATAACAGCAATAAGAACACACTAAACAAAATAAAGAAGCTTCAAAACACACGTATATCATACGTCCTGGGTGCTTAAGCCCTTAAGAGTTACACAATGTCACGGCTTCAATACCAACAAACGACCAACCCTTTACAAGATGAAATGCATGGTATTTATAGACATATACCATACCTAAGCCCAACACAATCACAAGCCCACCGAAAACCCTTTTCGGTTTACAAAAGAAAGCCCAACAACATATATAAAAGCATAAACCATTTATTGTAGCCCAACATTCTCCCCCTTAGTTTATTGCTTAACTAGTCTTCATGTTCGAGTATCTCTGCATCAGCTTCTTTATCAGCCTCCCTATAAGCTCCAGCCCACAATTTTGTACGTATTATCGATCCCACCATACGTGTGTATTCTTTGGCAGCAGGTTCATACAGGGGCTCAGCGGTGATTTGAAAATCACTAAGCGTCTTGATGTCTTGTTCACCAAAGCGAATTAAGTCTCATGGATCAACAAATCTAAATGATCCCTTCTTTAAACGAATGATAATTGTTGCAGTCTCACCATCATATGTCCAAAACTTCATGCCTTCAAGAACACCATCAGGTATTCTTGAGTTCAGAGGAATTGAATTAGCTTTCTTGGTGGGTGGCCACATTACATTCATCATCGTCTTTCCAGTGCGAGGATCGAGAACACCCTTGGCCTTCTTCACAAAAGATTCAGCAGTATGCATCGAAGGAAACCCTTTCTCAACTTGATTGCTCAAGTACATCCAAAAGTTAGTGGCCTTTGACTCGTTACTTGGGTTATGGAAAGGTGCCTTGATCAATTCACTTAAGTCCACCCTTGTCCATGAACCGAAGTCTTTTATCTTCTTGTAATACTCGAGTCCTCCAGACTTCCTTTTAACCCACGACATATGTTTGTCAACGTCAAATCCCCATGACACAATCCCAGAACGATCGCCGTATTTATCAGAGAACCCCTATTGAAGTTCAACAACAAACTTCTCCGGATGATCAGACGAAATTACATTCGGATTTGAGTTTTTGCGAATCAGAGTTTTCCGTATAAGTTTTTGTTGTTGTTCGGCGGTTCTAGGTGGAGCAGACATGTATCGTTGTAGACCCGCAGAAGTCTCAGTGTCTGAAGCTGGATGAAACTCATCTTGAGCTGTTTGAACGTTCTCACTTTCGTCAGCACTTTTGAATTCATCTCCAAATTTACTCACAAGCCTTTGTTGGAGATCATAGTAAAGGGCAGTGAGGCCTCCCATACTAGCTTTAAGCTCTTTAATCATGGAATCCTTGTCTGAGTTGCTTTCTTCTAGCTCTTGAATTCGGACATCTTTAACAACCGAGTCTTGCTCCAATTCAAAAACCCGCTGTTGCAGAGCATGTATATCAACTGGTGCTTGCTCTAATGCTATGCCCTTGCCCTTGTCTTGCTGAAATTTGTCTGTCTTGGCAAGAATTTGGGCCACCTTCTCTGACGCACTGGAACTTCCTTGACCAACCAGATCGGATGGTCCCGAGGGTCCAGAAGTGGATTAAACATGAGTTTCAAGGTCAAAATCTGGAAAGTTATCATCAAATAACAGATCTTGAGAAGGTCGTGGATCATGAACAGGACTTTGAGCCACCTGAGGTTGAGTAACTGGCTCAAGTGGTGGAGATTGAGCTGGAGGTGGGGATTGAACTGGTGATGGTGATGCAGCAGATACAGTTGGAGCTGTTGTTGGTGTTGCTGGTTGTGTTGTTGTTTCTGTTGGTGTTGTTGTGGTATTTATAGCCTCAGTTATCAGGACACCCAGTCTAGGATCTCTCTTCCTTCTTTTACGTGGTACAAGATCGGTGTCCGCTTCCTCTTCTAGCTCTTCTTCATGTGTCACAGTGACTGATTGAGGAGGTTTCAATGTAGTCGACTGGAGCTTTGCTTTGATTTCTTCGATCTGAGCGGATGTTGGTACAGGTGTTTCAGGAGGTACATGAGATTCAGTTCTCGCCGTAGATCATGGAGGATAGTTCGAAGGTCAGTGAAGCTGGCCTTCGAAACGGAGTCACGTGCTCCTCAGCAACGAGTGGTGCAGCTGCAGTTTCAAGATTAGCAAATTTCCCGAATTTTACCAAAGGATGGAGTCCCTAGTAAGTAATCTTTGTTCCCTTCCTTGATTGTTTCATCAGACCAAAAGTAGTAGGACCCAAACTATTTAAATCGAACGTCTCTACAGATCTCACCAGTTATGGATAATGTGAATCAAAAATCATCTGTAAAAACCTCGGATACGTAAGGAACATCTCCTTCTTCTTCCCCTTGAGGTTGCTCATCATCTCATTGAAAATGAATTTGGAGTAGTTGTAATCCCAATCCATGATCAAAGCAACCCCCATGGACATATGTGTATGAGTTATTTCATCAGAACCTCCCTTTCTTCCAGTTATGTATGTGAAGAAGGTATGAATGAGGAAACGTCAGTACGGATGGAATAGCTTCTTGATGGCGGGAAGGTAAGAACGTTCGTAGCTCATCTGAGAGACGATCTCTGTGACCGCATCCACTGGGTATTCTGTAGGGTGATCAGGTTGATCACCAAACAGAAGTACTTCGCGGATGATGGCCTCAGAGATGACCACCAGAACCTTCTGAATATTTGATTCAATCACCGTTGCTCCCCCTGATCCCCTCTGGTTGATGGAAGCATGATTCCAAAAATCCGAGACCATCTTCTTGCATATAACAGGATTTTCCCGGAGGGGGTGTGAAATTCTGCATATCTTAAGCCCGACAATCATTGACTTGAACTCCTGGTGAGTAGGAGGGGGATCAAATAGACAACCAGCTGCATTGTGAGAGTCAGCTGTTTTCAACGGTGCTTGATCAGCCATATCTGCAATAAACGAGTCAAGTTAGATGCTTGGTGACAGAAACACCATATAAGATCAAGAGTTTGATTAGTTTTGAGCATGTAAAACAGTTTGAGGATCAAAAGTACAAGTGGTGAAAGTTTGTGAAGAAATTGTCATTTTCTTATGTTTTAAGGAAGATCTCGGTTCTCTATCAATATTATATTAAATACCCGAGAACATATTGTTCTCGGGCAACCAAGATCAAGAGCCCAGAGATCTCTGATTAACTCAAAGTTCTCTGGTTGACCATGAGTTCTCGGTCAACCTTGCCCAAGAACTCATAGGATCTCTGGGAAACCAGAGTTCTCTGGTTGACCAGCCGTTCTCGGTCAACCAGAACCCCGAGAACACGAAGATATAAGCAGTTTCGTCTTCCACACACGAACACCATGAAACTGGCAACTTAATCAAACAGTCAAAACCAGTCAAGACCACAAATACACCCATATCAACCGAAATCGCCATTCAATATATCCTAAACATGTATCCAAGATGGTGTGTAATGTCCAAGATACCACAAACTCGATTTAAGGTTCATCGTGACTAGTTTAATTGATTTGGTTTCTTATACCTTGATGATTTAGATGATACACACAATGTATATGAGATGATTGTCCTTTGATGAAAGGTTCTGCTAATGTGTTTGCAGGGGAGATATAGGATTTACCTCACGTAAGACTCAATCATCAAAACGAAGCATCAAAACCGAAAGACTCGATCATCAAAACGAAGACTCAATCATCAAAACCGAAAACCGAAAAACTTTTGTGTACAAATTTACCTCACGTAAGACTCAATAATCAAAACGAAGCATCTTAAGGAATCCCACAAGCACATTGAACCTGGCTGTTCCAACAGGTTTAGTAAATAAGTCCGCCATGTTATTATCGGTGTGGACTTGTTAAAGATGAATCAGTTTCCGGTCGTAACAGTCACGAATAAAATGGACTTTGATGTCAATGTGCTTGGTTTTGGAATGCTGAACAAGAGTTTTAACAATTGCAATAATAGCATCATTATCACAAAAGATGGGAGTGTCAAGAAATTCAAACCCGTAATCCAGCAATTGATGTTGCATCCAGATAACCTATGAGCAGCATGCGGAAGCAGCCACATACTCAGCCTCGGCGGTAGAGGTAGACACCGTCTTTTTTTTCTTGCATTGCCATGAAATCAGGCGATCACCCAAGTACTGACATCCCGCAGATGTGGATTTCCTGTCAATATCATCACCTCCATAATTGCTGTCAGCAAAAGCATACAAATCAAATCCTGAGTTTTTGGGATACCAAAGACCAAGCTTCGGTTGCCCTTTCAGATAACGAAAAATACGTTTAACAGCAATTAAATGAGAGAGTTTAGGGTTAGCCTGGAAACACGCGCATTGACAAACAGCAAACATGATGTCGGGACGACTAGCAGTGAGATACAAAGGGATCCGATCATCAATCGATAGTATGTTTGATCTACGGATTTCCCTTCAACATCAGAAGAAAGAAGTGGTCTTTCCGCCATGGGAGTCGCTGCCGATTTGGAATCTTGGAACTCGAACTTTGCTAGAATGTCTTCGACATATTTCCCTTGATGCAGTAAAATCCCTATTGCACTCTGATGAACCTGTAGTCCTAATAATGTCGTCATCTCTCCTAGTGAACTCATCTCAAACCTCTTCTTCATAACCCCCTCAAATTCAGTACACAGAGTGGTGCTGGTAGAACCAAAAATGATGTCATCCACATATATTTGAACAAGGATGAGGTCCTTTCCAACCATCTTCAGAAATAGTGTCTGATCAATGGTTCCACGCTTGTAACCATGTTCCAACAAGTGAGCCATTAGCGTAGCATACCACGCACGAGGGTCTTGGTGAAGACCATAGAGAACTTTGTCTAGCTTGTAGATGTGATCAGATACTTAGAACTTCTGAAGCCTGGTGGCTGATCCACATAGATTTCTTCCTTTACTTCCCCGTACAGAAAGGCGGTCTTGACATCCATTTGATAGACAGTAAATCCCATATAGGATGCATATGCCAAGAATATACGAATTGCCTCAAGTCGAGCTATGGGAGCGTAAACTTCTGTGTAGTCCAGCCCTTCTACCTGACGAAATCCACGAACTACAAGACGAGCCTTGTTTCTAACAATAACCCTAGTATCATCTTGTTTGTTTCTGAAAACCCATCTCGTGTCAAGCGACTTTTTCCTGCTAGGCAGTTCCACCAATTTCCAGACATTTAGCTTGTCAAGCTAATTCAGCTCTTCATGCATTGCATCTACCCAGCTAGGTTCCTGAAGTGCCATGTCAACTGATTTTGGTTCGATTTGAGAAATGAAACAGGAGTAGAGACAATTGTTTATGTTTCCTGTTTGACTTCTTGTTGACACACCCGACTCAAAGGGACCAATGATATTTTCGATTGGATGATCCCGTTTAATTCTTGATGGAACGGAGTGATCTGAAACACTGCTGGTGGCTGGCAAATTTGTGAGTTCATCAAGCGAATCGATTGGAGGATTTTTCCAACCAGAAGCTGCTGTACTATGCTGATACGAGGTACTAGCAATGTATTCGTTCGGAATAGAATCTGGAAAGAGAGTACCGCCGAAAACTTGTCTGATGAGACTCTCCCCCTCAACTGATGGAACATTAGCCGAAGGTGTTGAGGTTGAAGGCAAACCGCTCTCAACCGGAGAACCTGGAGTTGATTCTAAGATAAGTGTTGGATCTTGAGAACCCAAGGATGACGGTTGACTATTGTCGAACAATTCTGGCGGATCAATACCCGCAACCGGCCCCTTTTTAAGAATATCAAACAACTCTTCATCTTCATCAGCTCATCCCACTATATCAGAAGTTTCAGCATCGACGGCTAAAGGCACATTGAATGGCTTGAATAGTTCGTTGTAGTCAAACAACCAGTCAAGTCCAACTCTAGCATCCTTCTCGTTTTCCTCAAGCCACCGAATATCATACGATTCCACAATTTGTTTTGTGGACTTGTTGTATACCCTGTAAGCAGTGTGACCCGCATAACCCACAAAATAGCAGTCATCGGCCTTTACTCCATATTTCGCAGTCGAGTCAAGGTTCAACAGTGTGCATGGAGATCCGAACCCACGAAAATGAGCAACAGTAGGCTTGTGTTCATAGACGATCTCATATGGAGTCTTCATCTGGCTTTTGTTGATCAGAACCCGATTCTGCACGTAGCATGCAGTGTTAACAGCTTCAGCCCAGAAAAACAGCGATAGTTTTGAGTCACACATCATAGTTCTTGCTACCTCGATAAGAGTTCGGTTTCTTCTCTCAGCAAGTCCATTTTGTTGCGGTGAGCGAGCTGAACTGTATTGTCTGAGCACACCCCTTTCAGCACAGAAGTGATTCAACACGGTGTTCTTGAACTCAGTTCCACTGTCAGAACGAATACTCATGAGCTTCAGATTCAGCTAATTTTCCATTAGTACCACAAACCTCTTGATCAGCTCTGCAGTTTCACTCTTATTTGACAAGAAAAATACCTAAGTAAAACGTGAGTAATCATCAGTAATAACTAAACAATAAGAGCCACGTGAAAGACTCAGTACGTGTACCGGACCAAACATATCCATGTGAAGCAATTGAAACACAGATGAGATGGAATTAAACACTTTCGGCTTGTGAGGTTTGCGGTGATGTTTGCCCAAAGCGTAAGCAACACATTTTATGTTCCGATACTTTTGAAAATAGACATGAAATCTCTTCTGGAACATTTCTGTTCATGTCGAGCACGTAAGCATTAGCTTTTCTTTGTGATCGAACAAGAACCCAGTCCTCTGGTATAATTATACCAGGTTTCAAAATCAAGACAT
This sequence comes from Bidens hawaiensis, assembly GCF_021521415.1. Taxonomy (NCBI): domain Eukaryota; kingdom Viridiplantae; phylum Streptophyta; class Magnoliopsida; order Asterales; family Asteraceae; genus Bidens; species Bidens hawaiensis. The sequence goes on from NW_027491317.1 coordinate 1,687,622, forward strand.
CTTTGTTCGTGAAATGAGTTGAAAAGCCTTTTTCACAGATCTTGGAAACACTGAGCATACTGTGTTTTAGTTCAGGAACAATGTTTACGTTTTCGAATCTCAATACTCCATTACTTACCGTACTCTTCTACGTAATTTTACCTTTCTCCCCTCCCGCAAAGGAAACATAGCCTTCATTAAAGATTTGAATGTCGTTCAGCTAAGATATGTCCCCTGTCATGTGCCTGGAACAGCCACTATCAACAAACCACGGTCTGATGATATTCCTCCATAACCGTTCCTACAACATGTGCGAGATCAGTTAGATTTTGGTACCCAGTCCATAGTCACTCTGGTGAAAGGCCCCGAACCCCAGGAACCCCACAGTTGGTAATCATTCAAAACACTCGTAAAAATAATTAAACTTAAAAACAATTTTTTTCATTAAAATAAGCATCACATAGTATAATTCGGCGGAAAAAGTAAATAAGTAAATGAGTTCCCAAAACCCGGGAATTTTGCCCAAAATCAACATAATTATCTTTAAATAAAAACTTTTAAAAATAAATGTTTAATAATAAAATCTTTAATTCCCGTATGCCCTTCACCGTCCAAGTAGCTTCGTGCACGTCCAAGCGATAAGGCATCCTCTTGCTAACCTGAAACACACACTAACATGCACCCAAAGTCAGCTTAAGCTGAATGAGTTCAAGTTTTTAAATAAGAAACAAAAGTCTTAATAACCATTCCGACGGTTTTAAAACGGCAAACGGAAATACATCGTTTGGGTCACCACATTCAATTAATAGACATCCTTACGTATGAGTATCTCTATACGTGCATTCCTATATATATCAGTATATATATATATACATCCACACATTCTATAACATTCCAAGGCCTACCAATACTAGCAAGCCTATGCAAAATAATTTAAAACATTTCATCAAGTGAGAAAACACTTAGGTGTGCATGCTAGCCCAAAATTTAAAAAGAGTAAAAAGGGCATCATAAACTCACCTAAAATCAATCGAACACCTGCAACGAGCTAGGAAATCCCTAAGTGCACAATCACAAGCAAGGGCCTGTAAAGTATACACAACGTGTTACTAAACTAGACCATAAGAACACTCTTACCTAATGGGCCGTTCAAGCCCAACAACATGGCCCACAGCCCAACAACTTGGCCCAAGGCCCAAAACTTGGCCCAAGGACCAACAACTTTCAATTAACCAAATCCACCCTACGATTAAGGTCGGGGCTAACCATGATGCACCACTCGCCCGTCGGCAATCAAATCGAGTCGAATACGCGCGTAATAAACCTTAAAACAAATTGTTAAATGAATCAGCCCTAAATGGGCCAAATTCCCATTTTAATCTTTCCATTCATCCTAATTATGTCACCCGAGTTGATAGGGTTGACGGTTCCTTTATACAACTCTCAATTTAACATTTAAACGAAAATTCGCGCACCGCCGACTCGATTGACGAAGCACCAACCAAAACAGCCCCGAGCATCAAAAAACTAATTTTCCCACAGCCCTTAGACTCCCCTAGGGCTATGCAAACTGATTCGGTTGGTCATCCAACTGATTAACGCATCAAACTCAACAATTTACAATTCTACACCCGGTAAACCCTAGTTTTCGAACTAAAATCGATTGACCGACCTAAACACCTCCAATGGCTATGAAATTTTAATATGATGTAAATGCCATACCTGGGAATCTTTCTACACTGAAAACTCTAATTTTTTTATCCACGGGAAGTGGGTCAATTACACCTTGGCCGAAAATCTGTCCAACGAAAAGTTTCGACAAAATTGAGCATCAAAACGATTAGGGTGAACAAAAAGAGTGTTGGGGATTGTAGTACATACCTTGAACTACTTCTAGGAGCTTGGAATTGATAAAAAAGTCGAAGCAATGAACGGGGGAGGGGCTACCTTCGGCCGATCGCTGCTGCAAGGGGTAGGGGTTTAGGGAGTTTTAATTAATGTTATATTATAAAATATTTTCATTCTAGTCCCTAGAATTAAATAATAATGCAACTTGGAAGAAATGTTAAGCGATTCGACGTACCGGGATGACGTAAAGGCTTCCGAGAAACGTCGGATAAATCACGAGAATTATACATACTCTACAAGCTTTAATTCTTGAAACCGGAATTAACGGGCGTTACAAGTCCACCCCCTTTCAATGGGATTCGTCCCCGAATCCCGATGCGACAGGAACAATTGCGGATAATGCTTCATCATCTCGTCTTCGGACTCCCAAGTGGCCTCGGAACCCCTACGGTGTTTCCACTGCACCTTCACCTATCTAACCACCTTATTCTTCAAACTCCTCTCCTGACAGTCAAGAATAGCAATCGGTTGTTCAACGTAGTTCAGCTTACTATCGAGTTCAATATCATTGAGAGGCATATGGGCCTCTTCATCCGCTAACCATTTCCTCAGATGGGACACATGAAAAGTAGGATGAACCCACGCGAGCTCCTCGGGCAATTCTAACCTATATGCTACCTCACCGACTCGATCCAATATACGGAATGGGCCAATAAACCTCGGACTGAGCTTCCCTCTTACGAAAACGAATAATGCCCTTCCAGGGAGAAACTTTTAACATAACCCGATCCCCAGCCTCAAACACAATAGGCCTTCGCCTTTTATCTGCATAAGACTTCTGACGATCCAGCGCTGTCACACCCCGACTAGCACAATGCGGAAGCGTAAAACGGGAATGTAACAGACACCTCTAATATCAACACATTGTTTATAAAGAAACATTAAAAACTAATTTACAATATATTACATTTCTTTGTTCTATCATTGTTTTATGGTCTAGGTGATACAAACAAAACTAGTTCGTTAACTATACATTCTTACTACTAACTCCCTTGCCTCTATTCACATAGCATCAACCACACACTTCAGGCAAGTAACAGATTATCAAATTACTCTGATTTAGGTACACCTGAAAAGCTGTTTAAAACGGATCAACTACTAGAGTTTGTGAGTTTCACGAGTTTCAAGAAATCAGTAATGAGTATTCACAAGTCAACACTTGTAATCATGAAACAAGTATGTATGTATGTAAATGATGTATGTGATGTAAATGATGTATGTGATGTAATTATGCTAAACTACAGTGAAGCCTGGACTGTTCGTGTTGCGTGCCTCCATTTCCCACGCTCAATCAACCACTGTGGCTCCCCTTCCGCCCACAACATGCCCCTGTAGCTATGTCTAACACTACATAGCCTGTTTGTTTAAATATAGTCATGTGCAAACGGCGCTATATGACACGGAAACCAGGCCTATTCCGTTTGGGTTTGTCAAACCAATAGTACTATTCACAAGCCACCGGCTCGAAGTTAATCCCTGGGATCGTGGGGACTTTCGTGTGTTAGCACTTAGATAATTCACATCAGTACATGTTTCAGGTATGTATATGTAATCAAACATGCTTTTCACCCCAAAAGTTCGTAAAACAGTTTAAAAGTGGGGTCATGAAACTCACGGTTTTGTAGATATTCCGTACTGTATCAACTCGTGGTTTGTTCAGTCCGCTATCAGTAGTTCCTATAATCAATATTATAATAATATTAATATTTTAATATTATTATAATCTCAATACTAAACTGGGCTGTTTAACTAATATGGGTTTAGCTGGAACGCCCAGAAAGTGGCAATAGGCTTAGGTTGTGATGTTGTTCAACGTCTAATACTTAAAATCGAACTTGGCTCAGACTCCCGTTTTCCCAACTGGTCCAAGTTGCTCGTTTACGCGTTCAGAAAACAGTTATGGGAAAATAAGCTTGGGTAAATGTATTGGTTAACAAAATGATTAAGTTATAAAGAAAGATCACATATTGGGGTCCCGGATTAGCCACGGGGCCCGTTTCCGTTTATTCAGTTTGATTTGAGAAGAAACGCGCACAATCCACCCGGATTGTCCAGGTTTCTCATAGAAAGGTTCGTTTTTACTTAATTAGTCAAAAAATATGATTTTTGATCACTCTTGGTGTTTTGATATTCCCGCAGATTCACTAGTCGCGGACTTGCCGGTTTTTATACAAACTGAATTTATTTAATATTCAGATTAGCATAATTAATTAACCGTCAATCATTAAATTATGAAAATTTAACCACTTATCAATTAAAATATGTAGATTTTTATAAAAATATTTCTGGAATTTATTTATTGATTTATTAATTTATGAAAATTCATTTTATCAGCTATATTTTTCCTGAAAATCGTCCGTTTACCCCAAACAATTTCCAAAAATTCCACAAAAATTTTTGAATACTCAAATCATGTCCCAAAACAACCTGTATCAATTCCAGAATGTAAAAAGCTCGTGCGATATTCTTTTCGGCCCAAATTCGGCTGTAAAAATTCACACGAACGAAAATAAACAAAACACCCTTAAACTTATCCAAATGATCCCAAAATTCATATGTGATAAAAATATATCAAATCTGAGTTCCCAGAAAAATTTCATAATTTTTAAAGTATATTAGCTATTTTTCCCAAATAAACGTCCCAATTCGGTAATAAATTCGCCAAATATTCTCGGATGGTCGAAAAATTACCAAATATAAACAGGGACTCACTGACATGATCCATGATGTCCCTGCAAAATTTCAAGTCCTAACAATATGCACATCACAACCTTAACCTAAATAGCCCGTAAGCGAGTGTTTCGGCATTACCTTAGCGGGTTTGGCTCGTTTCCGATCTTTTAATCAAGTTTTTAGGTTCTTGTACTTCTAAGCAAGCTAGGTAAAAGTACAATATCACAAACCAAGAAATATTTCATCAACATAACAGCCCTTAAGTTAGGGTTTCGGCTAGTGCACAAAAACGAACTTTTGAACCGTAAAAACGTCGTTTCAACCCTTTAATCCGTGTTTATGGCCAAAAAAATGATCAAAACAGGTTCCTTACCATGTGTATGATCAAAACATGTTTATGGACCATTTTTAGGATTTTTACACGGCTAGGAATGATTTTTAGTAACCAAGACGTGTTTTTATGGTATTAAACAAGTACAAAAGCTACTTATTTAAGCTCTTACCTTAGGGTTTTGGAAGTTTTCTGGCTGAAACAGAAGTGGTGTCCAGAGTTTTCCAAGAAATGATGTTAAAAATGGCTTGAACCTAGATTAAATGTGAAAGAATAAACAAGGGGGGGTGGCGGCTGCGATCGGACCATCATGGGCCCCCTTTGGGCCCATTTTGGCCCAAGTTTCTGATTTCTCAAGCCTAAATACGAAAAGCCCGGTCCAAATTTAGTTCGGGTTCGGTTTTTGGCGCGAAAAACTTATCGGGTGCGTTAAACAACGCGAAAACGAGTGTTTTTCGGCTCGTTTTGTGTAAAATTATAAAAACATACTATATGTTTGTAAAAATCAAAAATATTTTCACGGATCGCTTAAAACATTTCAAATAAGTGTTTGGTAAGTCTTTTTCGGCTTAATGGATGATACAATTCTTGGTTTGTAACTATCTTTCGCGTTTAAATCTATAGCGGGTAGTTAAACGAGCATGTTTTCGTTTAACTTGTTTGCTATCAAACTAAGGCCATATTTCTAATATTTTAGCTCATATAGATCGTATATCACTTATAAATGGCCCCCCCGAGATATCTGGGTCCTAACCCGACCCGTTCGGTTAATCGTTCGTTTGTTACGCAAAAGGCGTTTATTACTTAAACGGTAAATACGAGCTGAGGTGTACCTCGTTTTGGCTCAAATGTCACATGCGCGGCCTTCATAAATGCTTTAATCTTGTCGAGTTTCTCAGTCGTAGCCTCGACCAGCTCCAAACTACCCAACTGCTTCTAACCAATGGAACCCCAACAGACTAGAGTCCTACACCTCCTACCATACAACATCTCAAACGGTGGCATCCCAATCGTGGCGTGATAACTGTTATTATACGAGAACTCTACCAACGGCAAATGACGATCCCAACTACCACCAAAATTGATTACACAAGCCCGCAACATATCATCAAGATTCTGAATGGTCCTCTCGGATTGACCATTCGTCTGCGGGTGATAGGCAGTACCGATAAGGAGTTGGTACCCATCTCCTCGTGAAACTTTTTCCAAAACTTGGAGGTAAAACGCGTATCCCTATTCGAAACAATAGATACCGGCACCCCGTGCCTAGAAATGATCTCACGAATAAACACATCGGCCAACTGCTCGGAATTAAAAGTCTCTCCAATCGGCAAGAAGTGAGCGCTCTTGGTCAGTCTATCCACGATTACCCAAATGGTGTCATAATTACCCCTAGGAGTACGAGGCAGTTTAGTCACGAAATCCATAGTAAGATGCTCCCATTTCCACTCAGGTATTTCCAACGGTTGAAGTTTCCCAAACGGCTTCTAATGCTCGGCCTTAACTTGTAGACACGTAAAACACTTACTCACGTACTGAGCCACCTCAAATTTCATCGCAGGCCACCAATAATTTTTCTTCAAGTCTTGGTACATCTTTGTCGCGCCTGGGTGAATAGAATTGCCCGACTTGTGTGCCTCATCCAAAATTTTATCTCTGAATCCCCCATACTTTGGTACCCATAAATGACCATCCTTATACTTCACCCCGTCATCAACGTCTTCCAACAATTTCTCCTGACCCCAAACATGTTCTGACATAATCCATTCCACCTGCAAAGCCTCATTTTGAACGCTGGCTATTTGCTTCAAAATATCGGGTTTCAGGATGAGCTGGTAAGATTTTACACGAATCGGCTTCGGTCTTTCCTTCCGGCTCAACGCGTCAGCCACCACGTTAGCCTTACCGGGGTGGTTCATAATCTCCAAATCATAATCCTTAATCAACTCCAACCATCGACATTGGCGCTTATTCAGTTCCTTTTGTTCAAGGAAGTATTTTAAACTCTTATGATCGATATAGATAACGCAGGGAACATCGTACAAATAATGCCGCCATAACTTAAGCGCAAACACAACGGGCACAAGCTCCAAATCGTGAGTAGGATAATTTGCCTCGTGAGGCTTCAACTGCAGTGAGGCATAAGCGATGACTCGACCTCGCTGCATCAAAACACACCCAAGCCCCTGATAAGAGGCATCAGAATACACTACCAAATCATCGGTGCCATCAGGTAAAGCTAAAATCAGGGCATGCGTCAATCTGTTCTTTAACTCGAGAAAAGCCTCCTCCTGTTCCGTACCCCAAACGAACTTAACACTCTTCTTTGTCAACTTGGTCATTGAAGAAGCAATTTTCGAAAAATCGGGAATAAAGCGGCGGTAATACCGCGCCAAACCCAGAAAACTACGGATTTCAGATGGAGACTTAGGAGACTCCCATTCATTCATGGCTTCCACCTTTGCAGGGTCAACCAGAATACCACTCGGGTTAGTAACATGAACCAAGAATTGAACCTCACGCAACCAGATGAAACACTTAGAAAATTTCGCATACAGTTTGTTCTTCTGCAGAGCCTCCAACACTTCCAAAAGATGACTGGCATGATCGGATTCACTTTTAGAGTATACAAGAATGTCGTCGATGAACACAATAACCGAACAATCGAGCATCGGTCTACACACCCGGTTCATAAGATCCATGAACGCAGCCGGTGCGCTGGTCAAACCGAAAGACATCACCAGAAATCCATAATGTCCATAACGAGTGCGGAAGGCAGTCTTAGGAATATTGTAACATCCCGAAATTTCCAAAATGATATTAATTATATTACTTAATAATAGAGGGAAAGTTTACTCGGGTTATCGGGAAATAAATAAATAGAGTAGGAGTTGGTATGGGTCGGGCTAGCGTTGGGTAATGGATATGGGTTATGGACTTAGATTAATTGAGATGGGTTAAATGAGAATGGGATCTAAGGGATATAAATATCCCCTAAACCCAAAATATCTTCATTTTCACCAAACTCCCTAACACTCCAAAACACACACACACCACCAACTTCGCCGGCGGCCGGGCCAGGAGAAGACCGAGATCAGAGAGAGAGAGAGAGAGATTAGTGTGATTAGCAAGTAAACAAGATTCAAACAAGCTCAAAAAGGTATGATTCTTGATCTTTGAAGTTTAAAGATCCAAGCTTTTTAGTGTATAAACGACCAAAAATGGTCGGGTAGCGTAGTGGGTGATATTGAACCTTAGCAAGGGTGTTAAAATCGCTCGAAATGCCGATCAGAAACTAAAACAGCGGCTGTCTAGGCAACTTCGCCTTCATCTGGGCAACTTCGCCTTCAAAGCGACGAACTTCGCCTGCAAGCTAAGTTCGCCTGATGAACTTCGCCTGCAAGCTAAGTTCGCCTGATGGCAACTTCGCTGTAAAGTTAAGTTCGCCTAACTGGTAACTTCGCCTGAGGCCAAGTTCGCCTGATGACAACTTCGCCTGAAGCCAAGTTCGCCTGATGGCAACTTCGCTGTAAAGCTAAGTTCGCCTAGCTGGTAACTTCGCCTAAAGTCAAGTTCGATTAGAAAATAAATTAAAAATCTAACGAAAAATGTGTTAAGACAGTTAATGGAAATAAAATTTTTCCAAGCTGACCTGGCAGCTCGATCCCAGCCAGGGGCTCTGCCCCTTGGACCCTGCTAGGGGCTGCCGCCCCTAGACCCCGCTGCCAGGGGCGCTGCCCCCGGACCCCCGTTCGTTGTGGGTAGTAGTTAAGACTGGAAAGATGATATGAATAGTGATAGTTGTTTGATACATGTACTTGTTATACAGTCAGCCGTGCACAGCTGAAGAAAGGGATTACGATTAACGGTGAACGTAACCGTGTTCAGGTGAGTTTCTAGCCCCATTCCTTGTTATGTTTTCGGGGCTGTGTGCATACTCGATGTGTTGTTAATATATTTATCCTAAGTGATAAGTGTATGTCATATGTGATATGTGTGATAGATATGAATGATTGTTTGTCGGTACGCGAACGATCTTCGGATATTGCGCGTACTGTCAGGTTAAAAATAAAGGTACGAATATTATATATCGAAGATGTATGAATATTTCAAATGAATACTTGTTGGGGCGTGAACGATCTTCGGATACTGCACGTAACGACAAGGGGTATGGTTGTTAAATGAATGAGGTAAAGAATGCCTAGAGTGTTCTTATGTTATAATGTAAGTATGTGTATATAGGTACTCGAATGGCATGTGAGTTCTACGTTCGACATAGTAAGTTAGGATGGCAAATCCCTCTAGCTTCTGTCGGACATAGACTCGGCTGGTAATGGCGTAGTTAAGGACTGCGAGCCTTATACGTGAAGTAGATGATATATGTAAACGTAGATAAGGACTGCGAACCTTATACGTAACGTAGATAGGCGTCAGCATAGGAAAGGACTGTGAACCTTATACGTGCTGTATTTGTAGCATAGGGGAGGACTGCGAACCTCGTACGTGCTATGAATTAGGTTGCAACATAGGGAAGGACTGCGAACCTTGTACGTGTTGTGGATGTATTTCAGCATAGGAAAGGACTGTGAACCTTATACGTGCTGTATTTGTAGCATAGGGGAGGACTGCGAACCTCGTACGTGCTATGAATTAGGTTGCAACATAGGGAAGGACTGCGAACCTTGTACGTGTTGTGGATGTATTTCAGCATAGGAAAGGACTGTGAACCTTATACGTGCTGATTTTGTAGCATAGGGGAGGACTGCGAACCTCGTACGTGCTATGAATTAGGTTGCAACATAGGGAAGGACTGCGAACCTTGTACGTGTTGTGGATGTACTATGGTATAGGGAAGGACCGCGATCCTTGTACGTACCATAAATAGTGAACATAGGTAAGGACTGCGAACCTTGTACGTGTTCACGACCTTGAGTACAGGTATAGACGGTGAACTATGAACGTACTCTCGGTAGACTGAGGTTAGTGATTGTAGATACGTATGTATGTATGGTAGCAAGTATGTATGTAGAACAGAAGGGTAACTAGTGAAGTATGGATATGTATCTACAGATATGTATGTATGTGTATGTATTGTATGGCGTTCGATTAACTAGAACTCACTCAGCGTAGCTGACTTTTAGTATGCACGCAGGTGAGCTGATTATAGAGTTAGCATGAGGATGACACACGGCATGGATTGAACGGCTGGCATCTGAAGAAAGAAGTAAAGATGTTTTAAATATAAAGTTTTGTGTTATGGTATCAAAGAAAGGATTTAATGTTTTGTAACAAATGATTGATGTTTTATATTCCGCGAAAAGTTTTAATAAACTCTGATTTGAAGAACTGTGTTTATGAGTAAATCCAACGCTAAAGTAGGGCTACCAGGTTCGGGGCCTTACAAATATCTTCCTCCCGAATCTTCAGCTGATGATACCCGAACCTAAGGTCGATCTTCGAGAAGCAACTAGCCCCTTAGAGCTGATCAAATAAGTCGTCGATCCTCGGGAGTGGGTACCGCTTTTTAACAGTGAGCTTATTCAACTCACGGTAGTCAATGCATAGTTTGATGACAAGTGACCGGAACCCCTACAGCGGAAACAATTCAGAGTCGGACATTCGTAATGGGGGTGCCTAACCTTATCGCAACGAAAACAGGTGCCGGACCCACTCTTACACTCCCCCTTGTGTAGTTTTCGTACTTCTTGCAATTACCGAATACCGCATCCCTCCTAAACTCAGAAGTTTCAGTCTTCACCCTTTTTCCAGACGAACTAAAATTGTTTCCCCCAGGCCGCTTACCATACGAATTAGTGTCCAAGTCTTCCTAGCCTCGGTCGGCGGTAACTTCAATGTACCTGCAAAGGTAACCACCGAGTGAAAGGAGTTCATGTCGGTGGTCACCACACCCCTACGAATATCAACCGGGAGGCCCTTCACATACTTCTTAATCCTTTTTGCCTCAAGGGTAACCAGATCGGGATATAAGCGAGCCATCTTGTTGAACTTTGTGGTGTATTCCCGATGTGTCATACTGCCCGCCTCCAAGGTTATGAATTCCTGTTCAATTTTATCCAATTCGTGCGGAGGACAGAACTGATCAAGAACCAACTTCTTCAATCCATCCCATGTCATCCTCCTAATCGGTCGATCACCCATAGCCTGCACCAGATTATCCCACCAACATAATGCCTCGGAACGAAACGAGGTGGTAGCATAAGTGACCATGTCATCCCCCTTGCACTTACTAACCCTCAGAACGGCCTCCATCGCTCTCACCCACTGATGCGCTGCCAAAGCATCTTTAGTACCATCGAAGGAAGGGGGGTCGCACTTCTTAAAGTCACCATACGAGCAACCCCGGGTCGATACACTAACAATCCGCGCCTCATCTTCTTCCCCACTTGGCACATACACTTCATCTTCCTCTTCGACCTGCACCTCCTTACTCTTCCTTCCCCTATCCGAACCCTTACCAACCAGTGACTCCTCCATGGCCTTGACGGCCTCAGCAACGATCTCAGGAATGATGTGACATTTGAGCCAAAACAAGGTACACCTCAGTACGTATTTACCGATTAAGCAAATAAACGCCTTTTGCGTAACAAACGAACGATTAATCGAACGGGTCAGGTTATGACCCAGATATCTCGGAGGGCCATCTATAAGTGATATACGATCTATACAAGCTAAAACATTAGAAATATGGCCTTAGTTTGATAGCAAACAAGTTAAACAAAAATATGCTCGTTTAACTACCCGCTATAGATTTAAACGCAAAAGATAGTTACAAACCAAGCATTGTATCATCCGTTAAGCCGAAAAAGACTTACCAAACACTTAATTGAAATGTTTTAAGCGATATGTGAAAATATTTTTGATTTTTACAAACATATAGTATGTTTTTATAATTTTACACAAAACTAGCCGAAAAACACTCTTTTTCGCGCTGTTTAACGCACCCGATAAGTTTTTCGCGCCAAAAACTGAACCCGAACTAAATTTGGACCGGGCTTTTCGTATTTGGGCTTGAGAAGCCAGATTATTGGGCCAAAACAGCCCAAGTGGGAGGCCCATGGGTTCCGATCGGCCAGCCCACCCCCACCCCCCATTCATTTTATAAAACTTGTTTTGGAAGCTTGGTTATTCATTTTGGTTTATAAAAACTGAGGTCCAAGCAGCTGCAAGCTGATTTTCCAGAAAACCTTCAAACCCTAAGGTAAGGAGCTTAAATAAGTAGCTTTTGTACTTGTTTAAACTTGTTTAATACCATAAAAACATGTCTTGGTTACTAAAAATCATTCCTAACCGTGTAAAAATCCTGAAAATGGTCCATAAACATGTTTTGATCATAAACACGGTAAGGAACTTGTTTTGATAGTTTTTTTTGCCACAAACATGGATTAAAGGGTTGAAACGGCGTATTTACGGTTCAAAAGTTCGTTTTTGTGCACTAGGCGAAACCCTAAGTTAAGGGCTGTTATGTTGATGAAAAATTGCTTGGTTTGTGATATAGGACTTGTACCTAGGTTTCTTAGAAGCACAAAAACCAGAAACCTGATTAAAAAGTCGGAAACGAGCCAAACCCGCTAAGGTAATCCCGAAACACTCGCTTACGGGCTATTTAGGTTAAGGTTGTGATGTGCAAATTTTTAGGACTTGAAATTTTTTAGGAACATAAGTAACCATGTCAATGAGTCCCTGTTTAAATTTGGTAATTTTTCGACCATCCGAGAATATTTGGCGAATTTATTACCGAATTGGGACGTTTATTTTGAAAAAATAGCTAAAGTACTTCAAAAATTATGAAAATTTTGTGGGAACTCAGATTTGATGTATTTTGATCACATATGAATTTTGGGATCATTTGGAGAAGTTTAAAGGTGTTTTGTTTATATGCATTTGTACGAATTTTTATAGCCGAATTTAGGCCGAATAGAATATTGTGCGACCTTTTTACATGCTGGAATTGTTACAGGTTGATTTGGGAGATGATTTGAGTATTCAGGAATTTTTGTGGAATTTTTGGAAATTGTTTGGGGTAAACGGACGATTTTCAGGCGAAATATAGCTGATAAAATGAATTTTTATAAATTAATAAATCAGTAAATAAATTCCAGAAATATTTTTATAAAAATCTACATATATTAATTGATAAGTGGTTAAATTTTCTTAATTTAATGATTAACGATTAATTAATTATGCTAATCTGAATATTAAACAAATTCAGTTTTTATAAAAACCAGCAAGTTTGCGACTAGCGAATCTGCGGGAATATCAAAACACCAAGAGTGATCAAAAATCATATTTTTGGACTAATTAAGTGAAAACGAACTTTTCTATGAAAAACCTGGACAATCCGGATGGATTGTGCGCGTTTCTTCTTAAATCAAACTGAATAAACGGAAACGGGCCCCGTGGCTAATCCGGGACCCCAGCATGTGATCTTTCTTTATAACTTAATCATTTTGTTAACCAATACATTTACCAAGGCTTATTTTCCCATAACTGTTTGCTGAACGCGTAAACGAACAACTTGGCCCAGCCGGGAAAACGAGAGTCTGAGCCAAGTTTAGTTTTAAGTATTAGACATTGAACAACATCACAACCTAAGCCTATTGCCACTTTCTGGGCGTTCCAGCTACACCCAGATTAGTTATACAACCCAGATTAGTATTGAGATTATAATAATATTAAAATATTAATATTATTATAATATTGATTATATGAACTACTGATAGCGGACCGAACAAAGCACGAGCAGATACAGTACTGATATCTACTAAACCGTGAGTTTCATGACCCCACTTTTAAACTGTTTTACGAAATTTTGGGGTGAAAAACATGTTTGATTACATATACATACCTGAAACATGTATTGATGTGAATTATCTAAGTGCTACCACACGAAAGTCCGCACGATCATAGTGATTAACTTCGAGCCGGTGGCTTGTGAATAGTATTATTGGTTTGACAAACCCAAACGGAATCGGCCTGGTTTCCGTGTCACATAGCGCCGTTTGCACATGACCATATTTATACAAACAGACTATGTAGTGTTAGACATAGCTACCGGGGCATGTTGTAGGCGGAAAGGGGCCATAATGGTTGATGGAGCGTGGGAAATGGATGCACGCAGCACATACAGTCAAGGCTTCACTGTAGCTTAGCATAATTACATAATTTACATATATACATACTTATTTCATGATTACAAGTGTTGACTTGCGAATACTCATTACTGTTTTCTTGAAACTCGTGAAACTCACCAACTCTAGTAGTTGACCCGTTTTAAACTGCTTTTCAGGTGTACCTAAATCGGAATGATTTGGTGATCTGTTACTTGCCTGAGGTGTGTGGTTGATGCTATGTGAATAGAAGCAAGGGCGATAGTAGAAAGGATGTATAGTTAACGAACTAGTGTTGTTTGTATCACCTAGACGGTAAAACAATGATAGAACAAAGAAATGTAATATATTGTAAATTAGTTTGTAATGTTTCTTTATAAACAATGTGTTGATACCAGAGGTGTCTGTTACATTCCCGTTTTACGCTTCCGCATTGTGCTAGTCGGGGTGTGACAAATGACGCTATGGAGCACCTGGTAAACCTCATCCGTGATAGCCGCACGCAAAGCAGGATCTAAGGCAGGGTTATCCCCGTCCTCAAGAATCGGGGTCTCCTCCTGCTGGGGAGTAGGAATCTCTCTCTCGGCTTCGGCACGTGGCTTACGACCACGACCTCGAACACTAGGACCAGCTCTCTTAGCAGCTCGAGTATTAACCATGACTTATCCCTACAAAGACAGAATTTTAACACGGTCAAGTACAAGTGGTAATTAGAACATGTAAGGTAAGGATAAACTGCTAATGACGTTGATCAAGTGTAATTAGTCGTTTACTTTACCCGCCCGTCCTAACCACCCCCTACCCCTAACCCCGTTAGCCTTCTATCTTACACTTAAACAGTTAATCACATACCGGAACTTTTAAATTTAAAGGAATGACTAAATAATTAAAAATTACCTCATGGCGTGCAGCTACTCGCGGTGGGTATACTGGTCTCTTTTCTTACAGTTCGAGTCCAAGCATTCGGGGATGCTCAGATCCCTCGAACCAAGGCCCTGATACTAACTTGAAAGGCCCCGAACCCAGGGAACCCCACAGTTGGTAATTATTCAAAACACTCGTAAAAATAATTAAACTTAAAAACAATTTTTTTCATTAAAATAAGTATCATAGAGTATAATTCGGTGGAAAACGTAAATAAGTAAATGAATTCCCAAAACCCGGGAATTTTGCCCAAAATCAACATAATTCTCTTTAAATAAAAACTTTTAAAAATAAATGTTTAATAATAAAATCTTCAATTCCCGTATGCCCTTCACCGTCCAAGTAGCTTTGTGCATGTCCAGCCGATAAGGCATCCTCTTCCTAACCTGAAACTCACACTAACATGCACAAAAAGTCAGCTTAAGCTGAATGAGTTCAAGTTTTTAATAAAGTAACAAAAGTCTTAATACTCATTCCAACGGTTTTAAAACAGCAAACGGAAATACATCGTTTAGGTCACCACATTCAATAAATAGACATCCTTACGTATGAGTATCTCTATACGTGCATTCCTATATATATCAATATATATATAAAATTCAATAATAACATTCAGGGCCGAGAAAATGTACAACCCAAACACGTAACATTCGGCGCATGCAAACACAAAGTAGGCATACGCAACATTCAGTAGTCAAGACGACTACAATATTCGCTAAATATTGGCCATTCTAAAATATATATATATATATACATATATATATATATATACATCTACACATTCTATAACATTCCAAGGCCTACCAATACTAGCAAGCCTATGCAAAATAATTTAAAACATTTCATCAAGTGAAAAAACACTTAGGTGTGCATGCTAGCCCAAAATTTAAAAAGAATAAAAAGGGCATCACGAACTCACCTGAAATCAATCGAACACCTGCAACGAGCTAGGAAATCCCTAAGTGCACAATCACAAGCAAGGGCCTGTAAAGTATACACAATGTGTTACTAAACTAGACCGTAAGAACACTCTTGCCTAATGGGCCGTTCAAGCCAAACAACATGGCCCAAGGCCCAACTCTTGGCCCAAGGCCCAACACCTTGGCCCAACGCCCAACAACTTTCAATTAACCAAATCCACCCTACGATTAAGGTCGGAGCTAACCATGATGCACCACTCGCCCGTCGACAATCAAATCGAGTCGAATACGCGCGTAATAAACCTTAAAAAAAATTGTTAAACGAATCGGCCCCAAATGGGCCAAATTTCCATTTTAATCTTTTCATTCATCATAATTATGTCACCCGAGTTGATAGGGTTGACGGTTCCTTTTTACAACTCTCAATTTAACATTTAAACGAAAATTCGCGCACCGCCTACTCGATTAACGAAGCACCAACCAAAACAGCCCCGAGCATCAAAAAAGTAATTTTCCCACATCCCTTAGACTTTCCTAGGGCCATGCAAACTGATTCGGTTGGTCATCCAAACGATTAACGCATCAAACTCAACAATTTACAATTCTACACCCGGTAAACCCTAGTTTTCGAACTAAAATCGATTGACCGACCTAAACACCTCCAATGGCTACAAAATTTAATATGATGTAAATGCCATACCTGGGAATCTTTCTACACCGGAAACTCTAATTTTTTTATCCACGGGAAGTGGGTCAATTACAGCTTGGCCGAAAATCTGTCCAACGAAAAGTTTCGGCAAAATTGAGCATCAAAACAATTAGGGGTGAACAAAAAGAGTGTTGGGGATTGTAGTACATACCTTGAACTACTTCTTGGAGCTTGGAATTGATCAAAAATTTGAAGCAATGAAGGGGGGGAGAGGCTACCTTCGGCCGATCACTGCTGCAAAGGGTAGGGGTTTAGGGTGTTTTGATTAATGTTATATTATAAAATATTTTCATTCTAATCCCCGGAATTTAATAATAATGCAACTTGGAAGAAATGTTAAGCGATTAGAAGTACCGGGATGACGTAAAGGCTTCCGAGAAACGTCGGATAAATCCCGAGAATTATACATACTCTACAAGCTTTAATTCTTGAAACCGGAATTAACTGGCGTTACATCTGGGCACACCAAGTTTATCCAATTTTAGATACGGGTAACCAATACATGTCTTCCCGATTATCTAGAATTGTACATGAGGAGTTTTAAGGTTTAGAAACCGGAGACTTAGGTAACCATTTGTATTTCGGTTTTGAAATTTTGTGGCTCACGCAAATGGTTTGCTTTGTCTCAGGTTTACGATCGGAAGACCGTGCAAGATTTGATTTGTTTTCTATTTTTGATCCCGAAACGTGTGAAGGTCTCAAAACCAAACTCGGTTTTCTGACGTGTTTTCGAGACATGGCAGGAGTTGCTTGTCTAACTTTGGCACGATCGGCCTTGTCTCGAATCCAATTTCCATCAGAAGGACTTCCTTTGAAATACTTTGATTTATTTGAATGTAATTTGTTGAAAGTGTTCCGAGGCACGCTCCTCTGACAGTGTCCGTAATATGGGACATGAGGACGATGCGGGCAGTTTCTAGCAATGTTACCAGGAATGCCACAGTTGAAGCAATTTTGTCGCTTCACATGTAAATCTGGGTGGCCAATTCCTGGTCTCGATCTAGTTTGCAAATTTTGCTGTCTCGCATCACTTGCACTTTTCATGCCTGTATTTACTAGCATTTTCCTGTTTAACATCAGTATTTAAAGATACATCACACTTATTAATACTACTAGAACATTCAACCACACAATTGTTTATGCTCTTAAAAACAGAGCCCACACAAGCATTAGTCTTAACAGAAGATAAATCACACAATTCAAAACAAGCATTATTAAATTGTTAGGTAAAACAAGTAAATATTCCTCATCGTCCACCCAATCCTCAATGATTACTTCATCTGCACGTGAAGTAGAAACATTAGTATCATTCACTTTTACAACTGATTGAGCTGGTTTGACAAACCTGGGTATTATCCTTTCATTAATTTCAGGTTTGCCATATTTCAAAGATTTCTCTTTATTTTCCTCAATAACAAATGGAGAGGGAGTATAATTATCATTGTATGGAGGTGGAACCTCATTATACCCAATTCCCTCACCCTTCTTTTCTTTCCATCTTAATTGCTTTTCAATCATTGACTCAACGACCGCACTAGAAACATCAAACTTTTTAAAATTGAACTCAGCGTTTTCAAATTTATTCGTTAATTTAGTGTTTTCCAAAATAGATGCTTCAAGTTTGGCAGTTAAATCAGCAATTTTCTTATTGGCATCTAAGATGTGACAACACTTAACACTGAAATCACTTTGCAGTTTTGAAAAATCTTTGTTTGATGCTTCTAGTTTTTCTGTAAGACCCTTCTCAAGTTTCTTAAGTGTATAGTTTTCGTGTTTTATATTTTTCATTTCCCTAACAAGATTACTATTATGCATACGAAATAGCTCTACCTTTCTAATGCATGCTTGAGAGCATAAATTAGAATTTACCTCAGACGAACCAGCAGGAGTAGAAGCCTTGAAAGCAAATTGGAGACTCTTCACCTGATCTTCAGTCTCATTTCCTTCTTCAACATCATCAACTTGAGCGAGGTTTGCATTCTGACCCAGAATAGTGAGTGCCTCCATCTGATCAGCCCAATCAAACTGTTGTGCAACTAATCCTTGCTCGTTTCTTCCAGCAACAACATTATCTCCCCTTGCACCATTCACAGGAATCAGAGCCCTTTCAGTATTTCCCTCTTTTGCTGTATTTGTGCATTCTCTAGCAAAGTGTCCTGGTTCATGACAGTTGTAGCACATGAGGTTCTCCTTGTTGAAACCCACCTTTTTGTTTGCAGGTAAGTTCCAATTGTTCCTGCCAGTCCTTTTGGTGAACTTCTTTGCTCTGAAGACAGCCATGGCAATTTGCCAGGAGATGTCCATCTCTTCCACGTCATCAGGATGGATCTGATCCAGTTCAGTAGAACCGACTAGTTGAACAAGGTGTCCAGGAAGAAAAGCATTATAGCAGTTCATGAAGCCTGCCATGAGAGCAATATTCTCTTAAGTTTCTTTTGAGATGGCAGGTCCTTGGGCAGGAGACTTGCTAGAAAAAGCAACACTTGGTTGGGGTTGTGACTGTGGAGATGGCGGTGGATAGAATATGGAAGCAGACGGCTGTGGCTAAGGTGTAAGTGGAGTGAATTGGCTTTGAGTTGATCTAAACATGGAAAAACTTCCATTTGGCTGTTGCGGCTGCAAGTACACACCATGAGAGGACTTAAACATGGAGAAGTTGTCTTGTGATATAAGTGTGTTGTTTGATGACGCGGCGTATCCAACAGTAGTATACGAATTTGCATGGTTGATTGCTTGCTGTTTGTCATCCATATCACATGACTTGATGATAGCGATCACCTCAGATATGGTTAGTCTAGAAAGATCCTTTGTCTTCTTGATAACCGCAACGTTCATATCCCATCCTTGTGGCAGAAAGGTAATCAACTTGTTGTTGGTTTCAATGAGAGTTAAGTGAATGTTGGCTGATGTCATCTCGGTTACAAGTGTGACGAATCTTTGCAGCTGACTTTCCAAGGACTCACCCAGAACATGATTGAACATATTAAACTTTTGGCGGAGTAAGTCCTGACGACTGTGCTTCATGTCTTCGTTTCCCTCAAAGACCTCTATCAGTGCCTGCCATAAGTCCTTTGCTTATTGCAATTCGCGGAATCCTTGAGCAATCTCAGGTGACAGGGCCATAGTAAGAGTGGCAAGTGCCCTCTCATCTTCTTCTACTTTGTCATAGTCAGCATCAACATACAATTCGATAGGCTTGACAGCAATCTCTCCTTCGGCTGTTTCATATGTGATCGGTTGAGGACCTCTAACTATGCTCCTCCACACCTTAGCATCTTTCATCTTGACATACTTTTCGAACCTGAATTTCCATTCATAGAAGCCTTCGTGCTTCAGCAGACGGGGCACACGGGTAGCAGTACCCATAATGGAGTCTACCTCCTGGTGAAGTGTTGAGTTAACGGATGTGTTGATGGATTGATCCATGATGATTACAAACCCAAAACAAACCCAAAGTCTTTAAACAGCCAATCCAAACAAGCCCAGATGAACAATAGGCCCAACAGAGAACCCAAGTGTAAATAGAGAACCCAAAGACTGAACCGAGAACCAGATACTTGACCCGAGAACCAAATGCTTGACCTGAGAACCCAATTGATGATCCAAGAACTAACTCGTCTATCCGAGAACCCAATTAGTTACTCGAGAACCCGAATAATGACCCGAGAACTGCTGAGTCAACCAGAGAACCAGTAAACTATCCTGAGAACCCTCAATCTTGGCCGAGAACAGTTGGCCGAAAATTATCAAAGTCTTCCTGAGAACCACTTTTGAAATGTTTTTAGATAAGGAAACAACCTCAAATCCCTAAAAATCAGGGATTTGAATTCCAGTTTTGATTTTGGTCAATCTTGTGTTCAAAATAATCAAAAGAATTCCGATGAACACGATTAACACAACTTCAATAGCCACCACACTTGTAATTCCAGAAAACACATCAAAACATCAACCAAGAACCCAATAATTGAATCTTGATATCACAACCGAGCCTAGAATAGGTCTATAGACTCTGATACCAATTGTAAGTCCTGTGTCGGAGGATATTGCAATGTAATATCAAATACACGATGAAATGCGGAAAATAACAACGTGTTGATTCAATACGTGACTGATCACAGCAATAAGAACACACTAAACACAATAAAGAAGCTTCAAAACACACGTATATCATACGTCGGGTGCTTAAGCCCTTAAGAATTACACAATGTCACGGCTTCAATACCAACAAACGACCAATCCTTTACAAGATGAAATGCATGGTATTTATAGACATATACCATACCTAAGCCCAACACAATCACAAGCCCACCGAAAACCCTTTTCGGTTTACAAAAGAAAGCCGAACAACATATATAAAAGCATAAACCATTTATTGTAGCCCAACAATTTCGTTAAAACTTATGAAACTCATCAACTATTCATAGTTGACCATTTTTAAAAATGCTTTTCAGGTAATCAGAAAGGTGGAATAGATTGCTTATGTGTTTCGTGTTCGGATTGTGAACGATGCTGTGAGCATTTGAGTTAGAAGTAAAGTAGTCGAAGAGCTAGTTTGGATTCTATCACCTAGTCTGTAAAAGATGTTAGAACGATGTAATATATGGTAAACTAGTTTTTAATTTTTGTTTATGAACAATGTATTTGATACCAGTTGTATCTGTTACATTTCCGTTTTGCGCTTCCGCAAATCGCTCAACGGGGTGTGACAGTTAATAAATTGTGCGCGTTTTTCTCTAAATCAAACTGAATAAACGGAAACGAGCCCCGTAGCGAATCCAGACCCCCCAATGTGTGATATTTCTTTATAACTTATTCATTTTATCGACCAACACGTTTACCCAATCTTGTATCCCCATAACTGTTTTCTAAACGAATAAACGACAAACTTGGCAGAGCGGGTGAAACGGGAAAACTGAGCCAAGTTCGGTTTTAAGTATTAGATATTGAACAACAACAAAATCTAAGCATGTTGACACTTTCTGGGTGTAACAGCTATACCCTGATTAGATATACAGCCCAATTTAGTATTCAAATTCTAATAATATTAAAATATTAATATTAATATTATTATTATATTGATTATAGGAACCAATGATTACGAGTCAAACAAACCTTGAACTGACGGGGTACTGAATAGCGATTAAACCATGAGTTTCATGACCCCCCCTGTTAAACTGCTTTTACGAACTTTTGGGGTGAAAAACATGTTGATACATATCTATGTATACTCTGAACTGTTTGACGAGGGAATTAACTAAGTGCTAATAAACAAAAGTCCTCACTAACACAGTGATTAACTTCGAGCTGGTGGCTTGTGAATAGTACTATTGGTTTGACCAACTCAGGCGGGGCCAGCACGGTTTGCTGAGACATTATCCCGTTTGCACATGTCCATAATTATACAAACCAGCTATGTAGTGTTAGATATTGCTACTCGGGGCATGTTGTGGGCGGAAAGTGGGCCACAGTGGTTGATTGAGCGTGGGAAATGGAGGCACGCAGCACGAACAATCAAGGCTTCACTGTTGCGTAGCATAATTACATTGTAAACATACAAACAAATGTACTTGCGAACGTACGTACATACTTGCGTATTTACAAACTATGATTGTTATAAGTACAATTGATTTCTTGAAACCCGTGAAACTCACCAACTATTTGTTGTTGACCCATTTTAACATGTTTTTCAAGTATACTGGACTTGGACTAGAGAGTCAATGTGATACGTGTTTGTCTTGCGATCAATGCTGGGTGAATTGATGCAAGTGTGCTAGTAAGAAGTAAAGCGGCTTAACGGGCTAGATTTAGTTTGTATCACCTAGTTGTAAACAAAGTTAAATCGATGTAAAATAATGTAGACTAGTTTGTGTTGTTCTTTATAAATAATGTGGTTGATACCAGAGGTGTCTGTTACATTTCCGTTTAACGCTTCCGCAATTTGTTAAATGAGGTGTGACATTTGTCCTCTTTGAAAATGATTTGAAATCAAAAATGAGGAATGTCCGTCATACCAGGCTATAAGGGCTTGTTTGAGTCCATAAAGTTCCTTCTTAAATTTGTAGACATAGTCCAGATTGAATGCATCATCAAATCCTGGTGGTCGTGTCACATACACTTCTTCTTGAATGTCACCATAAAGGAAAGCTCCTTTGACATCCATTTGAAACACTTTAATGTTGTTAGTTGATGCATAAGTAAAAAACAATCTGATTGCTTCAAGTCTTGCAACATGTGCTAAAGTTTCTTCATAGTCAATTCCTTCTTTTTGAAGATATCCTTGAACTACTAACCTTGCCTTGTTTTTGTCAAATCCCGACTAGCAAATGCGGAAGCGTAAAACGGGAATGTAACAGACACATATGGTATCAACCACATTGTTTATAAAGAAATGTTAAAAACTAATTTACATTACATTACATTACATTGCTCTATCTTTGATTATAGTTTAGGTAATACCAACAAGACCAATTCGTTAAACTGTATAATCTCATTACTAATACCCTTGCTTCTATTCACATAGCATCGAAGACATTATGTACACGTAGTGTCACACCCCCAAATTTCGACTAACGGAGTTCTACCGCGAGGCGTGTGACATACCAAGATCTAGCTCATTCGTTATACCAAACAACCAAATTAAAGTATTCATAACATTTATTAAAGTCTCATTCAAACTTGAGAAAATAAAATCCAAACCGACAATTTAAAAGTGTTGCAGAAGCGTTAAAGTAAGTGTTTTAAGATAAACAATAAACCATGTGTTTGAACACGCACAACCCATCATATATAAACAATGTGAAATAAAAGTTCATGTGACGAGTGTGACTCCTGACATATGCAATGCAACCCGCTCCTTAGCACAGCTAGCAACCTGGGCAAGTATAAATACTCAAGGGTCAATACCAGGTTGGTGAGTTCATAAGTTGTAGTAAAAAGTAGTATATATAGTATATATAGTATACGTAGCAAAAGTAGTGTATGTATAAGTAGATTTGGCACTTTTCAAATATACTAGGGTAGCTAACCCAATTACAAGCTACTAAACGTTTGAACCGAAGCTGACTGTTTGTATGCCTTCTTACCAGGTCTATCACAAGACACTGGCGATGTATGTTAGGACAATTTACACCCGTCCGACCTCTAGTCAAGTTATAGCAGGTGGGATTTGTCAAACGTAGTACTACTACTTAAATTTCCCCGTGATCCCATCTTAACGGTTCAAGGTGTGTAAGGACTTTAAGTGATATGAGGGCATATATTATACACTTGTGATATATAAGAAATACATAAATCCAAAGTAAGTAACTGCTTTTTCATCTAGAAAACCAGTTGTAAGTATGTCCAAGTTTTTAATCTAGAAAACAAGTAAGTCGCTGCGTTTTCATCCAGAAAACCAGTATGTAAGTATGTCCATGTATTCAATCTAAAAAACAAGTAAGGAAGTTGTTTTGTTGTTTTCAATCCAGAAAATAAGTATACGAAAATAGTTTTGTTGTTTTCAATCCAGAAAAAAACTAGGAAAAAGCATGAACTCACCTGGTAATATGTATAATGGACTTTTCTCGAACCAAGGTATGCACTTGACTTGTTAAATGCTACCTATTACAAGTGTTTATGTTATGAGAATGTGTTTAACAACACAAGACTCTAAGACTCATGTATGGACACGCGCACACAAACACAAACTTGACCCGACGACTCGTTGGCGATATTAATTGAAGTCAACTGTAATAAAAGTCCTAACATGTATCCATACATCATTTCTAGGCAAAGCAACCAAATATTCATCATACAACCTAACTTATGACCATTCAGTTTTACGGGGCAGATTCTAGCATCTACAAACTGATTTTATTCACTATGCAAAACTCAAAGATAAATTCTACAAAATTTATCACAGTAGAAGTTCTGGATTAGGTTTCTGAAAGAATTTTTATTATATTTTTATGATATATGAAAAGCTCACAGTAATTCAATCATTGCAGACAGGTACAAGCAGTTCAGTAGATTGCGCAACAAAAAGTATTTTCATGGTTTTCTCAACTAATTTATCCAAATTATGCAAGGCCAATTGGGTTGTTCCCTAAATTTATAATACTAAGTTTCAGAAGTGGAACGAAACCATTTGGCTTTTTCAGTCACAAGTTATGATGGCGTGAAGTTAGACCAGAAAACATCTTCCCAAATCAGATTAGACATGCAATCTCGTAAAATCATAAAACCTATATTTTGTATATCCAAAAATTACAATTCATAACTTTCTAGAAACTAGACTCGACGAACTATATCCTAGAATCACGAATGTATTAAAAAGCATCATTTATCATCAAGTTACATTCAAAACAATAAGCGAGTACAAAGCTGTCACCATTCTGATTTCAACCAAGATCGATCAATAATCATGTATACGACAACCCTAATGTTCTACCACACCAATAATCAAAACAACATCATTACAACCATCGTAAACCTCCATATTACAGAAATATTTCATATCTTATTAGGGTTTTTTAACACGTGCTTGTTATCGATGAAACACTTACAATTAACGATCATACAATGATGTTGATGACTCCTAATCTTCCTAATCACCCACAAGCTCCCAAAGTGACCCTAGAACTCATATTTTTCGTCCAGTGATGGCTGGAAAGGGTTATGGGGTGATTAGGGTTTGAAAAATAGGTTATAAAGAAATGTTTCCGACTTGGTCGTCCCCCGAGCCGTGCGTAGGATGAGGCCTCGGGCTACGAGACGCGCGAGGAGCTTAAATTTTTTTTTTACACTAGACTTTTAATAACTAATTATAATATGGAAAAACATTTAACACAAAATCACTTATCATGCAATAATTAAATCATACAAGTTATTAATGTAACCGATTCAACATTAATCACCAATGCTTATAATAGGACTCATGTGTGTGACTTGTAACTGACTCATGTAAATGTTATGTGTGATGTGCGATATAACAGAGTTGGGTTGACGGTTTTAATGTGGAAGAGCGAGTTGTCACATTATCCCCTTGTTGAAAGAATTTTCGTCCCGGAAATTGATACGTGCCGCTAAGTAATTAAGTAGAATCACAGTCTATAAATATGAACGAAATGAATTCTATAAACTTTCCGCACATTGAAAGATTAAAATGAATCAAGTAGACATCTTGTCTATTATTACTATCACGATTGTTTCGGAACTGTTGCAAGTGTTTAACAAAATTTTTCCGGCTGTCACATCATCTCCTTTTTGAAAGAAATTTCGTCTCGAAATTTTGATTGTGTAAATTTGAAAATATGACTGTAGTTTATTGACGGTTAAGGTGCCAGAACATATGACAGTATAAAGAGTTGAGAAATGTTTTGCATGAATGATGATGATTGTGTTTGACATACTTTGAGATTCATGGTCTTTGTTGCGTGTACCGGTTCTGCGAGGTTAAAGCAGATGTGGATATGCTTAAGGGATAAGATCGATAAATGATCTGGCTTTAGTCTCCACTGTCAGCATATAGTTAGTGTTTATATATACGGTGTACCGAAGCTAACCCACCACCCAAAAGCACATTGCAAGTGGTTCCAATCACCAATCATTACTTTGCCAATGCCAGTTGTAACCGAAGGGAGAATGGTGTAACATGAATTCTTTCCTCAACTTTAGCTCGAAGGATTGAGCTTAGGTGCTTTGTCTAGGGTGGACCACAACATATCTATAAGTATAATCGCCTTGCTGACCAGTTGCTTAACTTCACGAGTTACGGATTTAACAGTTTTGGTTGGTTTCGCACAGAAGGGTTTAAAAAATGGAGAGCCTTATGCCGACAAACAGGAGCTGCTCCTTTTGGTTGATTGCGTGATGGATCTAGTCCTCAGATGAGCGATACGGAGGACTTCAAGTTTAGAGATAATTTTTATTAATTTTTTAAAGAAGGTTCAAGTCAAGGTTCCATAACAAGGAAATAAAAAGGGAAAACAAAATGAAAGAGCGCTCATGTGTTCATCATAGGTAACGCCGTTGCATGAGTTTGATCAATTATACAGAATTGTGTACATACGGTAAAGGTCAGTCAATGCAAAGTTTAAGGAGTTGAGACAATGAGATTATCTTGTTGAAAATCAGATCGTAGAGTTTGTTGTGATATTCCATATTTAACTTAAACAGAGGGTTGACCACAGCGGAAGAGTAGTAGAGTCAAAAGGGAATTCATCATTAGAGCATGACGAATATGGTGTTAGTTTACGAGGCATTCTTTAAATTTCACCTACAAGAGAAGACTAAAGGTTCTACCATGGTATTCTGGAAGAGTTTTAAATCAAGATGGTTTTCTTAACAAAGTTTTGATGAGGGTATTTAATTCATGGAAAACATACAAGAATTAATCATAATAGAAATACTTCTGTGACGACAGTCAAGGGATTGCAGTTGTCAATAAGTTTAGATGACAAGGTTTAGAGTTTCAAGAGTTTGCTTTAGAAACGTGTTTACACAACAGAATCCCATCTCACACCAACGTACCTATAGATTCACGATTACGTTCAGGACCGTACTCGTCAATTTATCTTACATTGGGGTGTTATGTCCTTTCCATTATACCTTTATGGAACGAGTAGTTAATGTTAATGAGTTAAAGTTAAACGCAGAGGAATGGAAAACTAGTTCTTGATGAATCCAGCGTCTAATTAAGTCCGGTAAATACTGCCACTAGTTGGTATCACCTAGGCACCGATGTGTGTTTACTCCTCACGTGCCTCCTCACCTTTCACTAGTACTAGACCGGGACTCTTCAGGATTTGTAGTGGCGTCAAAAGACATAATAGAAACGTGAAACAAGACGCGAAGTAACAAGTAAAAATATCTTATCAACTAGAGATGGTGACATCGATAACGTAGACCTACTAATGTCATAGTGTATGTGTGCTATGTACGTATTTAATGCAATGCATGAAAACAATGTAATGATGGGTTGACATTTTGAAAAACTGTTGTTGAGCTTTGAAAACGGTTATAGATTGGTTTTTAAAAACAAGCCATGTTCACTATAACCAATGTCTCTGATACCAATCTGTCACATCCCCCAAATTTCGACTAACGGAGTTATACCGCGAGGCATGTGACATACCAGGATCTAGCATATTCGTTATACCAAACAACCAAATTAAAGTATTCATAAAATTTATTTAAGTCTAATTCAAACTTGAGAAACAAAATCCAAAACCGACAATTTAAAAGTGTTGTGGAAGCGTTAAAGTAAGTGTTTTAAGATAAACAATAAACCATGTGTTTAAACACGCACCTTAGCACCCGCTCCTTAGCACAGCTAGCAACCTGGGCAAGTATAAATACTCAAGGGTCAACACCAGGTTGGTGAGTTCATAAGTTGTAGTAAAAAGTAGTGTATGTATAAGTAGATTTAGCACTTTTCAAATATACCAGGGTAGCTAACCCATTTACAAGCTACTAGACATTTGAACCGAAGCTTACTGTCTGTATCCCTTCTAACCAGGTCTATCACAAAACACTAGCAATGTATGTTAGAAAAATTTACACCCGTCCGACCTCCAGTCGAGTTATAGCAGGTGGGGATTGTCAAACTCAGTAGTACTACTTAAATTTCCCTGTGATCCCATCCTAACGGATCAAGATATATAAGGACTTTAAGTGATATGAGGGTATCTAGTATACACTTGTGATATATAAGAACTACATAAATCCAAAGTAAGTCGCTGCGTTTTCATTTAGAAAACTAGTATGTAAGTACGTCCATGTTTTCAATCCAGAAAACAAGTAAGGAAAATGTTTTGTTGTTTTCAATCCAGAAAAAAAGTATACAAAAATAGTTTTGTTGTTTTCAATCCAGAAAACAACTAGGAAAAAGCATTAACTCACCTGGTAACGTGTGTAATGGACTTTTCTCAAACCAAGGTATGCACTTGACTTGTTAACTGCTACCTATTACAAGTGTTTATGTTATGAGAATGTGTTTAACAACACAAGACTCTAAGACTCGTGTATGGACACGCACACACAAACACAAACTTAACCCGACGACTCGTTGGTGATATTAATTGAGGTCAACTGTAATAAATGTCCTAACATGTATCCATACATCATTTCTAGGCAAAGCAACCAAATATTCATCATACAACCTAACTTATGACCATTCAGTTTTACGGGGCAGATTCTAGCATCTACAAACTGATTTTATTAACTATGCAAAACTCAAAGATAAATTCTACAAAATTTATCACAGTAGAATATATGGATTAGGTTTCTGAAACAATTTTTATTATATTTTTACGATATATGAAAAGCTCACAATAATTCAATCATTGCAGATAGGTACAAGCAGTTTAGCAAATTGCGCAACAAAAAGTATTTTCATGGTTCCCTCAACTCATTTATCCAAATTATGCAAGGGCAATTGGGTTGTCTCCTAAATTCATAATACAAAGTTTTAGAAGTGAAACCAACCCATTTGGCTTTTTCAGTCTCAAGTTATGATGTCGGGAAGTTAGACCAGAAAATATCTTCCCAAATCAGATTAGACATGCAATCTTGTAAAATCATAAAACCTATCTTCTGTATATCCAAAAATTACAATTCATAACTTTCCTAGAATCAAGAATATATTAAAAACCATCGTTTATCATCAAGTTACAGTCAAAACAATAAGCGAGTACAAAGATGTCAGCATTCTGATTTCAACAAAGATCGATCAATAATCATGTATATGACAACCCTAATGTTCTACCACACAAATAAACGAACCAACATCATTACAACCATCATAAAACCTCCATATTACAGAAATATTTCATATCTTATTTGGGTTTTTTAACATGAACATTAGACAATCATGTAAACGAGTTATTATCGATGAAACACTTACAATTAACGATTATACAATGATGTTGATGACTCCTAATCTTCCTAATCACCCACAAGCTCCCAAAGTGACCCAAGAACTCATATTTTTCGTCCATTGACCTGGTCGTCCCCCAAGTCGCGCGTAGGATAAGCCCTCGGGCTACGAGACGCGCGAGGAGCTTAATTTTTTTTACACTAGACTTTTAATAACTAATTATAATATGGAAAAACATTAAACACAAAATCACTTATCATGCAATATTAAATCATACAAGTTATTAACATAACCGGTTCGACATTAATCACCAATGCTTACAATAGGACTCATGTGTGTGACTTGTTACTGACTCATGTAAATGTTATACGTGATGTGTGATATAACGGAGTTGGGTTGACGGTGTTAACGTGGAAGAGCGAGGTGTCACACGTAGCACAACATCAAGTTAATCCAACTGTCGTATACCTTAAAAGTAGTTTACAAAAGGTCAACTACATACAGTTGGTGAGTTTCAAGAAAAAACAGTTATGCGTAATCACAAGTCGTTTGTATGTATGCTTATAAGTACGTATGTAAATGATGTAATTATGCTAAGATACAGTGAAGCCTTGACTGTTCGTTTGTGCTGCGTGCCTCCATTTCCCACCCACAATCAACCAATGTGGCCCCCCTTCTGCCCACAACAAGCCCCGAGTAGCTATGTCTAACACTACATAGCCTGTTTGTATAATTATGGTCATAGGCAAACGGCGTTACGTGTGACATGGCAACCAGCCGATTCCATTTGGGTTTGTCACACCAATAGTTCTATTCACAAGCCACCGGCTTGAATTTAATCATTGTGTTAGTGGGGACTTTTATGAGTTAGCACTTAGATAATTCACATAATCACATGTTTCAGGTATATATATGTAATCTAACATGCTTTTCAACCCAAAAGTTCATAAAACTGTTTAAAGAGAGGGGTCAAGAAACTCACTATTTTTTCGGCAATCGGTACGGTGTCAGCTCACAGTTTGCTCGAGTTGCTGTCACTAGTCCCTATAATATTATAATAATATTAATATTTTAATATTATTATAATCTCCACACTAAACTAGGTTGTATATCTAGTCTGGGTATAGCCGTCACGCCCAGAAAGTGTCAATAGGATTAGATTGTGACGTTGTTAAACGTCAAATATTTAAAACCAAACTTGGCCCAGTGTCCCCTTTCACATGCTGGCCAAGTTGATCGTTTACACATTTAGAAAACAGGTATGACCACATGAACTTGGGTAAACGTGTTTGTTAGAGCATAATGTCTATTGCTAGGGTCTTAGATGTATTCGATATGATTGTATAAGGCTTAAAATGTCAAATGTATTTTTGTATGTTGTATTCAACGCATAAGTTCCACAAGTCAACTCATATCTTATGCGGCATATATTATATACTCTGTATAACATATACGGCTTGTTGGTCTTGATAATGTTTCCTATAAATAGGGGACTTATGCGTTTGTATGTAGACTTTTGGTGATTGTCAGAGAGAGAGAGAGATAGTAAAGAGAGAAATTGTGCAAAGTGTTATATCTTGTAATCTTTCATGTTATATATGAAAATGAGCTTAATGTTTACTTGTGTGTGTTCAATCTCAATGGATTCCATACTTTGAGATTCAAGCGGCAACATTCAGAGGTCCTACTTGTAATCTACATCAAGATCACAGGTCATTTCAAGTGGTATCAAAGCTTTATGGCTCGTTACTAGCTTGAACACTTCAAGTTTTCAAGGTTTTTCTCTCTACATTCAAATTCCACCGTCAAAAGGTCTCCAAACTTTCATAATACCTTACTTATACATCTGTGTTAAATCCTTCGAAGTTTCATTCAATTCCTACATCATTTGCACCTTCAAATTCCAAAATTACCCAAAGAATATCTGTCACCGTATATGTATTAACAATGCATATGTTAATCCCGTATAACATATACACCGCATATCTTATACGTTGACTAGATATACACTGTTTTTGTACTTATACGTTGACCATCTTTGACCTGAAACATATCCGTTTACTTAGACCAAAATGGAAAATAAGTGCATTCGTGTCATAACTGTCTATCCTACTTCAAAATATCAATTTTGAAAATGAAATGGGAACTTCCAACAAACCTCCTAAGCTACTCAGCATGGAAGATTATCCTTCGTGGGCTGACAAATTTGAGACGTATGTTCAAGCTTTGAACTACTAAACATGGACTGCCGTGGAGGAAGAGTACATAATTCCCAAGAATGAGAATGAGGAAAATTTGAGATTATCCCAAATTGCTGATGCAGATAAGGATTTGTTCCTAAGAGAAAAGAAAATGTTGAATCTTTTTCAAAAAGCCATCAAATCCGAGATTTTTCAACTATAGCAGCATAACGGCTCTTGTTATTCAATATGTCATACATTGTTGAACAAAGATCGTGGAAACCCTGACATGAGAAAGAGTAAAATAGCATTGCTAAAGAAAGAATTTGATATATTTACTCAAGTTAAGGGCGAGTATTTTAGACAGTTGATTGAGAGATACTGCTAGCTTATGAATGAGATGAAGAGGCTGAAGATTGACAAGCCAGAGTATATTGATAAGCTTGCAGATGCATTACCTGAAGAATGGGGTACATTTATCATGATTCAGCAATCAAACCCTATTGCTTATGCCCGTCTGAATCTTGCAAGTTTTATCGAGAAACTTGAAGCTCATGACTTAGAGCTGAGAAAGAAACAAAAGATGAAATCTACAACTGTATCACAATATGTGGGATTATATTACAAGGGCTATCAATCAAGTGTTTCTTCAAATCCCAAGATTCCTACGGCATTTTGTGCTGAGCAATCTAGTCAAGCATTTGTTACAAGTGTGCATACTACTTTTGCTAGTCCACAGTATAGCAGCAATTACTTAGGAACTATACCAGTTTCAAGTCAACAAGATCTGATGTGATACAATGTAAATTTGCTGTGAGCCTGAAGAATACGGGAAACATGACCACGGACTCTGTCAAGGAACACATGGCCTTTTTGGGATCTGTTCTAGAATCTTACAAGTGCTTGGTTGCAGGTCGCATTGGAAATTACAATATGACTAAAAAAGACTATCATCAGATCGACCGAGAAGAAATGGAAATGATTGACATAAGGTGGTGCATGGCAAGTGTGATAAGACGAGCTCAGAGATTTAAGGAAATCACTGGGACGAATGTGCTTGATGGTACAACATCAAAGTTAGGCTTTAATAAGTCTAAAGTTAGAAGTTTTCGTTGCAAAGAGAAAGCACATTTGAAGAGGGAATGCACTAGCAAAAGTGTAGAGGATAATGCTGCAAATCCTTTTGGACCGGATTACTACAAGTAGGCAATATATCACCGTCCAGAGGGAGAATCATCAAAGGGAAAGAAACCTACTGAAGCATCAACGTCACAACAAAAGGTAGCTACAGCTCAAGTTGATGAAGGTTTTAATTGGAACTCAGTTTTCCAAGATAATGTGGCTCAAGTGGTTGCTGATAATGAGGTTAAGGATAAGGTTGAGACTGAGATTGTGATTAAAGAATCTGATGAGAAGGTAGATGATTTGGTTGATGATAAAGTGGTTAATGATGAGGGCTTGGACAAGGTGTTGAAGGATGGGAATGAAGAAACTAACAAGGTTGTACAAGAGGTTGATCATGATACTACTGATGAAGAACTTCCTCGAACATAAGATCAAATTCATGAGGTTCATTATGACTATCTTATTTCGTTATTTCCTCATGATATTATCGAAAGTTTTGCAGGATGGTTCTATGAAGAAGATGTACCGCAAGGAAAGATCGACTTTAAAGTAGAAGAGGATGAGGAACTTCAAGGAGTCAAATCAGAGGAACTTCCAGAAGTCAAATAAGAGAAATCAGCTACTATTGACGAAAAATGTGTTGATGGTATGGTGAAAGACATCACTAATGAGGAGTCAGAAATTTCAAGCGATGAACTAATCAAACAAGCATTTATGGCAAATGAGGTAATTCTTAACTCAAATTTTTGTGAAAAATGTGAATTACCTTGTGATGAATGTGACTTTAAAACTCTTGAAATTAAGGAGTTAAAAGACATTATGATAAACCTTTGTTTGATTTGAGTGTTGTTAATGAGGCATATTTGAAACTTAAATCGTGTGAAAAGAATTTATGGGAAAGAATTTTACAAGATCAGAAAACCATTTCAATGTTAAAAAACACGGTTGAAGACAAAAAAATAGCCATTAACAGACACGTAGATGAGAATGTTGCTCTCAAACTTGAGCTTCAAACACTCAAGATTGAGACGGAAAGAGTGAACTTGAAATTTATGACCTATGATTCATCATCATATGTTCTTGATCACATAATCCCAAAAAAAAGGATAATGAGACTGAGAATATAAAAGAAAATTATCATGCTGTGCATCCACCAATGTGGAATGCTTATGTTCCAAAGAAATCAAAAGGGTTCAAAAAGGCACTGAATGTAGAAATTAATACTCCACATCATGACAATTCAAAGCTTGCTGATGATAAGTCTGAGAATGTAAGTTCAGGTTGTGATCAGTCAACCGGTGTAAAAATGGCAGAATCATTTTTGACTGAGAAAACAGTTACTGAGGAGTTTGGTAACATAGAAAGTAAATTTGTTGAATCTAAAAGATTTGCAAAAAAAAGTTTTTATCACAAACAAGCTAAATCGTTTCAAGAGAAAAAGATTAAGTTTGTGCATGGCAAAACTTCAGAATCTGAAAAGGAAGCTATATTTAGAAATCAATCAAATGATGAGTTTTATCGTTTGAAAGCAGAAAGTTATCAGTTAAGACGATATCTCAAATCTATAAGATCATTGATAAGAGACGTTGTTTTAATTGCAATGAAGTTGGCACGTATTTTACACTTGCCCCAATCGATACAAACATGATCGCATTCCGCTCGGAAAAAGTGTGACTAACAAACCTGGTTTAGGTTATGTAAGTAAGAAGAAACCAATGAGTGTCTCAGAAAATGCGAAAATCTTAAGACGAGATGAGCCTGTTAAAATTGATGAAGAAAAGATTGTTAAAAATGTTGTTTCAAAATTAACAATTGCAAATTCAATTCAAACGCCGTTTTATAACAAAAGGCAAGCCGCAAGACAACTGGGTGGTAAAAAATATTTTTTAGCCACCAGAGGTTGTTGAAAAGGTAATAACTGAGTCTGAGTCACATGTATCTAGTGAAAATTCTATTTCGTGTGATTCTGATAATAATGAAATCAAGTTGTTATACAAGAAATTCAAACAACCCAAGACCAAGAAGGCTTGGGTTTCCTTGTTTCACTAATCAGTTAACTGTATGTGCAGGGCTTCCAAGATCCCACGATTCTCGTTGGATAATGTATAGTGGAGCCTCTAGGCACATGACTGGTATTCTCTACTTGCTGAATGATGTTAAATCAATAAGAGGAGGGTATGTCGTCTTTGCTGGAAACCAAGGTGAATAGATTGTTGGTGATGGCACATTAACCAATGGAAAGGTTACATTTGAGAATGTCATCTACATTTCAGAGTTGGAGAATAATCTGCTAAGCATATCACAGATTTGTGATAAACAATACTCTACATATTTTACGGACCGAGAGTGTTTGATTTTGAAACCGGGCTTCAAAATACCTGAAGAGTGAATCATTATGTGTGCTCCTCGAGTGAATGAACCATCTGATACACAAGAATCTAGTAGAAGGAGTTAACTTGAGGAACTTTCAGTTAAGTGAAAAATGCTTGGATTGTAAGAAGGGAAAGCAAACGAAGAGATCTCATCCAAAGAAACTTGTCAATTCCATCAACCTACCTTTTGAACGTCTTCATATGGATCTATTTGTTCTAGTGAATGTTAAGAGTATCACAGGAGAACTGTACTATCTTGTGGTTACTTATGACCATTCAATATTTTCATGGGTGATGTTTTTGGAATCAAAAGATGAGACATATGATTCCCTCGTGATCTTATTCAAGAAGCTGGAAAATCTATATAATCTACCTATTCGGAGAATAAGAAGTGACAATAAGACTGAGTTCCATAATAACAGAATGCTTGAATACTGTAATGACCAAGGGATTCTTTATGAATTCAGTGCACCTTACACTCCACAGCAAAATGGAGTCACTGAATGAAAGAATCGAACCTTGATTGAAACAGCTCGAACTATGCTTTCACGGTTCAAAATTACCAGTTAAGTTTTGGTCAGAAGCAGTGGTGGCAGCTTGTTATACACTCAACCGGGTGCTTACAGTAAAAAAATTTGGCAAGACGTGTTTTGAGCAACTTAATCGTCGAAAACCAAATTTGAAGTGGCTTGAACCGTTTGGATCAACATGTACCGTTCTTGAACCAAGTGGAAAATTTGGTCCCAAATCTATCAAAGGTTTCTTTGTGGGGTATGACAGTCCACTCAGACGTGTCTACATCCCTAGCCTCCACAAAATTATTCATGTTCAAAATGTGACTGTCAATGATACAATCCTACCATGCAACAACCAGGAGATTCAAGGCTATTCGATTATGATAGTCTTTGGGAGAGTTTCTAACTCCCTGAGGATGATTTATCCGAAGAAACTTTGATGATGATTTACAATCAACATTTGTTGGAAAATCAAGTGACTAAGCCTGAACAACCCGCGTCTGTTCCTCAAAATGTTCAATCCGATGATGTTCTAGAAACCGTTCCAGTTTTTTATGACAATGGTGATTCAGATGAGGAGATTATTTAAGCTATTTCTTCATCCACTGTTATTCCTGAATTATGTGAGAACAATCTCCAAACTGAAGTGGTAATACCTACCGAGGTGATGCCGAGAACATTATCCTACCATCCTGAGGATAACATAATTGGAGATTTGAATGCTGGGGTGTAAACAAGACGTCAAATTGATCAGAATCTCTAGTATTTCTATTCTAAGGTTTCTCCTTTACAAAATCAATTCACATTTAAATGTTTTATTTCTCAGGTTGAGTCGAAAATGTATAAAGAGGCCCTAACAGAAGAAAGCTGGGTGAATGCTATGCAAGAGGAGCTTATGCAATTTGAAAAGCTCGGGGTCTGGAAATTGGTGGATTTACCTGAAGATAAAAAGCAGATTAACACCAAGTGCATATTCAAGTGCAAAAGGGATGAAAATGGAATTATTGTACGAAACAAAGCAAGATCAGTTGTGTTGGGATTCAATCAGAGAGAAGGTATCGACTACAATGAGGTTTATGCACCAGTTGCAAGGCTAGAAGCAATTCAGATCTTTCTAGCATTTGCTTCTTGGAAAGGTATCAAAGTTTATCAGTTAGATGTGAAATCAGCGTTCCTTAACGAGAAGATTAGTGAAGAAGTCTACATGGGACAACCACCAGGGTTTGTCAATCCGATCCACAAAGACAAAGTGTAACTACTTGATAAAGCCCTTTACGGTCTCCATCAAGCCCCGAGACCTTGGTATGAGACGTTGTCACAACATCTTTTGGACAACGGGTTTATCAGAGGAACCGTCGATTGTACACTTTTCACTAAGCTTGTTGATGACATCTACTGATCATGCAGAATTACGTCGACGACATAATCTTAGGATCAACGAATGATGTTCTGTGCAAGCAATTTGAAGAAGTCATGAAGAAGAAATTTGAAATGTGTGCCATGGGGGAGATGAAGTTCTTTCTTGGACTTCAAGTCGAACAGTTTTCAGATGGTATCTTTATCCGTCAGACAAAGAATGTCAATGACGTTTTGACAAAATTCAACATGTCTGATGCATCGGCAATCAGCACTCCTCTACCATTGAATCATGGTATCGGTCCTGATCCCAACGGGGAGAAGGTTGATCATACCTTATTGCGATCCATGATTGGCTCATTGATGTATTTAACTGCTTCTCGGCCAGACATCATGTATGCTACCTATTTATGTGCCCGATATCAGTCAAATCAGTAGGTTTCACATCTCATGATCGTCCGGGGGTTGGTCTCTGGTATCCAAAAGATGGTGAGTTTGTGTTACGGGCTTATTTTGATTCAGATTATGGAAACTGTAAACTGAATACCAAATCTACAACGGCAGGTTGTTTGTGTTAGTTCTTCTAACATATACGACTTTTGGTGATTGTCAGAGAGAGAAAGAGAGAGAGAGTAGAGAGAAAGTGTGCAAAGTGTCATATCTTGTAATCTTTCATGTTATATATGAAAATGAGCTTAATGTTTACTTGTGTGTGTTTAATCTCAAAGGATTCCGCACTTTGAGATTCAAGCTGCAATATTCAGAGGTCCTAATTGTAATCTACATCAAGATCATAGGTCATTTTTTTGTTGGTTGATAAAATGATTAAATTTATAAAGATAGATACGTGTATGATTATGTATTGAATGTTATTATTACAGAATGTTTATATGAATGATTACGTATATATATTTTATAACTTGAAGATATGTAAAGTATGCACATATGATAAAATGTATGGATAATATCTGTGATGTTAGGGACCAGACCCTTATAATATCTGTGATATTAAGGACCAGACTGTGACATTTGAGCCAAAACAAGGTACACCTCAGTACGTATTTACCGATTAAGAAAATAAACGCCTTTTGCGTAACAAACGAACGATTAACCGAACGAGTCGGGTTATGACCCAGAAATCCCGGGGGGGCATCTATAAGTGATATACGATCTATACAAGCTAAAATATTAGTAATATGGCCTTATTTTGATAGCAAACAAGTTAAACGAAAACATGCTCGTTTAACTACCCGCTATAGATTTAAACGCAAAAGATAGTTACAAACCAAGCATTGTATCATCCATTAAGACGAAAAAGACTTAACAAACACTTATTTGAAATTTTCTAAGCGATCCGTGAAAATATTTTTGATTTTTACAAACATATAGTATGTTTTTATAAATTTACACAAAACTAGCCGAAAAACACTCGTTTTCGCGCTGTTTAACGCACCCGATAAGTTTTTCGCGCCAAAAACCAAACCCGAACTAAATTTGGACTGGCTTTTTGTTTTTGGGCCTTTAGAATCAGAAACTTGGGCCAAAATGGGCCTATGAACTTCCGATCGCAGCAGCACCCCAACCCCCTTTTTTTTTTCTTTCACATATAAACTAGTTTTTAGATATTTTTACACATAGTTTCACATACAAATTCTGGAATTCTTCTTCTCCAGCAAAAACCAGCAAGAAAACTAGGTAAAAACCTTATGATTAATCGATTTTTGATTCGTTTAAACTCGTTTAACAACATATAAACATGTCTTGATTGTTAAAAATCATAGTTAACCATGTAAAACTATAAAAAATCATTCAACAACATACTTTGATGTTAGACATAGTTTCAAATCAGAATCATGATCTTTTTTTGCCATAAACACGGATTAAAGGGTTGAAACGGCGTTTTTACGGTTCTAAAGTGCGTTTTTGTGCACTAGCCGAAACCCTAAATTAAAGGGATGTTCTATTGATGAAACTTTCTTGGTTTGTGATATAGGACTTTTATCTAGCCTAAATAGGAGCACAAGAGCTTGAAAAGTTGATTAGAAAGTCGGAAACGAACCGGAACCGTAAGGTAATGCCGAAACACTTGCTTACGGGCTGTTTAGATTAAGGTTGTGATGTGCATATTATTAGGCCTTGAAATTTTTTAGAGATATCAGGGACTATGTCATTGAGTCCCTGTTTAAATTTGGTAATTTTTCGACCAACCGAGAATATTTGGAGAATTTATTACCGAATTGGGATGTTTATTTGGGAAAAATATCTAAAATACTTTAAAAATTATGAAATTTTTCTAGGAACTCATATTTGATTTATTTTGATTACATATTAATTTTGGGATCGTTTGGAGAAGGCTAAAGGTGTTTTGTGTATATGCGTTCGTGTGAATTTTTATAGTCGAATTTGGGCCGAAAAGAATATCGCACGAGCTTTTTACATTCTGGAATTGTTACAGGTTGTTTTGGGACATGATTTGAGTATTCAGGAATTTTTGTGGAATTTTTGGAAATTGTTTGGGATAAACGGATGATTTTCAGGCGAAATATAGCTGATAAAATGAATTTTTATAAATTAATAAATCAGTAAATAATTCCTGAAATATTTTTATAAAAATCTAAATATTTTTATTGACAAGTGGCTAAATTTTCATAATTTAATGATTAACGGTTAATTAATTATGCTAATTTGAAGATTAAACAAATTCAGTTTTTATAAAAACCGGCAAGTTCGCGATTAACGAACCTGCGAGAATATCAAAACACCAAGAGTGATCAAAAATCAAATTTTTAGACCAATTAAGTAAAAACGAACTTTTCTATGAGAAACCTGGACAATCCGGGTGGATTGTGCGCGTTTCTTCTTAAATCAAACTGAATAAACGGAAACGGGCCCCGTGGCTAATCCGGGACCCCATTATGTGAACTTTCTTTATCACTTAATCATTTTGTTAACCAATACATTTACCCAAGCTTATTTTTCCATAACTTTTTTTGAACGCGTAAATGAACAACTTGGCCCAGTTGGGAAAACGGGAATCTGAGCAAAGTTCGGTTTTAAGTATTAGACATTGAACAACATCACAACCTAAGCCTGTTGCCACTTTCTGGGCGTTCCAAATATACCCAGATTAGTTATACAGCGCAGATTAGTATTGAGATTATAATAATATTAAAATATTAATATTATTATAATATTGATTATAGGAACTACTGATAACGGACCGAACAAACCACGAGCTGATACAGTACTGATTATCTACTAAACCGTGAGTTTCATGACCCCACTTCTAAACTGTTTTACGAACTTTTGGGGTGAAAAGCATGTTTGATTACATTTACATACTTGAAACATGTATTGATGTGAATTATCTAAGTGCTAACACACGAAAGTCCCCACAATCACAGTGATTAACTTCGAGCCGGTGGCTTGTGAATAGTACTATTGGTTTGACAAACCCAAACGGAATCAGCCTGCTTACCGTGTCACATAACGCCGTTTGCACATGATCATATTTATACAAACAGGCTATGTAGTGTTAGACATAACTACCGGGGCATGTTGTGGGCGGAAAGGGGCCACAGTGGTTGATTGAGCGTGGGAAATGGATCCACGCAGCACATACAGTCAAGGCTTCACTGTAGCTTAGCATAATTACATCATTTACATATATACATACTTATTTCATAATTACAAGTGTTAACTTGTGAATACTCATTACTGTTTTCTCAAAACTCGTGAAACTCACCAACTCTAGTAGTTGACCTGTTTTAAACTGCTTTTCTGGTGTACCTAAATCGGAATGATGTGGTGATATGTTACTTGCCCGAGGTGTGTGGTTGATGCTATGTGAATAGAAGCAAGGGCGTTAGTAGTGAGAACGTATTGTTAACGAACTAGTTTGTTTGTATCACCTAGACTGTAAAACAATGATAGAACAAAAAAATGTAATATATTGTAAATTAGTTTGTAATGTTTCTTTATAAACAATGTGTTGATACCAGGGGTGTCTGTTACATTCCCGTTTTACGCTTCCGCATTGTGCTAGTTGGGGTGTAACAGAAGTTGGTATCAGAGCCATTGGTTATAAAGGATTAGGTTATCCCTTAGGATACCTAAAATATAACCGTAGGCTTGATTAACTCTAGGAAATAATTAAATAATAAATTAATATTATATACTGATGGATGCCAGGATGAACTTGTTGGGCAAGTGAGTTATTGTGATCCGGAACATAATAACAGACTTGCTTGTACGAGGGAATTCGGGGAGAAGTCGTGGAATGTGTGGTTAGGTAAAAGTGGCAACATATGTGTAAGATGTAATGTGAAAGTATATATATATGTAACACTCATACATGCTTATTTGGAACAAGGTGTATGAATACGTCTACGTACGATACTGTTGATGACGGTAAATTTTACTATGAATATTATAATCATTTATATTCAATATTGATTTAAATAATAATAATAATTAAAATTTTAATAAAACTAATATTATATTCCAATATAATTAATATTAAATTTGGTTTAATTAATTAATCTCCTCGACAATAGTTAGCGATAGCAATAGATATTATTCTTATAACTAAACTTTGTGCAGAGTCATGTCAAGGAATAACGACTACGTACCGGAAGAAGAACCGGTAATCTCTGTTGAGGAGGATCCCGAGGAAGAATCAGAGGAGGAGGATCCAGAAGAGGAACTCGAGGAGGATCCAGAAGAGGAGGACCCATAAGAGGAATCGGAGGAGGAGGAGGTGGAAAAAGAAGTTATTTGTAGAGAGCTACCCAGGAATGTGCCTGATCTGTCCGGCTACAGATGCGATAGCTATCCACCCAGGGATCAAAACGAAGTTAACAGTCAGTATCGTTCACCTGCTAGAGTAGCCAGGTCACCTACTTCACCGATGCACCTGTCCCCGACGACTTCAGCTACTGCGTGAGTCTGACAGACTGCTCGTATTCGGGTAACCCCGATTGACCCTACCTCGATTCCATTTAGATCTACCCACGACCGGGGAGGACCTTCAAGTCCTAGGGCGGATACTTCATCTTTCCGTTCATTGAGTATACCTACCCCTCACCCTGACCTCCCAAACGCAGGAAACAACTCTTGGATGGCTGTCCTGACTGACCGTGTGATAGACCACTCGATATCCATAGCTAACATTAACCAGGAAATGAGGGACGTGACCCAGTGCTTATCGACGTTACAACAGATGGTACTGAATTTGCAGCAGTCAGATGCCTACCACCGTTGGTGTTTGGATAGGGTGACAGTTCGACTGTGGAGCTGTTACTGGATGATTATGGTGTTGTTGTTTTTATGTTTGTGGTTAGCCTATCGTTTGTACGGATAAATGCAGAATGTTACAGATATGTGTACTTGATCTTTTGATACTCCATGTATGTATATAGTAGTATGTTATGTTAACATGGGACACAATTTTGTATATTATTACAAGCACTGACCCTTACAAGGTTAAGTCTAACAGTCACTTAGTGACAGATTTTGATATATACATGCAAGCATTGGCCTTTATCAGGCTAAGTCTATGTACCTTTTATTATCGATGTACAGAACAATTTGTGAAATGTCAGTATGTTATCTGGTATACCTGTACAACATTTATTTTGATTATTATTACACAGTGCCGTATACTGGAATTAGTATTAATTGGCTTATATTTGTTTATCATTATAGAATGGCCCCAAAGAAAGCAACCCCCATGACTGAGGCTGAAATAGCCGAGATGATTGCTCGGCAAATGCAGGCAGTAATTCCACTTATCGTAACACAGGTGACTGCCGGTGTTAACGCAAATATGCAAACAAACCAACAACCAATTAAAAATGCTCCTCCAACCAACACTGAAGCAGTTACAAATAACAATCCCCCACCTAATACAAATGCCCCTACCAATGCAAATAATCTCCCACCTGATGCAAATAATGTCAACAACAATAATCCCCCACCAAACCCAAACAATAACAATAACAACCCTAATCCCCCTCGAAGGGAATATTCGATAAAAAACTTCATGGCCTGTAAACCGATTGATTTCAAGGGCACTGAAGGGCCAAACGGGCTGATTAATTGGATTGAAAAAACTGAATCTGTCCTCAATATCAGCAATTGTCCACCGGAAACATTGTCAAGTATGTTGCTTCTACTTTTACGGATCATGCTTTGATGTGGTAGAACACTACAGTTCAGATAAAAGGGCAAGACACAATTAACTGCATGACATGGGCTAAACTCAAAACATTGATGCTAGAACATTTTTGCCCAAAGAATGAAATACAAATGTTAGACATGAACTTTGGAGCTTAGAATGAAAGGAGCGGATCATCTGGGGTATACCAACCACTTCAATGAACTGGCTCGCCTAGTACCATGGTTAGTAACTCCCGAGGACAAACGATTTGAAAGTTATATTTGGGATTTAGCCCTGGAAGTAAGGAGTTTGGGGTGAACTACGTGGGTCACACATCGTTCGAGAATGCTGTGACTCAGGCTGGTATTGTGACTTTTGATTTAGTAAGAAATGGTGTATTGAGAATGACCGGAGAATCAGTGGGTATGAAACGAACCGACTACGGGACGAGAACACAAGGAGGACAATCAAGCAAATGTACACG
Organism: Bidens hawaiensis; assembly: GCF_021521415.1. Classification (NCBI taxonomy): domain Eukaryota; kingdom Viridiplantae; phylum Streptophyta; class Magnoliopsida; order Asterales; family Asteraceae; genus Bidens; species Bidens hawaiensis. Next base: position 1,731,242 of record NW_027491317.1, read on the forward strand.
TCCAACAATAAGAAATTATGCTATAACTGGTTCAGATACGAAACAGGACAGGTATAAGGGACCCTTGCCAAAGTGCGATAAATGTAATTACCATCATATGGGAGAATGCAGATTCCCAGTATGCCAGAAATGTGGTCGAACTGGGCATTATGCCCCTAATTGCAGAGCAGGTACAGAAATTGTGAACCGATCAACCCAAACAACTCAACCTCGTCGTCCACCGCCACCCAGACCTCAGCCAATCCGCCAACAACCTATCTGGCAGACTGCAGCCGCATCCACCTACCGTACCTGCTATGAATGTGGCAGTACTGAACATATTAGAAGAAACTGCCCCAAGTTGAATCCAAGAGCAGTTGCTACACCGAACCAAGCATCGACATCTGGTGCGCCTAGAGGACGCGCGTTTGTTATCGGGTCAGGAAAAGCACGACAAGACCCAAATGTAGTAACAGGTACATTTGTTGTTTCTGATCAATATGCTTCTGTATTATTTGACACGGGTGCCGATAGAAGCTTTGTTTCCACTAGCTTTGTATCCCTGGGTAATATGCCAGTTAGTGAACCAACAAATCCCTATACTATAGAACTCTCTAACGGTAACTCTATAACTGTCAACCAAATAATCCAAAATTGTTCCATTATTCTAAATCACCACCCATTCCTTATTGATCTACTCCCGGTAGAGTTAGGAAGTTTTGATGTTATCATCGGCATGGACTGGTTAACCAAGTATAAGGTAGAGATTATGTGTAACGACAAGACAGTTAAAATTCCTTTTTCGAATGGTGAAATGATTATGGTACAGGGAGAGAAGTCTGGTTCGATTTTACCTCTTGTGTCTCATCTTAAAGTGTTGAAATGTTTACGCCAAGGTTGTATGGCATTTCTGGCAAACGCAACTCTAAAGAACCCTGATGAGAAATGCATAGAAGAGATTCCCGTTGTACGTGAATACCCCGATGTCTTTCCTGATGATCTACGTAGATTACCACCGAACCGACAGGTTGAATTCCGCATAGACTTAATCCCGGGATCAGCCCCTATTGCTAAGGCACCCTACCGATTGGCACCCTCTGAAATGCAAGAATTATCTAACCAGTTACAGGAGTTGTTAGATAAGGGTTTCATTCGTCCTAGTTATTCTCCTTGGGGAGCACCGGTATTGTTTGTAAAGAAGAAAGATGGAAGTTTCAGAATGTGCATTGATTACCGGGAATTAAACAAAGTTACCATCAAAAACCGATACCCTCTTCCACGAATAGACGATTTATTTGATCAACTTCAAGGGGCAAACTATTTCTCAAAAATTGATCTTCGATCCAGTTACCACCAAGTTAAAATTCAAGACGAAGACGTGTCTAAAACGGCGTTCCGAACTCGTTATGGCCACTACGAATTCTTAGTTATGCCGTTCGGGCTGACTAATGCTCCCGCAGTTTTCATGGATCTTATGAATCGAGTTTGTAAACCGTACCTCGACAAATTCGTTATCGTGTTTATTGATGATATTTTGATATATTCGAAAACCAAGAAGGACCACGATCAGCACTTACGAACCATCTTGGAGTTACTGAGGCACGAAAAGTTGTATGCCAAATTAGTGTGAATTTTGGCTACAAGAGGTGCGATTTCTAGGGCACGTTGTTAACCGACACGGTATCCATGTAGACCCGAGTAAGATTGAAGCCATCAAAAATTGGCAAGCCCAAAAGTCACCGAAAGAAATCCGCCAATTTTTGGGTTTAGCTGGGTATTATCGGCGCTTTATTGCTAACTTTTCGAGCATAGCCCAACCTTTAACCCTTTTGACTCAAAAAGATCGTGCTTATGTTTGGGGAGAAGATCAAGAAACTGCCTTTCAATTGCTAAAACAGAAACTATGTCAAGCCCCAATACTGAGTCTTCCAGAGGGAATTTGATGATCTGGTAGTTTAGTTTATTGTGACGCTTCCCGGAAAGGTTTAGGGTGCGTACTTATGCAAAGAAACAAAGTCATAGCATACGCTTCTCGACAATTAAAGGTGCACGAGAAGAATTATACTACCCATGATTTGGAACTGGGCGCGGTTATTTTCGCACTTAAGATCTGGAGACACTATTTGTATGACACCAAATGTACAGTATACACCGACCACAAGAGCCTACAGCATATTTTCGACCAGAAAGAGCTAAACATGAGGCAAAGGAGATGGGTAGAGCTGTTGAATGATTATGACTGTGAGATTCGATATCACCCAGGCAAGGCTAATATAGTAGCATATGCTTTGAGTAGAAAAGACAGGATCAAATCACTACGGGTCTGAGCACTTGGAATGATTGTCCAAACCAGTCTCACCGAACAAATTCGTATTGCTCAAAACGAAGCTCTGAAAGGAGATCACTTGGAAGATGAAAACTTGCATGGGACCGAACAAAACTTTAAAGAAAGAACTGACGAAATTCTATACTACAAAAACCGAGTTTGGATTCCCACTTTCAGCAATCTACGTGACTTGATCATGGACGAAGCCCATAAGTCCAAATACTCCATTCATCCTGGAACGGATAAGATGTACAAGGACTTGAAGGAGTATTATTGGTGGCCCGGTATGAAGAAGGATATAGCCACGTATATCGGTAAATGTTTAACCTGTGCGAAGGTTAAGGCCGAATATCAAAAACCTTTGGGAATGTTGCATCAACCGGAGATACCACAATGGAAATGGGAACAAATTACCATGGATTTTGTAACACACCTCCCTAAAACTTCCCGAGGAAACGATGCAATATGGGTGATAGTTGACCGACTAACCAAATCCATACACTTCCTTCCAATCCGAACCACTTACACAACCGAAAAACTTGCTCACATCTACATAAATGAAATCGTATCCCGACACGGCGTACCCGTTTCAATTATTTCTTATCGTGATAGCCATTTCACCTCTCGTTTCTGGCAAGCCATACAAGAAGCTTTGGGAACCCGAATTGACCTAAGTACTGCCTACCATCCCCAAACCGACGGTTAATCTGAGCGAACCATTCAAACCTTAGAAGATTTGCTTCGCACTTGTGTACTAGACTTCGGTGGAAACTGGGATCAATATCTTCCACTGGTTGAATTTTCGTACAACAATAACTATCACAGTAGCATTCAAGCGGCACCATATGAAGCGCTGTACGGATGGAAATGTAGATCACCCTTGTGCTGGACTGAAGTCGGAGATACACAAATTACACGATCAGACTTGATTCAAGAAACCACTGACAAAATCCGTAAAATCACAAGGTAATTAAAAACCGCCCGAGATTGACAGAAAAGCTACGCTGATGTTCGTAGAAAGCCGTTATCCTTTGAAATAAGCGACAAAGTTTTTCTGAAAGTATCCCCGTGGAAAGGCATCATTCGATTCCGAAAACCGGTAAACTAGCTCCGTGATACATTGGACCGTATGAAGTAATTTCTAAGATAGGTCCTGTAGCCTACCAACTGAAATTACCTTTGGAGTTGAGTTCTATTCACGATGTCTTTCATGATTCGAACCTAAAAAAGTGCCTTACTGACGAAACCGAAATCGTGCCATTAAAAGATTTAAACATAAACGAAAAACTGAATTTCGTTGAAGAACCAGTGGAAATATTAGAGGGAAAAATAAAACAACTAAGGCACAATAAAATTTCTCTAGTAAAAGTTCGTTGGAATTCAGAACGGGGACCCGAATTCACGTGGGAGCGGAAATCCGAATTTAAAAAGAAATAAACGCACTTGTTTCCAAACAAAGAAAAAGTTGAATAATCAAATTTCGGGGACGAAATTTTCTAACAAGGGGAGAATGTGACATTTGAGCCAAAACAAGGTACACCTCAGTACGTATTTTCCGATTAAGCAAATAAACGCCTTTTGCGTAACAAACGAACGATTAACCGAACGAGTCGGGTTATGACCCAAAAATCCCAGGGGGCCATCTATAAGTGATATACGATCTATACAAGCTAAAACATTAGTAATATGGCCTTAGTTTGATAGCAAACAACTTAAACGAAAACATGCTCGTTTAACTACCCCCTATAGATTTAAACGAGAAAAATAGTTACAAACCAAGCATTGTATCATCCGTTAAGCTGATAAAGACTTACCAAACACTTATTTGAAATGTTCTAAGCGATCCGTGAAAATATTTTTTATTTTTACAAACATATAGTATGTTTTTATAAATTTACACAAAACTAGCCGAAAAACATTCGTTTCCGCGCTGTTTAACGCACCCGATAAGTTTCTCGCACCAAAAACTGAACTCGAACTAAATTTGGACTGGGCTTTTCGTTTTTGGGTCTTTAGAATCAGAAACTTGGGCCAAAATGGGCCCAAGAACTTCCGATCGCAGCAGCACCCCACCCCCCTTTTTTTCTATCATTTATAAACTAGTTTTTAGATATTTTTACACATATTTTCACATACAATTTCTAGAATTCTTCTTCTCCAGCCTAAACCAGAAAGAAAACTAGGTAAAAACCTTACTATTAATCGATTTTTGATTCGTTTAAACTCGTTTAACAACATATAAACATGTCTTGATTGTTAAAAATCATAGTTACCCATGTAAAACTCTCAAAAATCATTCAAAAACATACTTTGATGTTAAACCTAGTTTCAAATAAGAATCATGATCTTTTTTGGCCATAAACACGGATTAAAGGGTTGAAACGGCGTTTTTACGGTTCAAAAGTTCGTTTTTGTACACTAGCCGAAACCCTAAGTTAAAGGGATTTTCTATTGATGAAACCTGCTTGGTTTGTTATATAGGACTTGTATCTAGCCTACATAGGAGCACAAGATCTTGAAAAGTTGATTAGAAAGTCGGAAATGAACCAGAACCGCTAAGGTAATGCCGAAACACTCGCTTACGGGCTGTTTAGGTTAAGGTTGTGATATGCATATTATTAGGCCTTGAAATTTTCAGGGATATTAGGGACCATTTCATGAGTCCCTGTTAAAATTTGGTAATTTTTCGACCATCTGAGAATATTTGGCGAATTTATTACCGAATTGGGACGTTTATTTGGAAAAAATAGCTAAAATACTTCAAAAATTATGAATTTTTTCTGAGAACTCATATTTGATGTATTTTGATCACATATGAATTTCAGGATCATTTGGAGAAGTCTAAAGGTGTTTTGTGTATATGCATTTGTGTGAATTTTTATAGCTGAATTTGGGCCGAAAAGAATATCGCACGAGCTTTTAACATTCTGGAATTGATACAAGTTGTTTTGCGACATGATTTTAGTATTCAGGAATTTTTGTGGAATTTTTGGAAATTATTTGGGATAAACGGATGATTTTCAGGCGAAATATAGCTAATAAAATGAATTTTTATAAACTAATAAATCAGTAAATAATTCCAGAAATATTTTTATAAAAATCTACATATTTTAATTGATAAGTGGCTAAATTTTCATAATTTAATGATTAACGGTTAATTAATTTTGCTAATTTGAAGATTAAACAAACTCGGTTTTTATAAAAACCGGCATGTTTTCATAATTTAATGATTAACGGTTAATTAATTATAGCAGACCGAACAAACCATGAGCTGATACAGTACTGATTATCTACTAAACTGTGAGTTTCATGACCCCACTTCTAAACTGTTTTACGAACTTTTGGAGTGAAAAGCATGTTTGATTACATATACATACCTGAAACATGTATTGATGTGAATTATCTAAGTGCTAACACACGAAAGTCCCCACGATCACAGTGATTAACTTCGATCTGGTGGCTTGTGAATAGTACTATTGGTTTGACAAACCCAAACGGAATCGGCCTGGTTGCAGTGTCACATAGCGCCGTTTGCACATGACCATATTTATACAAACAGGCTATTAGTGTTAGACATAGCTACCGGGGTATGTTGTGGGCGGAAAGGGGCCACAGTGGTTGATTGAGCGTGGGAAATGGATGCACGCGCACGTACTGTCAAGGCTTCACTGTAGCTTAGCATAATTACATCATTTACATACATACATACTTATTTCATAATTACAAGTGTTAACTTGTGAATACTCATTACTGTTTTCTCAAAACTCGTGAAACTCACCAACTCTAGTAGTTGACCTGTTTTAAACTACTTTTCAGGTGTACCTAAATCGGAATGATTTGGTGATCTGTTACTTGCCTGAGGTATGTGGTTGATGCTATGTGAATAGAAGCAAGAGCGTTAGTAGTAAGAACGTATAGTTAACGAACTAGTTTTGTTTGTATCAACTAGACTGTAAAACAATGATAGAACAAAGAAATGTAATATATTGTAAATTAGTTTGTAATGTTTCTTTATAAACAATGTGTACTAGAGGTGTCTGTTACATTCCCGTTTTACACTTCCGCATTGTGCTAGTCGGGGTGTGACACAGGCCCTTACAATATCTGTGATGTTTAAGATAAAAATAGCTTATGGTATACCATAGGGTTTTATGAATGAAAGTATGTAAGTATGTATGCATGTATATAAAGTATGTATTAAAGAATTAAGGTATGAATACGTATCATCGGACACGTATGACTAAGGATATGAATGCATTGTATGTTAGTTGATTATATAGAACTCACTCAGCGTAGCTGACTTTTAGTATGCACACTGGCAAATAGGCTGAAGCAGTTGGCTTGAGGAGAGGCACATGGCATGAACTGAAGAAGCTGGAATCTATGAAGAAGTGTCATAAGACTGTTTAAATTAATGTTTATGAAAAGACAATTTGTATGTTAAGACAAGAACGAATGTTTTGTGATGTAATGTTTGAAGTTTTAAATTGTTCCGCGAAAGTTTTAATTAACTCTATTTAGACTGTGTTTATGAGTAAATCCAACGCCAAAGTAGGGCTTCCGGGAACGGGGCCTTACAAGTTGGTATCAGAGCATAAGTTCGAGAGAAATAAGCATCCTTCATGCTTAGACTCAAACATCGAATGGGACTTAAGAAAGAAAAGAAAGAAGATGCTAATCCGAGAATGCCATGTCTCACTCACGCAAGCTTAGGAAGTTGATTGTCTTGTGTATATTAATGAATTACTAAGAAAGTTAGCTTACTTGCTAGAAGTAAAATCAATTGTTGATATGTGACGATGTGAACTGTATGATGGTCTAACTGTTATAAGTAGAAACTAGCACAAGTGGACTCACAAAGAGAGGTGTATAGGACACGGAGACTAACGTGATCAGCTAATTACAACTGGCCACTGTTATTACCTGTTAGCCTTACTATCCTTGTACTAAATAGTTCCTAAAGTGACGACATTTGTGTTTTCCTATAAAATAGGAATGGCTGGTGCTAAGAAGACTACTGGACAAGGAAGTCGCACGAGTCACCATGGTAGACCACGTGTTACCCTATTACCCCCCCCCCCCCCCCCCGAAGAACCGATATCGAGTCTGATGTAGAAAGAAGCCTGACTGTGCGAGACAAGGGGTATCAGCTCGACCCTGCTATCCAAGCTGCCATCACTCATGCAGTAGCTGCTGCAGTGCAGAATCTCCAACAAGAAAAGCCAACTGTGAGCCGTCTAGGAACTATTGAGAAGACTGGGGAGGGCAGTAATAAGGAAGAAGAGACTGAGAGAGAAATCAAGTGAAGATAGGTCTGTGAAGGTCAATAATGGCAACAGGGGCCGAGGTGGGTGCAGCTACAAAATGTTCAAAGGTTGCGACCCACCAAAGCTTTCTTGTACGGGGAATGCAATCGCTACTCTCCAATTGATAACCGCAATGGACAAGGTTATCCGAATTAGCGAGTGCTGTCCCGATCAAGCAGTAGGCTTTTCTACCGAATTGTTTGGGGATGAAGCAATGTTTTGGTGGGAAACGGTAGAGCAAAGGAAGACCGCTGCTGAGATTAAGGCATTGAAGTGGGAGGACTTGAAGGAAATGGTCATTTAGAAGTTCTATGCTGATGCTGAAGTCGAGAGGGCGGAGATGAAGTTCCTAAATTTGAAGGCTGGGAAAATGACACACCGCGAGTATACCACTGGGTTCAATCGTATGTCAAGACTTGTCTCTGACATGGTAAACGCAGAGGCAAAGAGGATCAAGTGCTACTTGAGGGGACTACCACAAAATGTCCGCACCTTTGTCCGGGCTAGTAAACCTGCTACTTTTGATTCTATTGTCGAACTTGCAGAAATGGTTTATGATGACCTGGCTGTGGATGATATGGTGGTGGAAGATCAGAAAGAGAAAAAGTGGGTTGCTCCTGCTAAGCGACCTGGTACTCAAATGTGGAACCCCGGGGAGAAGAGACTAAAAGTGTGGGAGGAAAAGCCATGCAATACTTGTGGGAAAATGCACAGTGGTGAGTGCAATTAGGGTAAGAGTAGTGATATGTGCAACAAGTGTGGGAAGGCCCATGTAGGGGAATGTAGGCAAGGGTCGAATGCCTGTTATAAATATGGAAAGGTGGGGCATTACTCCAAAGAATGTAACGCGAAACCCGCCTGTTACAAATGTGGAAAGACGAGTCGTATGGCAAGGGAGTGCACTTAAGGTGAAGCTGGGGGAAGCGGTAAGAAAGATGCTGAGCAGGCTAGGCCAAGGACCAGAGCCTAGATGTTGACACAAGAGCAAGCCAAACAAATCCCAGGTGTCGTGACAGGTACATTTCTAGTAAACGGTATTTCCACTTCCGTATTGTTTAACTCTGGTGCGACTAGGAGTTTTGTAGCTACCTCATTTTCTAAGACAGCGAGGATGAAATGTTGTCGTGTGCCTGAAACTTTTATGATAGAGACCGCTAGTGTGACCTCGGTTAAAATTATAAGAGTGGTTAAGAGTTGTAAGATAGAGTTGGAAGGACATGAATTCCTTGTTACCCTGTTCGTGATGACTTGGAGGATTCGATGTAGTATTGGGGATGGATTGGCTATCTGAATTCGAAACCCAGATAAAATGTAAGAGTAAGTCGATAAGACTAAAGTCTTTGGATGGCGGTACAATTAAACGGTTGATGGTGATAAAGAAAGTTCAGGGCTCAACTTCATTTCGATGATAAAAGCCAAAGGTTTGTTAAGGCGAGAGTGCAATGCCTACCTGGTGTGTGTTGTCAATGCTACGGCCGAGACAAAAGAAGTGAAAGATGTTCCTGTGGTGTGTGACTATCCCGAAGTGTTCCCAGAGGACATTCTAGGGTTGCCACCGGAACGTGAGGTAGAGTTTCAGATAGAGTTAATACCAGGAGCACAGCCTGTTGCGAAAGCACCTTATCGTCTGGCATCATCCGAGATGAAGGAATTGATGTCCCAACTGCAAGAACTCCTCGACAAATGTTTCATAAGGCCGAGTGTTTCCCCTTGGGGTGCACCAGTATTATTTGTTAAAAATAAAGACGGAAGCATGAGAATGTGTATTGACTACAGGGAGTTGAATAAGCTTACTGAGAAGAATAGATATTCGTTGCCACGGATTGATGATCTGTTTGATCGGTTACAAGGCGCTAGTTGGTTCTCGGGAATAGACCTCAGATCGGGCTATCATCAATTAAAGGTAAAAGAGGCAGCCATCCCTAAAACAGCGCTTCGGACGCGGTATGGACATTACGAGTTCCTTGTGATGTCATTTGGTCTCACCAATGCTCCCGCAACATTTATGGATATGATGAATAGGGTATGAGTCGGTTATCGTTTTCATTGACAATATACTGATTTATTCGAAGAGCGAGTCTGACCATGCTGAGCATTTGAGGGAAATATTGGAAGTTTTGAAGAAGGAGAAATTGTATGATAAGTTCTTGAAGTGTGCATTTTGGCTGCAAAAGGTGCAGTTTTTAGGTCACATAATCAATCCCGAGGGGATTACTGTGGACCCAGCTAAGATCGAAGAGATAAAGAATTGGAAGACTCTGCGAAACCCGACTGAGATACGTAGTTTCCTTGGCTTAGCTGGCTATTATAGGCGATTCATTCCGGGCTTCTCCAAGATAGCCACACCGTTGACCGAAATGACCCGGAAGACTGTAGTATTCAGTTGGGGTAAGTATCAAAAAGAAGCGTTCGAAGAATTGAAGAGAAGACTCACACAGGCTCCAATCCTTGTTCTACCCGATGGTGAAGAAGATTCCGTACTTTGTACTGATGCTTCGCATCAAGGGTTAGGTTGTGTGTTGATACAACAACGGAAGGTCATAGCCTATGTGTCTAGACAGTTGAAAGTTCACAAAAGCACGTACCCGATGCATGACCTAGAGTTAGAGCTGTAGTGATGCTCTCAAGATCGGCAGACATTACTTGTATGGTACTAAGTGCCCCATCTATATAGACCATAAGAGTTTTAAATATTTCTTCGAGCAAAAGGAGTTGAATATGAGACAGAGAAGATGGATGGAGTTGATTAAAGACTATGACTATGACATCAAGTATTATCCCAGAAAGGCTAATGTAGTCGTTGACGCCTTAAGCCGGAAGAATGCAGAAGTTATCGCGACGGTTATGTCTTATTAGTTGATCATCAATTCAGATTTCTTCAAAGAAATCAGCAAGGTGCAGTCAGAGGTGCTAGTAAATGAACGGTTGATGAAGAAAGAAAGGATCTTTTGGCAGCAGAACGAGTTGATAGATAATACTCATGGTGTAAAGACCAGGTTTGACCGGATGTGGATTCCTTGACATGGGAATCTTAGAGGTCGAGTCCTAGATGATGCCCATAAGTCCCGTTACTCGATTTATCCAGGATCCACCAAGATGTATCAAGACCTGAAGAGAGACTATTGGTGGCCGGGTATGAAGACTGAAGTTGTAGATTATGTCAGTAAGTGTTTACCTTGCTTACAGGTTAAGGCCGAGCACTAGAAGCCGTATGGAAAGATACAGCCTTTGGAGATACCCGAGTGGAAATGGGAGCACATCACCATGGATTTCATAACTAAGCTACCGCGTACAGCTAGAAATCATGATACCATATGGGTAATTGTAGACCGTTTGACTAAGAGTGCTCACTTTCTTCCTATACAAGAGGCTATCTCGTTAGAAATATTAGCAAACCTGTTCATAAAGGAGGTTTTAACGAAGCATGGGGTGCCGTTATTGATCATGTCAGACAAAAATACCCGCTTTACCCCAAGATTCTGGAAGAAGTTAGATGAAGCTATGGGAACAAGACTAAACATCAGCACGGCGTATCATCCTCAAACAAATGGGCACTCCGGACTATCCAAACCCTTGAGGATATGCTACGTGCATGTGTGTTAGACTTTGGAGGAAGTTGGGATGATCACCTTCACGTGGCAGAATTCTCTTACAACAACAGCTATCATTCAAGTATCGGCATGCCTCCTTTCGAGATGTTATATGGTAGACGTTGTAGAACTCCTATTTGTTGGGGAGAAATCGGTCAGAAGGAGATTGGCAGTTTTGAAGTTGTGCAAGAGACCTCTTCGAGATTTGATCATATCAAGGCAAGGATGAAAGCTGCGCAGGATCTTCAAAAGTGATATGCCGATAAGCGACGACGGTCGATTGAGTTTAACGTTGGCGAAAACGTGATGCTTAAAGTCTCACCTTAGAAGAAGATTATTCATTTCAGGAAGAGAGGATAGTTGAGTCCAAGGTACATTGGACCATTCAGAATCTTAGCCCGAGTGGGCGAAGTGTCTTACAAGCTAGACCTACCAGAATAGCAAGAAGAAATTCACTCTACCTTTCATGTATCTCACTTAAGAAAGTGTCTCGCTGATGATACGTCTTTTGTAGCTCTTTTAGACATTGAGGTAGACGAGCAGCTAAATTACGTCAAGCAGCCAATTGAGATAGTTGACCGTAAGAAAAAGCAGCTTCGATGCAAGGTTATTCCCCTAGTGAAAGTGATATGGAAGCACCGTAAGGGATCAGATGCTACTTGGGAAGTCGAAGAAGAGATGCGCAAGTTTTACCCGCATTTGTTTAGTAGTAATAGTTACGTTTCGGGGACGAAACCTCTTTTAAGGAGGGCAGACTTGTAACATCCGTATTTTGAGAATGATAAATAAAAGAGCATTTAATTACGTATTGTGTGTGTCGTTATTTAATTTCGTTAAATATAAGAGATTGATTGTTGGGCTGAGGAGTTGTGAATGGGCTTGAGAGAATGCATACGGGCCCAAGGCCCATAGGGTGGAGTATTTAAACCCCAACCTTGTCCACTAACCCCATTTTTCCATTCTTTCTCTTTCTTTCCAAACACACACTCAAGAACACACACATGTTTCTCTTAACCCGGATTCAAATCCGAACCAAAAAAAGGACGAATTTCGTGTGTGAACACCATCAAACAACTAAGAGCACGTCCAGATCTACGAGTGGTCCACATCCGAACCGGAACCTGAGACCAAAAAGGTGAGTTTCGGCAAAAAGGTTAACTTTTATGGTCGGATTCGACATGCAACTTGATATTTTTATCGGGTTGTAAGAAGTCTGAAAAGTGTAAACTTGATGGGCCGAGTGTTAACGGTTTCGCTATAGGACAAAAAGGTGATGTTTGGACCTTGTAAAACACGGGTATACAAAGTTGGTACAACCCAAAACCCATAAAAAGGGTAAAATCGGGTTCTAAGAAAGAGTAATGGAGGAAAAAGTGGCTTTCAAATGGCAAAAATGAAGAAAAGGAGGTTCTATTCGCATAAAACGACTTTGCATTGCACAAGCCATGCGAATCCATGAATTCGCATCGCTCGGTCATGCGAAGCGAACTTCCATGCGCATCAAACTTCCATGCGAAGCGAACTTCCATGAGAATTCTTTCAAAATGTTGTAAAGCGTGACCCGATTAATTTTATGATGCACTTTTGATAAAGGACCTGTTAATGACAATAAGATTTTTCCAAGCTGGTCTGGCAGCTCGACCCCAGCCAGGGGCTCTGACCCTTGGACCCTGCTAGGGGCAGCCGCCCCAAGACCCCCATTAGTTGAGGGTTTCATTAACGTAGATGTATAAAGTAGTAGTAATATATAATTGACACTCGTAATGTGTTACACAGTTAGGCGTGCATAGCTAAGGAAGGGTATTACCATTAACTAGGAGAGAAACCGACTCCAGGTGAGTTCTAGCCCCCTTATTTGTTATGTTTTCGGGGCTGTGTGCATACTCCTACGTGTTAGATAATACACTTACTTGAATGGTAGGTGTATGATACGTGTATGATTATGTATTGAATGTTATTATTACAGAATGTTTATATGAATGAGTATGTATATATTTTTTATAACTAGAAGATATGTAAAGTATGCACGTATGGTAAAATGTATAGATGATTGACGAAACAGGTATGGTTGTATGGTTATTCGAGACAGAAGGGACCAGACCCTTATAATATCTGTAATGTTAGGGACCAGACCCTTATAATATATGTGATGTTAGGGACCAGACCCTTATAATATATGTGATGTTAGGGACCAGAACCTTACAATATCTGTGATGTTTAAAACAGGTTAGCTTATGGTATACCATAGGGTTTTATAAAAGCAAGTATGTAAGTACATATGCATGTATATAAAGTATGTATGAAAGAAGTAAGGTATGAATACGTATCTTCGGTCACGTATGAGTAAGGATATGAATGCATTGTATGTTAATTGATTATCTAGAACTCACTCAGCGTAGATGACTTTTAGTATGCACGTAGGAAAATAGGCTGAATGCATTGTATGTTAATTGATTATCTAGAACTCACTCAGCGTAGATGACTTTTAGTATGCACGTAGGAAAATAGGCTGAAGCAGTTGGCTTGAGGAGAGGCACATGGCATGAACTGAAGAAGCTGGCATCTATGAAGAAGTGTCATAAGACTGTTTAAATTAATGTTTATGAAAAGAAAATTTGTATGTTAAGACAAGAACGAATGTTTTGTGATGTAATGTTTGAAGTTTTAAATTATTCCACGAAAGTTTTAATTAACTCTGATATTTAGAAATGTGTTTATGAGTAAATCCAACGCCAAAGTAGGGCTTCTGGGAACGGGGCCATACAATTAACCTTAGGGTTTTGTGTGATGAGGAATCCAGAAGTAGAGTCCAGAAGTTGTGTCAAAATTTGATGTTAAAATACATAATAAATTGCTTAAATATGATGTAAAAAACAAAGAGGGGGGTCTAAATTTGCAGCCGGAACTTGGGTCTCACCCTTTGGGCCCAATTTTGGCCCAATTTTCTCAATTTGTGTGCCCAAACGTGAAATACATAGTCCAAATTTATTTCGGGTTCGGTTTTTGGCAAGATAATTATATCGAGTACGACAAACAGGACGAAAACGAGTGTTTTTCGGCCAATTTCTTTTAAATTTATAAAAACATGCAATTTTTTGTAAAAATCGAAAGTATTACCACAGATCGCATAAAGCATCCCTGTTAAATGTTTTGTAAGTCTTTTTCGGCTTAACGAATGATATAATGTTTGTTTCGTAAGTATCTTTCGCATTTAAGATCATAGTGGGTAGTTAAACGAGCATGTTTTGGTTTAACCGGTTTTCTATTACACTAAGGCCATAATACCAGTATGTTAGCTTATATTAAAGGTGTATCACTTATAAATCCGCCCTACCCCCGAGATATTCGAGTCATAGCCGGACCTGTTTGGTTATTCGTTTGTTCTATACGCAATAAACGGTTAATCGTTTAATTGCTAAATGCATACTAAGGTGTACCTGGTTTTGTCAAGAATATCGCATTCTCCCCTAGTTAAAAAAATTCGTCCCCAAAATTCGATAATTCAGCTTTGCCTTTATTTGGAAACAGGTGCGGGTATTTCTTTTTAAATTTAGATTTTCGCTCCCACGTGAATTCGGGTCCCGTTGTGAATTCCACCGAACTTTGACAATAGAGATTTTGTTATCTCTTAATTGTTTAATTTTCCCCTCTAGTATTTCCACTGGTTCCTCTACAAAGTTTAGTTTCATTTATGTTCAAGTAATTTTCATCGTTTCTCCGGGATGTTTTAGGAAGGTGTGCTACAAAGTCCATAGTAATTGGTTCCCACTTCCATTGAGTTATCTCTGGTTGGTGCAACATTCCCGAAGGTTTTTGATACTCAGCCTTAACTCTAGCGCAAGTCAAGCATTTGCCGACATATGCAGTTATATCCTTCTTCAAACCGGGCCACCAATAATATTCCTTCAAGTCTTGGTACATCTTATCTGTCCCTAGGTGAATGGATTATTTTGACTTAGTCGCTTTGTCCATGATCAAGTCCCATAAATTATTAAGAGTTGGAATCCAGATTCGGTTTTTGAAGTTTAGAATTTCATCGGTTCTTTTTTCAAAATTTTGCTCATTCTATTCAAATCTTCGTTTCCAAGTGATCTTTTAGGGACTCATTTTGGGCAACAAGAATTTGTTCAGTAAGGCTAGTTTGGACAATCATTCCAAGTGCTCGGACCTTCAGTGGTTTAATTCTGCCTTTTCCGCTCAAGGCATCTGCTGCTACATTAGCCTTGCCCAGATGGTAATGAATTTCACAATCGTAATCATTCAACAATTCCACCCATCTTCATTGGCTCATGTTCAATTATTTCTGATCAAAAATGTGTTGTAGGCTATTGTGGCTAGTGTATACTGTGCATTTGGTGCCATACAAATAGTGCCTCAAGATCTTAAGTGCGAAAATAATCGCTCCCAATTCTAGGTTATGGGTAGTATAACTTTTCTCGTGCACTTTTAATTGTCGGGAAGCATACGCTATAACCTTGTTTCTTTTCATTAGTACGCATCCTAAACCTTTTCGGGATGCATCACAATAAACTACAAGGTCGTCAATTCCTTCAGGGAGACTCAGTATTGGGGCTTGACACAGCTTCTGTTTCAGCAATTGAAAGGCTTTTTCTTGTTCTTCTCCCCAATCATAAATTCGGTCTTTTTGGGTTAAGAGAGTTAAGGGTTGGGCTATACTAGAAAAGTTTGAATTAAAGAGCCGATAATACCCAGCTAGTCCCAAAAAGTGGCGAATCTCTTTTGGTGACTTTGGGGCTTGCCAATTTTTAATGGCTTTGATTTTGCTCTGGTCTACATTAATTCCTTGTCGATTAATAACCTACCCTAAATTTGCACTTCTTATAGCCAAAATTCACACTTGCACAACTTGGCATACAATTTCTCCTACTTCAACAACTCTAGGATTGTTCGTAAATATTGCTCGTGTTCCTCCTTGGTTTTCGAATATATCAGAATATCCTCAATAACACTCTAACCAATTTGTCGAGGTACGGCTTACAAACTAGGTTCATGAGATCCATGAAAACCGGGTGCATTAGTCAACCTGAAAGGCATAACTAAGAATTCATAGTGACCATAACGAGTTCGAAATGCCGTTTTAGAAACATCTTCCTCTTGGATATTAACTTGATGGTAGCAGGATCGGAGGTCGATTTTCGAAAAGTAATTCTCTCCCTGGAGATGGTCGAATAAGTCGTCTATTCGTGGGAGAGGATATCGGCTTTTGGTGGTTACTTTGTTTAATTCCCGGTAATCAATACGCATCTTAAAGCTTCCATCTTTCTTCTTTACAAACACCACCGGTGCTCCCTAAGGAGAATACCTAGGACATATGAAACCCTTATCTAATAGTTCTTGTAATTGGCTAGACAATTCTTGCATTTCATAGGGTGCCAATCAATAAGGTGCCTTGGAAATGGGAACTGATCTTGAATTAGGTCAATATGGAATTCAAGTTGTCGTGTCGGCGGTAATCTGGGTAGTTATTCGGGAAAGACATGGGGTATTCACATACTACGGGTGTTGATACATGTTTTGTCCGTCTCGGTCTTTATTAGCTGATAATGTAATAGTTTAATGTTATAGGGGTTATTAATGTAAATTTGCCTAAATGTAAGGCACATTCGTTTTAATGTAAGTCCCATTCGTTAACCAAGATTAACAAATGGAACATAACGAATGTCGGCTATTCGCTATCATTAAAGTATTAACGAATAAGCATGTTTATTCGTTAAGTAAGTGTAACGAATGACTCATTCGTTAAGTCTATCTTAACGAATGAGGTCATCTCCTATAAATACCCCCTGTAAGTTATTCTAACGTAACAGTTCTTATCATTTTCGTCGTTCCTCTCGTTACTTTGCCCAATTGTTTTCTCAACACACACACTGCACACACTAACGTAATCCTTGCCTAATCGTATACATAATCAACAATAACATAGATGTCATCATAGATCTAGATCCGTTAATGCTCTCTCAAGTGGTATCAGAGCCATAAGATCAGATCTTCGATGTTATTCATTAATGAATTGTTCAAATTCATCAAGGATTATGTCAATTACCTCATGAATTGATATAATTCATTGATTCAGTAAAACAGAGTGTCTGGTTATCATTGAATTTGGAACTGTTTTTAAATGTAATTAGGAGTATTAGTCAGTTAATTGAATAGTAATGGAGGTTTGAGGTTTTTTTTAGGTTGAATTGAGGTGTTATTGAACTATGGATAGTCTGGTTTGAGTTTGAAATGGTTTGGTGAATACAGAGAGTAATTGATAGGTTTGGTAGTGGTTTGAGATTATGGACAAGCATTGAAGTGGTTCAAAATTGATATGCGAGTTGATTGATGGATAATTCAGAGATTTCGGACTAGTTTAGACAGAGATCTGGATTTTTGAAAAGTTTATAGATATGAGTTCTTATTCGTTAACTGATGAATTCTCATTCGTTAACTGATGAGTTTTGATTTGTTAATCATGAACTGCTCACTCGTTAATTCATTCGTTAAAAGTTAACTGCTTATTCGTTAAAAGTTAACTGCTCAGTCGTTAAAAGATAACTGCTCATTCGTGAATCCACTCCTTTCGTTAAACTACATTCGTTCCAAAACTAAATTCTTTACATCAACCACATTCGCTTAAAGCTCATTCGCTATTTATTCTCCATTCGTGATACTTATTCGCTTTATAGTCATTCGTTATGTTACCCATTCGTCTTAACAGTATTCTCGCTAACGAATATACTTAACAAATATCCTTGATTCGTGTCACATTCGTTACTGATCCTCCATTCGTGTGAATAGTAATCATAAATTTTTAGTTTTTACAAGTTTAGTCCTCTAAGTTTCAACAAGTGTTATCATGACTTCACAGAACGCCTCGTTAACGGTCTCAACTTCAACAGCCGAAGAAGAGTATGTGGCAGCCTCGAGTTGCTGCTCACAGGTTCTATAGATCCAGCAACACTTGCAGGATTACAGTTTGAAGTTTCTTACTACTCCCATTTATATTGATAATTCTGCTGCAATTTCAATCACCAAAAATACGGTTCACCATTCGAAAACCAAACAAATTGAAATCCGTTATCATTTCATACGTGATTGTTTTGAAAAGAAATTAATATCAATTGATAAAATTCACACGGATTTTCAAAAGGCTGACCTTTATACCAAAGCGTTTGACAAAATACCTTTTCAATATTTGCTGGGTATAAATGGTTTAAAAACATTAAAAGATATTCAAAAGCTTGGTTAAATCATTTTATTTCTTGTTTTATTTCGATTTTTGTTGTTTTTAGGGGGAGAAAATATAAAATCCAAAAATATTGTGTTTTCAGGTTTTACAGAGAAATTTAAAAACTCCAAAAACATTCAAATATTGAAAAATATCAAAAACATTGAAAAATGCTCCTCAAAATGAGTTTTAAAGCAAAAAGGGAAAATGATAGTACATTGACGGGATTGATATAGTGCATGGATAAACTAGATTAAAATTTACCGTAAGGCCAGCCATATGATATGCAAATATAGGCTTGACAGACTATATAGGACTGATAAGATATATAGATAATGAATGCCGAACCTAGTGGAATTACATCTTGAAAGATTGATACTATATGAAGGTTCCCAGCCGGATCTACACGAGATATCTCATTCTACGTAGGTGCGGAATCCCTACGTAAGACGTTACGAGCTTAGAAGACGATACGAGTTAACACAATCGAACACACGTTACAATAAACAAATACTCGTTATATTGCAACCTTAAACACGTGATATCAATCACTGATTACAGGACTCTCTGACTCGTAAACTCGAATAACAAAACTTCTTATTGATCAAGCAATAACCTAATCAATATATATCACGACAACTTCGCCTGGCATGTTCAGGCGAAGTTGTCCCTAACTTCGCTTGTCTAACAAGTTCGCCTATATCAGCGAACTTGTTAGCTAACTTCGCTTACATCAAATACAAAACATTACAAACTCGATTACAGACACTAGACACTGAACTACTGACATCATGCACCAACAGACTCCCCCTTGGCAGTAGCTTCATCTCTTTATCTTCAAGCACGTGTCTTGTAATCTTCAACAATCTTGAATCTTCATCTTTAAGCATTCACTCCTTCTCGTACACATACCAACACAACTCTTTGATATTTCCTCGCTTCGTCTTTCCAAGCAGGAATATAAAAGATTTTCTTCTCATTCAGCACCTGCAGATCAGCTCGAGACAAGTTCACTAGATGCATCGGATCATAGACTCTCAGCAGCTCTTGTTCATCTTCATCTTCCATAACTGCTTCAGCTGTCTCACAATCTACATACCACCACTTCAATTCTTTGAGCACATCCTTGGGCATTTATTTCATCGGCACTTCTTTCAAACACCGGATCGGTTTATACTTCATAATCATCCAAGGCTTGCCATCTGCTCTCAACCCTCTATCTTTATCATTAATAAGTTTACCCTTCTGTGGTTTCAGCAGCTCGAACTTCTTTTCCTTTATACTCTCCTTCCATACTATCTTCCCGAAGACTCTAGCCATATTATCATCACTTCGATTTATCAATCCCAATTTGGCTAAGTCTTTCACTTCACATTCTGGCAGTGTGTTCAACGATCTCAACATTCTTTTGAAGTACTGAATACCATCATATCTCTTAATCACGAAGAGCCTCAACTGCTCATCGTATATCCAGCAAATAATCCCTTTTCTCGCTTCAGCATAGCCTCTAATGTTGTAAGTCTTCTTAAACATAGTAGGGACCGCTGGTTTCTTCGTTTTGACGAACCACTGAGCATAGCCTTCTTTCCATCTAGGCTGCTCTTCTCATTCAGTCTCATCATTTCCCATCTTTTTACTCATATCTGCGTTATCGACTTCTGGAATCTCATGCTCTACATTCTCTTCTACTATCTCTCCCTCTTCTATCTCATCATCAATCACAATCTGTTCACCAATCTTTTCTATCTCATCACTCGGTAATATATCATCATCACACATAAAGTCATCATCCAACTCCTCAACCTCCACTACCACCACATCATCACCACCAGCTGCAGTTGTCGACTCCCCCTGAGTTGTGGAAGTCCCAAGAGCTTGTACAGTTCTTGGCAACTCACCACCTGCACCTTTCAATGCATTGGGATCATTGTCTCGATCATTTCTCCTCTTGGTCCTCAACTCATCGCCTTTACAGCTCGTCTCCCCCTGAGATGCCAAGAACTCCTTTAGAGCATCTACGATTTTTCCATGTTCTACCAGCAGGGACGACTGCATCTGATTCTCTGCAACTAGGCGTTGAATAGCCTGGGTCTGGATAAGATTAATCCTTGACTGCTCTGCCACGACCCGTTCAAGTGCTGCTATTCGTTCAGAGTCTGATAGGGTTGCATAGAAATCAAACCTCAGATGTGATATATCTTGAGTGTACTGAGGAGGGATTGCCGATGTATCCGGGACCTCAAAGTAGACGTAACCGCAGGTGGTATCGTCACCGATAACCCTGCAGTGGCCACAACCGTCGACTCAATAAAATGTGCCACGACCTCCGTTGGAGTAAGAGTTGGAGGTGGCAACGATACGATTTCCGGAGCCGAAAGTTGAAATGAAGTGAGTGGGAGGCCAAATGAAGATGAGGTAGCCACCACGGGAATGTCCGTGGCGCTTGGCCTTGTAACCTGTAATGATGAGGGAACCGTTGTCATACCGGATAGTGCGGGTGGGGTGAAACGTACTACCCTCGAGCTCTCACCGGCTCCCGATCCTGCACCTATCTGTTCCCTTCTTGATCTGCGAATCAACTGTTGAACTTCTTCTTCATAGTCTGACTCGCTATCATCATCAGTTCTCTTTCTTTTCACATGAGTCCGTTCATGTGTTACAAAAATCCGTCTCGCTTCGGTCAATTCATCATCAGAATCTGAGTCAGCCACCGTTGTAGCTGCCCTAGTAACATTCACACCCGAAGCTTTGTCAACCGAGACCTGTACATTCTCCTCTAGATCAACGCTTTCCATGTCAAAAAATCCTTGACCGCCAAACTCTGCGTCAAGGTCAACGTTCTCCTCCGGTGACACAACAGGAGCAGCAGGTATAGCTTGAGGTGCTCCTGCCTGTTGTGGTGCCAGGTCCCGAAACTCGTCCCCACGAGCAGGCACATACCCCGGGTTGATCAAGTACCCAAATAGTGGAGTATGCCGAGGACGGAGCTCAGGTTTGCTCCTCGCACTGGAGGATCTGCATTGGGCAAAGATCCTTTTGCTCACACTTTCTACGTATCGGATTACTCGGCGCTGAGGTAGCGTTGGAGCAACATGATTCAAGATCATTTGGAGAAATCTTGGATACATGATAAATCTCTCACGCGCCACCGCTCTTCGTTGTCGATCGATCTCGTAGAAGACCATCTGACTAAAGCTGTAACGCTTATTATAAGTCAGAGCAGTCATTGCCGACTGCATGGTCGCGCCCATGCCATCAGTGCCCGCCTTTCTCCCTGACATGCAAACAATCATGACATGCATGAGAAAGCGCCACTGGTCAAGCAAAAATCCCTTCCTTCTCTGGGTATCTCCCAAGGGACCTGAGTATCCCATCCTCAAAAACGCTCCATCACGGAAAGGAGCTACAAAGTCTGTCGGGTCATCCCTCGTCTCATCTCCAAAACGTAAAGCCGCCCGGATCTGTTCAGATGAGAACTGAACAATGTGATTGTTGACTGTTGCTCGCATCACCGGGGGCTCGACCCTACAGTCATATTCCACGGTCTGCCAAAAATCCTCAATGTTGGGTAAGGATATCGGCAGAGTTGTCGTAATCGCGTGGAATATACGCGAGCGTAATAGGAACGTGATGATTTCACGAAAATCATCAACTTCGCTCGCCTCCGGGTCTAATGTTATATACATGTTGTGACCCGGGAAGAACTGTCTCTGGTTATCACCACCGTCATCACCGCCTGCACCACTTATAGCAGCCATATCTGCACCAAACAGACTAAGTTAGATAAGCGACAAAGCAAATCACAAGTTCGCCTGTTACCATGAGCGAAGTTGTGATCTTTTCAGTATAGGCGAAGTTAAAGATGGGGCGAAGTTGGGAAACAACTTCGCTTCAACTTTAACTTCGTTTGTTAACTGTTAAGTAAAAAAGTCCAGGCGAAGTTAATGGTAACTTCGCCTAACCACAACATCGCCTCATAAACTGTTTCAAAAATGATTATCAGGCGAAGTTACGGACAACTTCGCCTAAACTTTAACTTCGCCGAATATGAAACGGCATCAGTTAGGTTTATCGAACAACGTGATTTGGTCAATTTTGAGCTTGCGGATCTCGTAAAACTTGATTTAATGACGATTTAGACGATTAGATTGATTATGAACACGTAAAGATACGTTTGAAAATCGGTTGTTAAGGGTTCGAAAAACGAGAACGTGAATCGGGTCGAATTGACCGATGATAAACGTTAATGAACATGATTAATCGATTCGATTACCCTACATACCTTTAAACACGGATTAGAAACTGGAATAAGAACACAGATGAAGATCGATAAGTTCGCTGTGGGTTTAGAGGTTAAGTTCGCTGGATAAGTTCGCTGGGTTTTGAAAATAATGAACCAGTTTGACCTTTAATTTCCTTTATATAGGGTCAAAATTATACAGGCGAAGTTGTGGATAACTTCGCCTAATGCAGGCGAAGTTATGGACAACTTCGCCGGTATTAAAATTTTCAAAACAAACCCCTATAATTTGAACAATTTGCAATTAAGTTTTAAAAACAACCTTTAATGTGTTAAATGATACGATCAAGACTAAGTAACCAGATATAAAATCATACAACTACATAAGTAGAAAAATTTTAAAATTTAAAGTACACGGGATCAAATTTCAGTCTCGATAGGGACTACCATGTTTTAGAAAAGATCCGAACAGGAATCATACTAACTACGTGACTGTCACACAGATCCGTGTTCAGCTTTATTATGACATAAAGAAACAGGTTGTAAGCAGGTAAATGACTTAGAATGGTTTTCATCGTTTCTGTGATACGGGTTAGGTTCAATTAAGCTCAAAACTTAAGTGGGCAACAACTCAGAGATTATGATACCTCCTATCTATTCTCAAAGCGTATTTGGCTTTCCCCAAGTCACCCCGAGTTGACCTCGACCCGTAGTGTCTGATTAAATAGTAGGAACTCTTCGATCTTTGGACTCTTAATCCCGTTCTCTATATTGCATCTTGATTGAGAATTCTTATCATTATGAACTCTATAATGTCTCAATAACTAATTTTTTTTTTTAAGTACTTACACAAACTTCAGATAAACTACTGCAAGTCCCGAATCTGGATCACTGCAGTTTCTTGACACGCTATCTTCACGGGAATCAGAACACTCACGGGCTCGTGTATGACTGGGTAATCGCTTTTCTGCCTATCATTCGGAAAGATATATATGGAGACATGCACAATTGTTAAGAAGTTTCCACGTAAAATCGAGTAGATTTAGTTAGTATCACTTCTACTTTTACGCACCATAAAAAGCTACCATGACATACAATGACTGTTCTAAAGTCTTTTAGGCCTAATAACTTCACTAGTTAAGCACACAGAATCAGTATATCTATCACTTTCTAAGGTTGGATCAATTTTCTGTTAAACATAGTAAAGGAACTTCTTACGAAGTAGTAGACTTGAAAAATAATTTCATCTCCCGCAAAAATTTTTAACTTCAATCGCCCCGATCAAATTGAAGTTTTCTGTTGGTGCATAATGTCAGTAGTTCATAGTCTAGTGTCTGTAATCGAGTCTGTAATGATTAATTATGTTTTATATGTCTTAAGCGAAGTTACTGACAAGTTCGCTGTTTAGGAGAACTTGTTAGTCAAGCGAAGTTATGGACAACTTCGCCTGAACATGCCAGGCGAAGTTGTCGTGTATTTAAATAGGTTTAGGTTTTGCTTGAGTTGAGTTGTTGAAACAGTTGTTAGTTGAACGATAGTTGAACCAGAGAGTTCGGGTCTGTAATAGTGATATCGTATCACGTGTTTTGGTTATAATATCGTGTTTGTTTATCGTATCGTGTTTGATCTATTCGTGTCTTCTACGCTCGTAACGACCTACGCAGGGATTCCGCACCTACGTAGATCGAGATATCTCGTGTTGATCCGTCCAGGGAACCTACAATTGGTATCAGAGCTTTTGCTCGTGATTGTGTGGTTCGGGATTATCACGCGGGTGTAGAAATCGTTCCGTTCGACTATTCGCAGGACGAGTTTACCGAATTTTTGTGTCCTACTCACCTCCCACCATCATAAACAACCCATTACACCTTCGCATACCTCGCAAAACGTCAAAATCAAACCTGCAAAATCATCGTGTTCATCAGGCGAAGTTGCCGCTACTGTTTGTAGGGTTTAGGCGAATATATAAGGTTAAGCGAAGTTATCCACAACTTCGCCTACCTCACAAGTTCGCTTATCTCAAGCGAAGTTATCCACAACTTCGCCTACCTCACAAGTTCGCTTAACTTAATCAGGCGAAGTTGAGAGATCCAGCGAAGTTAAGACTTAAGCGAAGTTATCCGTAACTTCGCCTACAGTATTTATCGAAAAAAAAAAATTCGGGTTTCTTAGTTTTCGAGAAAGATGTCATCAATTAACATCTCTGAGTTAGTAAAGATGGAAGTAGAAGCAGGCTCAGCTACAAAAGCACCAAGGTTGCTGAAGGGAACCGATTTCGTTGCATGTAAGGATCGGTTCGAACAATATGTCAAGTACCAGGATGCAAAGATGTGGGTATGCATCCAGGATGGTTATATTCCACCAACTATGGAGTACGAAGGTCGTGATCAGATCAAGAAGTACAGCAAAATGGAAGATGAAGAGAAAAAGATGTATGAGGCCGAGAGCAAGGCTCATGCTGCTATCACTATGGCTCTTCCACAAGAGATCCTTCATACGTTTAGAAAGTACAAGATAGCAAGAGAGCTTTGGGAAGCTCTTGAGAACCAGTTTGAAGGAAATGTGGGAATCCGTGCTTCGAAGATCAAATTGCTCAAAACCCAGTTCTCAGTCTTCAAGTATTTGAAGAATGAATCTCTAGATGATATCATCACCCGATATTATCATCTGATGACTGAACTGAGCAACTATTTAATTTCTTACCGAGAAGAAGAGATAGTTGAGAAGCTTCTTGATGCTCTCCCACCAAAACGGGAGATGTACACGGTGCTGATGAGGGAAGACAAAGACTTTCCCCAATATGATCTGGAAACGGCAATCAACAAGCTCCGAACCTTTGAGCTTAACATGGTTAGAAAGGAGACACCTACGGATCAGGTTCAAGATCCAGGTATGTATGGTGCTAAAGTCAACTCTAGTTCAGGTTCGAAGACTGAATCAGCTGCCTACTACTCGAAGGGAAAGTCGGGTGCCAACTCATCACATGAGGGGCATGTGTCAGTCAACACGAATGGTGATGTTTGCTTTGTAGCAGGTGGATCTAGTGCTTCTAAACCGCAAGCAAGCAAGAGTAGTTGCTCTCCAAGTATTCCTAGCAACAACTACTCTAAGATGCCTATGAGTGTCAAATCTGCTGAAGAGCAGGTTGCTCTCTATGCTTCTTTTATTGCTTCCTATGAGAACTACATTCAGGGGAAGGTTGTTGATCCAGCTATGTTGGATGAAGACTATGACCAGATTGATGCTGATGATATGGAAGAAATGGATCTGCAATGGCAGATGGCTATGATCGTGAGAAGAGTGAAACGGTTTATGAAAAAGACCGAAAGAAAGTTTGTCGGTGGAAGGCCAGGGTTTGACAAGACGAAGGTAAGATGCTACAACTGTCAGCAAAACGGCCACTTTGCTAAGGAGTGCAGAAATGAGCGTGTAGAACGTGGTCAAGGCAAGTCTACACAGCATAATGGGGGTAGTAAAGATTATAGTGCTATGATTTCCAGAGAAGATGGTGAATACAACTGGAACCTGCATTCTGAAGAAACTTTCGAACCTGAAGGAAATGAGAAGGTTACCGGAGAAGAAAAAGCTCTCATGGCAGATGTTAAAGACCAGCTCTCCGAGGTATGTTCTAAACCTACTTGTTCTAAATGTGAAAACTTGTCTGAGCAATTAGCAACTATAACTGATCAGTATGTTGGTTTGGATGCTGAGTTTAAAACTTTAAAAGAAGATCATCACTTTACTAAAGCAAGAGAAAATAGCTATAAAGTTAAAATAAAAGCTTGTGAAAAGGATATTAAAAGTCTAAAAACAAAACTTGCTGAAAAAATACAAGTGATTGATCTAAGCTATGAAGTTTTGGAAGAAAAAACCAAGCTAATAGCTGAAAGAGAAAAACAGATTGCTGATCACCAGGTGAAAGTGGTGGAACTGAATAGAAAACTTGAGCAGTTCAGAAATTCCTCTGCTATTCTTGATCACCTTGTTAGTGATCAAGGTTCCTCTGTTAAGAGGGGAGGAATTGGTTATCATGAGGTTCCACCACCTTATAATCACAATTACACTTTTAATCCTAGTGTTCAGAAATCTGTTGACTTTGAGGTTGCTCAGACAGTTCCTATTCCAGTTACTACTAAAGAACCAGAAGTTAGTAAGCCTGTTGCAAGTGTTAAAATTTCTGCTCCGAGTCCTGTCTCATCTAACTCGGACAAGTCTTCTGAGTCGAGTGAGACAAATCAAGAGGAAGTATTACCAAAAAGTGGAGAGATAAAGAAAATATCTGAAAAGAAATCTCCGCTAAACCCGTATGTCCCACCTTGTGTGAGACAAACGGGCGGTAATAATGCCTCGACATCTAAAACACCTGTTGATAAAAAGGTTGAACATAGGTGTTGTTTTAGGTGTAATCAATTAGGGCACCTAGTTGCAGATTGCCCTCTGAAGCAGAGATTCAGAGGTGTGAGGCCTACTAAAACTGAGAATAAGTCTAATGGTAATCATAATACTGGTAAAAATGAAAACCATTCAAAATTCAGAAATGTGACAAATTCAGGTTTTCAAAGAAACCAATCTCAGTTTTACACAGCTAATAACCAAACCACAAGCTATAATTCTTTCAATTCACAAAGGTTTGGAAGGCCTCACAATCAATCTACAAGGAGGTATACTAATAGGACTCACAGAAATAATTATAAAGAGACTAACTTTGGAAAGCCAAAGTTCGGGATGTACAGATCCAAGACCAATTGGTCTTGGGTCCCTAGATTCTAATCTTTTGCTTTAATCGTGCAGGAACAGTTGAACAGGGCTGCCAATAATCTTTGGGTGTTGGATAGTGGCTGTTCCCGGCACATGACGTGTAACAAATTCTTGTTACACGATTTGAAACCTGTTCAAGGAAGGAGAGTGAGCTTTGCAGGAGAAAGTGGAGGCAAGATTACAGGAATGGGAACGGTGTCAATGGAAAGATGACTCTAGAAAAAGTAAACTTTGTCGAAGAATTGAAGCACAATCTGCTGAGTGTGTCGCAGATCTGTGATAAGGAGTACACCGTACATTTTACAAAGAATGAGGCGATTGTGTTACATCCTGGTTTTCAGATACCAGAGGAGTGGATTGTGATGAAGGCTCCACGTGATAGAAATACGTATATTATGGATATGAGGTCGACTGAAATTGCCACGGAAGAATCATGCCATATGACAAAAGCGAGCGAATCGGAGTCCGAATTGTGGCATAGGAGAATGGGGCACATTCATCTTCGGAAGATGAACCACATTGTCAAGAATGGACTTGTGCTGGGTGTTCCCTTGAAAAGTTTCAACTTTGAAGACAAATGTCTACCGTGCAAGAAGGGAAAGCAGCACAAGAAATCCCATCACACCAAGAAGGTCAATTCTATTGTCAGTACTCTAGAATTGCTTCACATGGATCTCTTCGGTCCCGTGAATGCAAAAAGTCTAGGAGGTACTTCTTATTGCTTGGTGATCACTGATGATTACTCACGATATTCGTGGGTATATTTCCTGAAATCAAAAGATGAAACGGCTCAGATGGTGAAGAATTTGATTACCAAAGTTGAGAACGTTATGAATAAAAGGGTTAAGTTCATCAGGAGTGACAATGGAACGGAGTTCAAGAATTTTGAAATGGAGATCTTCTGCCTTCAGAAAGGGATTGAGCACCAGTACAGCGCTCCGTATACTCCGCAACAGAATGGAGTGGCTGAGAGGAAGAATAGAACGTTAATTGAAGAAGTCAGAACTATGATGGCTGATTCGAAGCTTCCTGTGGTGTTCTGGGCTGAAGCTGTTGCTACAGCCTGTTATATCCTGAATAGAGTCTTGACTGTTAAAAGACTTAATAAAACGTGTTATGAGCTTATGCATGGGAGGAAGCCCAACTTGAGTGGTCTTGAACCATTCGGGTCCCCTTGTTCGATTTTAAAGACGAATTCTAAATTTGGTGAAGTAGCCGATGAAGGAATCTTAGTCGGTTATGTTGTTGGGACTCCCAACAGACGTGTCTTTAATACATCGACCGGCAAGGTTGAGGTGGTGTGTAACACCGATATCACAAGTTACCAACCGCCAAAACCAAGCAACGGACCTGCTGAGTTTTTCGACTATATTAGACTTTTTAAGTCTTTTAACATACCGTTTTTGGATAGTGCAGAAGAAGAAGAGAGAGTTGCTACGAAGATGATCCTTGATGAGGAAGAAAATCTAGTGCAAAGACAGCTGTTTGAAAAATGTCAACCTTCCTCATCAAATGCTATCGATACCCCTGCTGCCTCTCCTGAAGAAGAATTTTTCAATCCGTTTCACTCTCAGCAAGAAAAAACCATTGACGAGCTCTCTTCTAACTTGGAAGACAATTTGCATGTCGGTTCTGTTCCGACCACGAGAATTCATAAAGATCACCCTTTGGAGAATGTGATTGGTGATGTGTCCTCCGGTGTACAAACAAGACGTAGCTTGAATGAGCACACCTGTGTTTACACAAGCATTAAGGAGACAGGCATAATCAACGAATGCTTGTACACCTGCTTTATCAGCCAGATTGAACCAAAGAATTATCAAATGGCTCTAAAGGACAGCTCGTGGGTCGAAGCCATGCAAGAAGAGCTGGCTCAATTCAAGAAAATGGAAGTTTGGACTTTGGTTGAAAAACCAAAGAATGTGCATGCGATAGGCACAAAATGGGTTTTTAAGTGCAAGAGAGATGAGAAAGGGATTATTATAAGAAACAAGGCGAGGCTAGTCGTTAAAGGTTTTAATCAACAAGAGGGGATTGATTATAATGAAGTGTTCGCTCCTGTGGCAAGATTGGAAGCCATTAGATTGTTTTTGGCATTTGCTGCTTATAAGAAGATGAAGGTATTTCAGTTGGATGTGAAAAGTGAGTTTCTAAATGGGAAAGTTGATGAGGTTGTGTATGTTGAGCAACCTTCGGGTTTTCCTGACCCAGACTTTCCTGATCACGTGTACAAGTTAAGCAAGGCGTTGTATGGACTACATCAGGCACCTCGTGCTTGGTACTCAACCTTATCAGATTACTTGCTTGAAAATGGGTTTGAAAGAGGGAAGATAGATAGCACGTTGTTCGTCAAGAGAGAAGGAAGCGACTTCCTGCTGGTGCAAGTCTACGTGGATGACATTATCTTTGCTGCATCACAAGTCTCCATGTGTCAGGAGTTTGAGGCCGTCATGAAGAAAAGGTTTGAAATGAGTGCTATGGGTGAACTAACTTTCTTTTAGGATTGCAGGTTGATCAGAAGAAGGATGGGATGTTCATTCATCAGACCAAGTATGTCCATGATGTGCTCAAACGTTTCAAGATGGAGGACAGCACTCCATTTGATACTCCAATCTGCGTCAACCATAAGTTGGGTGCTGAGACAGACAATGACGCAGATGTGGACCCAACTCAGTATCGGGCTATTATAGGTTCTTTAATGTACTTAACTGCTTCTAGGCCTGATATTATGTTTGTAGTTTGTCTTTGTGCTCGTTTTCAGGCAAACCCAAAGGAATCTCACATGAAGGGTGTGAAGAGGATCTTGCGGTATCTCAAAGGCAAACCTAAGCTGGGGTTGTGGTACGCGAAGGGAGGAGACTTGGAGCTAGTCGCTTACACAGATTCTGATTATGGAGGGTGCAATCAGAGTCGGAAGTCAACAACTGGAGGATGTCAGTTTCTAGGTGGCAGATTGGTGTCGTGGCAATGCAAGAAGCAGACTTCAGTCGCAATTTCAACATGTGAGGCAGAATACATGGCAGCATCCAACTGCTGCTCCCAGGTTCTGTGGATTCAACAACAGTTGCGCGACAATGGTCTGAATTTCTTACTTACTCCTATTTGCATTGATAACACAACTGCTATCTCAGTAACTAACAATCCCATGAAGCACAGTAAAACTAAACATATTGACATACGTCATCATTTTATACGGGATTGTGCTGAGAAGAAACTGATTGTGCTTGAAAAGGTGGATACGCTTGATAATTTCGCTGATTTATATACTAAAGCGTTTGACAAATCAAGATTTCAAAACCTTATTGAGCTGAAAGGGATGATCAATCCCGAGTAACCATGCTTTGTGTTTAATTAAAAAAAAAAAAAAAAAAAAAAAAAAAAAAAAAAAAACCGTCACTATCGCTGAGAATTATGTCGGTTGCCTCAGTTTGAAGGACATGTCTTAGGATATGTTTGATCCTCATTTCTACTTGTAGAATATAAGGATAGCCATTAATCAGATGACTGAAAGTGACCGGGGCGGTTTATGATGAGTTTTCATTTTTTCGCTTAAAATTAGTCGATCATACTTAGTTCGAAGGACACATACTAGTATGTGGTCGGTCCAGCTGATCCATTGGATCTTCGGGATAGCCGTTGACCTGAAGACTTTGATTTGGTCGGGGCGATAGAAGTTAAATTTTTCTTTCAGGGAAATGAAATTATTTTTCAAGTCTACTACTTCGTAAGAAGTTCGTTTGCTATGTTTAACAGAAAATTGATCCAACCTTGGAAAATGATAGATATACTGATTCTGTGTGCTTAACTAGTGAAGTTATTAGGCTTAAAAGGCTTAAGAGCAGTAATTGTATGTCATGGTAGCTTTTTATGGTGCGTAAAAGTAGATGTGATACAAACTAAATCTACTCGATTTTACGTGGAAACTCCTTAAGAGTTTTGCATGTCTTCATATATATCTTTCCGAATGATAGGCAGAAAAGCGATTACCCAGTCATACACGAGCCCGTAAGTATTCTGATTCCCGTAAAGATAGTGTGTGAAAAAACTGCAGTGATCCAGATTCGGGACTTGCAGTTGTTTACTACTCTGAAGTCTATGTAAATGTTTATCATAAAAAAAAAAAAAAAAAAAAAAAAAAAAAAAAAAACCTTATGAGTAATTGAAACATTCTAGAGCTGACAATGTCAAGACTTCTCAATCATGGAGTAAGAAAGAGAACGGGAAGCAGATAAAGAGTACTTTCAAACTTAATCAGACACTATGGGTCGAAGTCAATTCTGGGTGACTTGGGGAAAGCCAAATACGCTTTGAGAATAGATAGGAGGCATCATAATCTCTGAGTTGTTGCCCACTTAATTTTTGAGCTTAATTGAACTTAACGCGTATCACAGAAACGATGAAAACCATCTTAAGTTATTTACCTGCCTACAACCTGTTTCTTTATGTCATAATACAGCTAAACACGGATCTATGTGACAGTCACGTAGTTAGTATGATTCCTGTTCGGATCTTTTCTAAAACGTAGTAGTCCCTATCGAGACTGAAATTTGATCCCTTGTACTTTAAATTTTTAAAAGTTTTTACTATTTATGTACTTGTTGATTTTATACTTGGTTACTTAGACTTGATCGTGTCATTTAATTCTTTAAAGAAGTTTTAAAACTTAATTGCAAATTGTTCAAATTATAGGGGTTGATTTTGTAAAATTTGATATATCGGCGAACTTGTGAATAACTTCGCCCTAGGCGAAGTTATCCACAACTTCGCCTGTATAACTCCGCCCCTATATAAAGGAATTTTTAAGGTCAACAGTTTCATAATTCTCAAAACCAGCGAACTTATCCTCCGAAATTCCAGCGAAGTTATCGATCTGAACTTCGCTCAGTGCAGGACAAACGTATCTTCGCTCAGTGAAGAACATCGAGCGCGAGGAGCAAACCTGAGCTCCGTCCCAGGCATACTCCACTCTTTGGGTATTTAATCAACCCGGAGTATGTTCCTGCCAATGGGGACGAGTTCAGAGACCTTCGACCACAACAGGCAGGAGCACCTCAATATATACCTGCTGCGCCTGTTGTGTCACCGGAGGAGGAAGTGGACCTTGATGAAGTGTTTGGAGGTCAAGGCTACTTCGATATGGACCGAGTTGATCCTCAACAAGATGTACCGGTCTCGGTAGCACAAGTTTCGAGGGTGGATGTTACTAGAGCAGCTACGACAGTGGCAGACTCAGATTTTGATGAAGTAATGGATGAGGCAAGACGTATGATGGTGACTCGAGAAAGAACGTATGGGAAGAGAAAGAGGACGGATGACGACAGTGAGTCAGAAGAAGAAGAAGACATTCATAAGTTGATCAGACATTCAAGAAGGGACAGGACAGGTGCAGGTATGGGAGCAGGTGAGAGTTCAAGAGTCGTACGTTTCGCTCCGCCCGCACTGTCAGGTATGTCGATTGTCCCTACATCAGTACAGGTTACAAGTTTAAGCGTCGCGGAAGTTCCCGTGGTGGCTACATCATCTTCTTTTGGCATCCCATCTATCACTACTTTCCAGCTGACGACTCCGGAGATTGTGTCTTTACCACCTCCAACTCTTACTCCTTCAGAGGTGGTTGCACAATTTGTTGAGTCGACAGTTGTTGCAACTGCAGGGTTGTCGATCACGATACCACCTGCGGTTACGTCCACAGTTGCTTCTGATGTCCCGATTTCATCGGAAATCCCTCCTCAGTACACTCACGATTTATCGCATATGAGGTTCGATTTCGATGCAACCCTATCAGACTCGGAAAGAATAGCTGCACTGGAACGGGTCGTGGCAGAGCAGTCAAGGGTGAATCTTATCCAGACCCAGTCTATTCAGCGCCTAGTAGCAGAAAATCAACTACAGTCGTCCCTCCTGGTTGAACATGGAAAAATTATAGATGCTATGAAGGAGTTCTTGGCATCTCAGGGGGAGACGAGCTGTAAAGGCGACGAGCTCAGGACAAAGAAGAGGAATGACAGAGACGATGATCCCAATGCATCGAAAGGTGCAGGTGGTGAGTTGCCAAGAACTACTCAAGCTCTTGGGACTTCCACAGCTCAGGGGGAGTCTGCAGGTGTAGCTGGCGGTTCTGGTGGTGATGAGGTGGTGATGGTAGATGACGAGGAGATGGGAGATGATGTGATCGATGCCTTGAAGGAATTAGATGATGATATGTTGGATGATGAGTTTATGTGTGAAGATGATGTTCTACCAGTCGAAGAGATTGAAAAGATTGGTGCTGAAATAGTGATTGAAGATGATGTTGAAGAGGGTGAAATAGTTGAGGAGAATGTTGAACACGAGATCCCTGAAGTTGAAAAGTCAGATGTATGTCAAGATACAGCAGGTGATGATACAGAATGGGAGGAGCAGCCTAGATGGAAGGAAGGCTATGCTCATTGGTTTATCAAAACTAAGAAGCCTGCTGTTCCAACCATGTTCAAGAAAAGTTATAATATCAAAGGCTATGCTGAATCAAAGAAAGGAATTATCTGTTGGCTATATGATGAACAGTTAAAAGTGTTCGTGTTAAAAAGATATGATGGGATCCAATACTTTAAGAGGACGTTGAGATCTCTCAATACATTGCCTGAATGTGAGGTGAAGGATTTGGCTAGATTGGGGTTGATTAATAGAAGCAACGACAACATGGCCAGAGTTATTGGGAAGATCGTGTGGAAAGAAAGTATTAAAGAAAAGAAGTTTGAGTTATTAAAGCCACAGAAGGGAAAGCTAGTGGAAGATAAGGAATGAGGAATGAGAGCAGATGGCAAGCCATGGATGGTAATGAAGTACAAACCGATTCGATGCATGAAAGAGGTTCCAATGAAGACTATGCCTCAAGATGTGTTGAAAGATCTTAAATGGTGGTATGTTGATTGCCAGACTGCTAAAGCCGTGATGGAAGACGAAGATGAACAAGAAGTGCTAAGAGTGTATGATCCGATGCATCTTGTTAACTTATCGAAAGCTGATCTGCAGGTGTTAAATGAAAAGAAGATATTTTATATTCCTGCTTGGAAAGACGAAGCGAGGAAATATCAGCGAGTAGTCACGGTATGCGTGAGAGAAGGACTACATGCATGAAGACCAAGAGATTGAAGATTACAAGACACGTGCTTGAAGATCAAGACATGAAGCTACTGCCAAGGGGGAGTCTGTTGGTGCATAATGTCAGTAGTTCATAGTCTAGTGTCTGTAATCGAGTCTGTAATGATTAATTATGTTTTATATGTCTTAAGCGAAGTTACGGACAAGTTCGCTGTTTAGGCGAACTTGTTAGTCAAGCGAAGTTATGGACAACTTCTCCTGAACATGCCAGGCGAAGTTGTCGTGTATTTAAATAGGTTACGGTTTTGTTTGAGTTGAGTTGTTGAAACAGTTGTTAGTTGAACGATAGTTGAACCAGAGAGTTCGGGTCTGTAATAGTGATATCGTATCACGTGTTTTGGTCATAATATAACGTGTTTGTTTATCGTATCGTGTTTGATCTATTCGTGTCTTCTACGCTCGTAACGACCTACGCAGGGATTTCGCACCTACGTAGATCGAGATATCTCGTGTTGATCCGTCCAGGGAACCTACATTTCCAGGTAAACGGCTATCCCGAAGATCCAATGGATCAGCTGGACCGACCACATACAAGTATGTGTCCTTCTAACTAAGTATGATCGACTAATTTTCAGCGAAAGAATAAAAACACATCATAAACCAACCCGATCACTTTCAGTCATCTGGTTAATGGCCATCCTTATATTCAACAAGTATAAATGAGGACCAAACATATCCGAAGATATGTCCTTCAAACTGAGGCAACCGACATAATTCTAAGCGATAGTGACCTTTTTTTTTTTAATAAAGATAAAAACACGGTTACTCGGGATTGATCATCCCATTCAGTTCAACAAGGTTTTGAAATCTAGTTTTGTCATACGCTTTCGTAAACATGTCAGCGAAATTATCTAGCGTATCAACCTTTTCAAGCACAATCAGTTTCTTCTCAGCACAATCCAAGTAAGGTATGTTAAAAGATTTGAAAAGTCTATCATAGTCGAAAACCCCAGCGGGTCCCGTGCTTGGTTTTGGTGATTTGTAACTTGTGATATCAGTGTTACACACCACCTCAACCTTGCTGGTCGATGTATTAAAGACACGTCTGTTGGGAGTCCCAACAACGTATCCGACTAAGATTCCTTCGTCGGCTACTTCACCAAATTTAGAATTTGCCTTTAATATCGAACACGGGGACCCGAATGGTTCAAGACCACTCAAGTTGGGCTTTCTCCCATGCATAAGTTCATAACATGTTTTATTTAATCTTTTAACAGTTAACACTCGATTAAGGATATAACAGGCTGTTGCAACAGCTTCAGCCCAGAACACCACAGGAAGTTTCGAATCAGCCAGCATGGGTCTGGCTCCTTCAATTAACGTTTTGTTCTTCCTCTCAGCCACTCCATTTTGTTGCGGAGTATACGGAGCGCTGAACTGATGTTCGATTCCTTTCTGTAAGCAGAAGAGCTCCATCTGATAGTTCTTGAACTCAGTCCCATTGTCACTCCTGATGAATTTAACTCTTTTTCCCATAATGTTCTCAACTTTGTTAATCAAATTTATTACCATCTGAACCGTTTCATCCTTTGACTTCAGGAAATATACCCAAGAGTATCGAGAGAAATCATCAGTGATCACCAAGCAATACGATGTTCCCCCTAGACTTTTTACATTCACGGGACCAAAGAGATCCATGTGAAGTAGGTCTAGGGTACTGACTATTGAGTTAACCTTCTTGGTGCGATGGGATTTCTTGTGTTGCTTTCCCCCTAGACTTTTTGCACGAAGATGAATATGCCCCATTCTCCTATGCCATAATTCGGACTCCGATTCAGTTGCTTTCAACAGAAGACACGATTCTTCTGTGGTCATCTCAGTCGACCTCATGTCCATTATATACGTATTCTTTTCTCTTGGAGCCTTCATAACAATCCAATCCTCTGGTATCTTGAAAACAGGATATAGCACGATCGCTTCATTCTTGGTGAAATGCACGGTGTAGTCTTTGTCACAAATCTGCGAAACACTCATCAGATTGTGCTTCAGTTCTTTAACAAAATTTACTTTCTCTAACGTCATCTTTCTGTTTGTCACCGTCCCAATTCCTGTAATCCTACCACCGCTCTCTCCAGCGAAACTCACTCTTCCTCCCTGAACAGATTTCCAATCGTGTAACAATTTCTTGTTACCCGTCATGTGCCGGGAACAGCCGCTATCCACAACCCATTGATTATTTGCAGCCCTGTTCAACTGTTCCTGCACGATTAAAACAAATGATTAAAATCTGGGGACCCAAGACCTATTGGTCTTGGGTCGATACATCCCGTACCTTGGCTGTCCAAAGTTAGTATCAGAATAGTTTCTGTAAGTCCTGAAAGGATACCTTCTTGGAGATTGACTATGAGGCCATCCAAACCTTCTAGAATTAAGTGAATTATTACTTATGGTTTGGTTGCTAGCAGTGAAAAACTGAGATCTTTTTCTTTGAAAACTTGAATTAGTCCAATTTCTGAACTTTGATGAGTTTTCAGTTTTACCACTATTATAGTTACTGTTAGATCTGTTTTCAGTTTTTGAAGGCCTCACACCTCTGAATCTCTGCTTCAGAGGGCAATCAGCAATTAGTTGTCCTAATTGATTACATCTGAAACAACTCCTGTGTTCAACTTTCTTTTCAGTAGTTGTTTTAGATGTTGAGGCTGCATTACTGCCCGTTTGTCTCACATATGGTGGAACATACGGGTTTAGTGGAGATTTCTTTCCAGTTGTTTTATTTTTCTCTCCACTTTTTGGTAATACTGCCTTTTCTTTTGTCTCACTCGACTCTGATGACTTGTCCGAGTTTGATGAGACAGGACTAGGAGCAGAAATTTTAACACTCGAAACAGGCTTACTTGTTTCGCCTTTACTAACTTCTGGTTCTTTACTAGTTACCTTAACCGGAACTGTCTGACTATAATCAACATCAACAGATTTTTGATTACTAGGATCATAAGTGTAATTATGATTGTATGGTGGCGGAACTTCATGATATCCAATTCCTCCCCTTTTAACTGGGGAACCTTGATCACTAACGAGGTGATCAAGTATAGCGGTGGAATTTCTAAATTTCTCAAGTTTCCTGTTAAGTTCCACCACTTTCACCTGGTGATCAGCTATCTGTTTATCCCTTTTAGCTATTAGTTTGGTTTTTTCTTTTAACACTACATAGCTCAGATCAATTACTTTAATTTTTTCAGCTAGATTTGCTTTAAGACTTCTAATATCTTTTTCACTAGCTTTTATTTTTACTTTATAACTATTTTCTCTAGCTTTAGTGAAATGATGTTCTTCTTTTAAGGTTTTAAATTGAGCATCCAAACTAACATACTGATCAGTTATAGTTGTCAATTGTTCAGACATATTTTCACACTTAGTGCAAGGGAGTTTAGTACTTACCTAGGTGAGCTGATCATTCATATCTGCCATACAAGCTTCATTTTGAGCCTCTGCCATGTAAGCTTCACTTTCGCCAGTCACTTCCTCAGTATCTGCAGTTTCGATGTTCGCCACATTTGCCTATTCGAAGACTTCTTCAACATGCAGATTCCAGTTATACTCCCCATTCTGTCTGGATATCATGGCACTATTATCATTATCACCCCCATTCTGGTGTGTCGACCTGTTCTGACTACGTTCAACTCTCTCATTCGTGCACTCCTTCGCAAAGTGGCCATTCTGTTGACAGTTGTAACAGCGCACCTTTGACTTGTCAAAACCCGGTCTCTCACCAACAAACTTCCTTCCTATCTTTTTCATAAACCTCTTAACCCTTTTCACAATCATCGCCATCTGCCACTGCAGATCCATCTCTTCCAGATCATCAGCATCGATCTGATCATAGTCTTCATCCAAAGTTGCAGGATCAACAATCTTACCCTGAATGTAATTTTTATATGAAGCAATGAAAGATGCATAGAGAGCAAACTGCTGTTCAGCAGATTTAACACTCATGGGCATCTTTGAGTAGTTGTTGTTCGAAACACTTGGGGAAAAACTACTCTGGGTTGCTTGAGGTTTAGAAGCATTTGATCCTCCAGCTACAAAGCACACATCACCATTCATGTTGAGAGATACATGACCTTCATATGTTGAGTTAGCGCCCGACTCTCCCTTTGAGTAGTAAGCAGACGAATCAGACTTCGAACTTGAACTTGTATTAACCTTTGCACCATTCATTCCTGGATCTTGAACCTGATCAGTAGGTGTCTCTTTTCGAACCATGTTTAGTTCAAAAGTTCGTAGCTTGCTAACTGCTGTTTCCAGGTCATAGTCAGCAAAGTCTTTGTCTTCTCTCAGCAACACAGTGTACATCTCCCATTTCGGTGAGAGAGCATCCAGAAGCTTTTCAACAATTTCATTTTCTTTGTAAGCAATTGAATAATTGTTGAGTTCGGTCATCAGATGATAATATCTAGTGATGATATCATCAAGTGATTCATTCTTCAAGTACTTGAAGACCGAGAATTGGGTTTTTAGTAGTTTAATCTTTGAAGCACGAATTCCCACATTACCCTCAAAACGGTTTTCAAGAGCTTCCCAAAGCTCTCTAGCAGTCTTATACTTTCTGAAGGTGTGTAGAATCTCTTATGGAAGAGCCATAGTAATCGCAGCATGAGCTTTGCTTTCAGCCTCATACATTTTCTTCTCTTCTTCTTCCATCTCTTTGTATTTCTTTATCTGATCACGACCCTCATACTCAGCAGTAGGTGGAATGTAACCATCTTGTATGCATACCCACATCTTAGCATCTTGGTACTTGACATATTGTTCAAAACGATCTTTCCACGCTACATAATCGGTTTTCTTAAGCATCTTCGGTGCCTTTGTAGCCGAACCCGCTTCCACTTCCATCTTAACTAGTTCCGTAATGTTGATTGAAGACATCTTTCACAAAACACACAGAAACCCAAAAAATAAAAATTTTATTTTTAACAGTACTGTAGGCGAAGTTGTGGATAACTTCGCTTAAGTCTGAACTTCGCTGATTCTGAACTTCGCATTCTTTTTAAATTCGCCTGATTTGGCGAAGTTGTAGATAACTTCGCTTAAGGTAAGCGAACTTGTGAAATAGGCGAAGTTGTGGGTAACTTCACTGATACAGGCGAACTTGAGAAGGTAGGCGAAGTTGTGGATAACTTCGCTTAGCCTTATATCTTCGCTGAAACCCTACGAACAGTGACGGCAACTTCGCCTGATGAACACGATGAATATGCAGGTTAGATTTCTGGATTTTACGAGGTTTGTGAAGGGGTTATGGGTTGTTTATGATTGTAGGAGGTGAGTATAACACAAAAACTCAGAAAACTCGTCCCGCGAATAGTCGAACGGAACGATTTCTACACCCGCGTGATAATCCCGAACCACACAATCGAGCAAAAGCTCTGATACCAATTAAAGGTTCCCAGCCAGATCTACACGAGATATCTCGTTCTACGTAGGTGCGGAATCCCTACGTAAGACATTACGAGCGTAGAAGACGATACGAGTTAACACAATCGAACACACGTTACAATAAACAAATACTCGTTATATTGCAACCTTAAACACGTGATATCAGTCACTGATTACAGGACTCTCTGACTCGTAAACTCGAATAACAAAACTTCTTATTGATCAAGCCGTAACCTAATCAATATATATCACGACAACTTCGCCTGGCATGTTCAGGAGAAGTTGTCCCTAACTTCGCTTGTCTAACAAGTTCGCCTATATCAGCGAACTTGTTAGCTAACTTCGCTTACATCAAATACAAAACATTACAAACTCGATTACAGACACTAGACGCTGAACTACTGACATCATGCACCAACACTATATCTAATTTAAGAAAAGTAAAAAGTCAAAATGATTACTGTGTGTGCCTGCTTTCATTTTTGAAGAAAATTCTGCTTTGTTTTTATTTCATTTTGCAAAGAAATTCAACTTTATTTTTTTCTTTATTTTTATTCAAATACTGGATCCTCTCCTGCGCGATAAGATTATCCGACCTGAGGGTTAATATTTGAGTATTCTGCTTTTTTTCTTGGTGTTTCGTACAAGCCTTGGACCTTCTCCGCGTATACTATAAGCACAAATGTGTGAAAGTCATGTATTGAACTAGGGGTTAAGGCCTGTACAACTTCAACTTATTTTTATCGTTTTATTTTGTTGAAATGGAACCTTATCTTCGTGTAGTAATACCGATCTAAAGGGAAAATATTGACGTTCTGCTTTATTTTACTTTTATTATTTTTTAATGAGTCACAGTTAATCAAAATTTGGAAAAATCAAAGAAAAACGTACATGTGAAATTCATTATATAAGAGATAGAAATGTTATATCTGATTGATGGGGTCCACATATGGTTTCGTGCCTAATTGAACATATCGTAAAGTTTCCGACAAGTCTATGAAAATTTTAAGAGGACAATTATATCTGCAATCATCGTTGGGTTACGTGTATAATAATCAACAATAACATCGATGTCATCCGTTAATGCTCTCTCAACGGGGATATCTTCTACGCGTTTTTCATTGGGGTTCTTTACGGTTATGTTTGCCAGAAACACCATATACCCTTGGCGTAAACACTTCAACACCTTGAGATGAGACGCGAGGGGTAATATTATACCCGAGTAACCAAACTTCTCTCCCTGTACCATAATTGTTTCACCATCCGAAAAGGGAATTTTAACTACCTTCTCATTACACAGAATTTCCGCCTTATACTTAGCTAACCAATCCATACCGACAATTACACTGAAGCTTCCTAACTCTACAGAAAGCAGATCAACAAGGAATGGGTGGTCGTTTAGAATAAATAACAGTTTCAGAGTATTTGGTTATCAGATATAGAGTTACCATAATTAAGTTCTATAGCATAGGGATCTGTTAGTTTACTAACCGGAATATTTCCCAGGGATAAAAAGTAAATGGAAACAAAAACTTCTTTCGGAACCCGTATCAAAATAATACAAAAGCATATTGACCAGAGACAACAAATGTACCTGTCACTACGTTCGGGTCATGTCGTTCTTCTCCTGACCCAATAACAAATGCGCGTCCTCTAGGCGCACTAGAAGTCGATGCTTGGTTATGTCTGGTAACTACTCCTTGATTCAGCTTAGGGCAGTTCTTTCTAAAATGCTCCGTGCTGCCACATTCATAGCAAGCACAGCGGGTTGCTGTGGTTGA
Organism: Bidens hawaiensis; assembly: GCF_021521415.1. Taxonomy (NCBI): domain Eukaryota; kingdom Viridiplantae; phylum Streptophyta; class Magnoliopsida; order Asterales; family Asteraceae; genus Bidens; species Bidens hawaiensis. Next base: position 1,772,972 of record NW_027491317.1, read on the forward strand.
GGTCTATTGGATTGGTTGTTAGCGGATCGGTTGAGGTCTAGGTGGTTGTAGACGATGAGGTTTGATTGATTGAGTTGGTTAGTTTACAAGTCCCGTACTTACTCTGCAATTTGGGGTATAGTGCGCAATTCTACCACATTTTTGGCATACCTGCAATCTACATTCACCCACATGATGATAATTAATTTGTCGCATTTTGGCCAGGATCCCTTATACCTATCCTGCTTCATATCGAAACTGGTCATAGCATAATTTTGTGTTACCGGGCGTGCGTGTTTACTCGGCTGTCTTCCTTGTGGTCTCATCCATAATCGGTTCGTTTCATACCCGAGATTCCCCGAGCATTCTTAATACAACGCTTCTCACCAAGTTAAAAGTTACAGTGCCGGCTTGAGACACGATATTCTCAAAAGATGTTTAACCGATGGAATTCACCAAACTCCTTACTTCCGGGGCTGAACCCCAAATATAATGTCTGATGCGCTTAGCTTCAGGAGTTACTAACCATGGTACTAGGCTAGCCAGCTCATTGAAACGGTTTGTGTATCCCAAACAGTCCGTTCCTTTCATCTCCAAACTCCAAAGTTCATGTTCCAATTTTTGAATTTCATTCTTTAGGCAAAAATAATCCAACATCAGCGTTTTGAGTTCTGCCTAAGTCATGTGGTTGACCGCATCCCGCCCATTAATTTGTACAGTAGTATTCCACCACATCAGGGCGTGGTCAACAAAAGTACAGGTAACAAACTTGACTATGAATTCGAGTGGACAATTACTGATGTTAATGACATATTTGGTTTTCTCAATCCATTTTATTAGCCCATTTGGCCCTTCGGTACCCGTGAAATCTATCGGTTTACAAGCCATAAACTGTTTAATTGATTATTCTCTTTGCGAGGGATTAAGGTTGCCACAGTCATTATTCGGGTTAAGTGGAGGATTATTGTTATCCATAGTATTTGGATACAACGGGGGATTGTTATTGTTTATGGTATTTGTATTGGTAGCCGTATTGGTATTAGGTGGGGGAATATTGTTTGTGACAGTATTAGTATTTATTAGAGGAACATTACTGTTTGGCGGTTGATTTGTTTGTATGTTTGCGTTTACACTGGCAGCTACTTGTGTCACAATGATTGGGATTACTGCCTGCATTTGCCGAGCAATTATCTTGGCTACCTCCGCCTCAGTCATACGGTTTGCTTACTTTGGGATCATTCTATAATGACAATCAAATACAAGCCAATTAATGCTAATTCCATCACATAACACATTAGAACGGTAATCACAACGGTGATTGTGTAAATAAACCAAACAACATGTTTGTATTTCACATACTGTACTTTACACATGTATCAATAGTGGTACATAGACTTAGACTGATAAAGGCTAATGTTCACATATGCAGATCAAAATCTATCACTATGTGGCGGGTAGACATAACCCTGTAAGGCCCAGTGCTTGTAGTAATACATCAAAATCATACTCCATGTCAGCATAACACACTACTATATACATGCATGGAGTGTCAAGAGACTACGTACACATATCCATAACACACTACATCTATAAATACAAATGATGCACTATCCATAAACACAAAAATAACTGTAATCATCCAGTAACAGCCTCGTAGTTGGACTGTCATCCTATCCAAACACCAGCGGTGGTTGGCGTCTGACTGCTGTAAGTTCAGTACTATCTGTTGTAGTATCAATATACACTGGATCACGTCCCTCCGCCCCTGATTAATGATTCTATGGCTATCGAGTGGTCTATCACACGATCAGTCAAGACAACCATCCAAAAGTTGTTTCCTATATCTGGGAGATCGGGGTTAGAAGTAGGTATGCTCAATGAACGAGAGGGTGTATCACCTGTCCTAGGGCATGACGACTCTCTTCGTTGGTAAGTAGATCTAGGTGGGGATAAGGTAGGGTCAATCAGGGTTACCCTAATACGAGTAGCCTGACGGGCTCATCGAGTGACTGAATCATCGGAGATAGGTGGATAGGTGGAGTGGGTGATCTAGCTGCTCTAGTAGGTGAACGATACTGGCTAGTGGCCTCTTCCGGAGCTCTATGTGGTGGGTAGCTATCACATCTGTAACCGGATAGCTCAGGCTCATTGCTGGGTAGCTCTCTAAGAACTATCATCTCCTCCAAGTCCTCCTCAATTTCCTCCTCTTCTTCTAGATCTTCTTCCGGATCCTCCTCCTCGATAACCGGATCTTCCTTCGGATCTTCCTCCTCCACTGATATCACCGGTTCCTCTTCCGACACATACTCGTTACTCCTTGCCATTTCTCTACACAATGGTTAGTAATAAGAATGAAATTTATTGATAGTGTTAATTAATGTAGGGTATGTTTATTAATCAGACTAAATTTAATATTAATTATGATAAAATATAACATTAGTTTTAACAAAATATAATTTTAAGTATAATAATAATTAATATTGATTATAATCGAATATAATATTCATTGTAATAAGATTTAATATTATCGACAGTACGTACACGTGTTTGTACACCTTGTTCCAGATAAGCATGTACGCATGTTACATATATATATATATACTTAGCAGTACCTTTTATAAACATATGTTGCCATTTTACCTATCGGTAAGTCCTGCGATGTCTCCCCGAATTTCCTCGTACAAGCAAGTCTGTAATTATGTTCTGGACCATAATAAATCACTTGCCCTTCAAGTTCATCCTGGCATCTATTAGTATATAATATTAAATTATTATTTATTTTCCCAGAAGTAATCAACACAACGATTATATTTTAGGTATCATAAGGGATAACCTAATTCTTTATAACCAATGACACTAATACCAACTTCTGTCACACCCCGACTAGCAAATGTTGAAGTGTAAAACGGGAATGTAACAGACACCTCTAGTATCAACCACATTATTTATAAAGAAACATTACAAACTAATTTGCATTACATTACATTGCTCTATCTTTGTTTACAGTCTAGGTGATACAAACAAAACCATTTCGTTAAACTATATAATTCAATACAGATACCCTTGCTTCTATTCACATAGCATCGAAAACATTATGTACAGGTAGCACAACATCAAGTTATTCAAATTGTCGTATACCTGAAAAGCAGTTTAAAACAGGTCAACTACATATAGTTGGTGAGTTTCACAAGTTTCAAGAAAACAGCTTTGCGTAATCACAAGTCGTTGTTTGTATGTATGTTTATAAGTATGTATGTAAATGATGTAATTATGCTAAGCTACAGTGAGGCCTTGACTGTTCGTTCGTACTGCGTGCCTCCATTCCCCATGCAAAATCAACCACTGTGGCCCCCCTTCCGCGCACAACATGCCCCAAGTAGCTATGTCTAACACTACATAGCCTGTTTTTATAATTATAGTCATGTTCAAATGGCGTTATGTATGACATGGCAACCATGCCGATTCCGTTTGGGTTTGTCAAACCAATAGTACTATTCACAAGCTATCGGCTCGAATTTAATCACTATGTTAGTGGGGACTTTCATGTGTTAGCACTTAGATAATTCACATTATCATATGTTTCAGTTATGTATATGTAATCAAACATGTTTTCAACGCAAAAGTTCATAAAACTGATTAAAGAGAGGAGTCAAGAAACTCACTATTTTGTCTGTAATCGGCATGGTGTCGGCTCACAATTTGCTTGACTTGCTATCACTAGTCCCTATAATATATAGTAATATTAATATTTAAATATTATTATAATCTCCATACTAAACTGGGCTATATTTCTACTCTGGGTGTAGCTGTCACGCCTAGAAAGTGTCAATAGGCTTAGATTCTGACATTGTTCAATGTCTAATATTTAAAACCGAACATGGCCCAGTTTTCCCGTTTCACCAACTGGCCAAGTTGATCATTTACGCGTTTAGAAAATAGTTATGTCCACATGAACTTGGGTAAACGCGTTGATTGATAAAATGATTAAATTTATAAAGATAGATCGTAGATTAGATGTCTGGATTCGCTATAAGGCTTATTTCCGATTATTCAATCTGGTTTGGAGAAAAACCCGCACAATTCATCCAAATTGTCCGGATTTCTCCCAAAAAGTTCGGTTTTACTTAGTTACCCCAAAAATATGATTTTTGATCACCCTTGATGTTCTGATATTCCAACAGGTTCATTAATCACTATCTCGTCTTTTTTTATCAGAATTGAATTTGTTTAACCTTCAAATAAAATATGTATATTTTCATAAAATTATTTCTGGAATTATTTGTGGGTTTATTAATTTATAAAAGTTCATTTTATATGCTATATTTAACCCGTAAATCGTCTGTTTATACCAAATGACTTTCGAAAAATCCAAAAATATTTCTGAGTGATCCAAGTATCTCCTAAAACCCCCTTTAAATTTTCTAGAACCTAAACTTTTGCCAAGTTACCTTTTTAGCAAAAAACGACTATAAAAACTCGAATAAACGTGAATCCAGAAAACATTGCTAAGATTTTCCAAATGATCCAAAATTTGATATGTGATCATATTATGCCTTACCTGAGTTCACCAAAGAATTTCATAATTTTTCAAGCAATTTAAGTAATTTTCCTAATTAAATGTCCCTAATAGGTAATAAATTCACGAAATACTCTCGAATTGTCAAAAAATTACCAAATTTGGACAGGGGCTCATTCATATGGTCCCTGTTGTCCCTGTAAAATTTACAAGCTAACAAAAATCACGTCACAATCTAACCCTAAACGAGTAATTCGGCATTACCTTTGCGGTTTCGTTCGTTTCCACTCTCTTATTCAAATTTCCAGGTCCTTGTGCTTCTAAGTAACATAAATACAGGTCCTATATCACAAACCAAGCAGGTATCATCAACTAATCAACCTTGGAACATACGGTTTCGGTTAGGGCTTTAAACCAAACTTTTGAACCGTGAAAACACGATTTAAACCCCTTAACTCGTGTTTATGGCAACAAAAAACTTATCAAACCAGGTTCCTAACCATGTGTGGGATTAAAGTATCTTTAGGGACCATTTTTAGGGTTTTTTCATGGTTATAAACAATTTTTGAAAATCAAACCATGTTTTTATGAAATTAAACATGCTTAAAAAAGGATTAAATAATCAAAATAAGTAGATTAACCTTCAGGTTTTGGTGTGATAAGGAATCCCGAAGTAGATTCCAGAAGTTTGTGCCAAAATTTGATGTTAAAATACATAATAAATAGCCTAAATATGAAGTAATCAAGAAGGGGGGAGTCTAAAGTGGCGTCGGAAATTGGGCCTCCCACTTTGGGCCCAATTTTGACCCAATTGTATTGATTTGTGTGGCTGAAATTAAAATGCCAAGTCCAAATTCATTTCGGCTTCGGTTTTTTGCGAGAATATTATATCGGGTACGACAAACAGGCGAAACGAGTGTTTTTCGGCCAATTTCTTGTAAATTTAGAAAAACGTGCTATTTGTTTGTAGGAATCTAAAATATTTTTACGGATCGCTTAAAACATCCCAAATAAGTGTTTTGTAAGTCTTTTTCAGCTTAACGGATGATACAATGCTTGTTTCATAACTATCTTTCGCGTTTAAGATCATAGTGGGTAGTTAAATGAGCATGTTTTCGTTTAACTTTTTTACCATTAGACTAAGCCCAAAATACCAATATGTTATGTAAGGCCCCGAACCTCAGGAACCCCACAGTTGGTAATCATACGAAACACTTATAAAATATTTAAACTAAAAAAAAAATCAATCGTTCCATTAAGCAACCAATTTCAGAGTAAAATTCAGCGGAAAACGTAAATAATAAAATAAGTTCCAAAACCCGGGAATTTTGCCCAAAACCAACTTAATTATCTTTAATAAAAATTTTTAAAAGGAAATGTTTATTAATAAAGTCTTCAAATCCCGTATGCCCTTCACCGTCCAAGTAGCTTCGTGCACGTCCAAGCGACAAGGCATCCTCTTCCTAACATGAAACTCACACTAACATGCACACAAAGTCAGCTTAAGCTGAGTGAGTTCAAGTTTTAAATAAGTAACAAAAGTCTTAATAATCATTCCAACGGTTTTAAAACTGTAAACGGAAATACATCAGTTAGGCCATCACATTTAATAAGTAATCATCCTTACGTATGAACATCTCTATATGTTCATTCCTATATATAAATATATATATATATATATATATATATATATAAAATTCAATAATAACATTCAGGGCCGAGAAAACGTACAACCCCAACACGTAACATTCCATTCAACGCATGCAAACACAAAGTTGGCATACGTAACCTTCCGTAGTCGATAAGGACTACAACATTAGCCAAATATTGGCTATACAATAATATATATACATACACACATTCTATAACATCCCAAGGCCTACCAAAACTAGCAAGCCTATGCAAAATAGTTTAAAACATTTCATCAAGTAAGAAAACACTTAGGTGTGCATGCTATCCCAAAAGTAAAAAGAGTAAAAAGGGCATCATGAACTCACCTGACATGAGACACGGATTCACCATGAGCTAGAGAATCTCTAAGTAATCCCAAGACTCACACACCTACCGGTTTACATTCAATCAATACTAATGACATCAAGATGACTCGTTTATCCTACGAGACGTTCTAACGTGGTTCGAGTTACCTAAACCCTCGACCTCATCAAACTTTCTCACAACAGCCCCCGAAGTCTCACATTCACCAATTCGACCCTTAGGTACTCCCGGGAATAAAGAATTCCCAAACTACCCCCGGAAGCACTAGTTGATACTAATACGCGCCAGCTAAACAATTACGCGCGTGACAGCATGCTACGCCTCAGCTAAACAAGCAGTACTTGAAGGAGCGAGGAATTTAAGCGGTCAAGTACCAAGGAACACAGAGTGACAGCATGCTACGCCTCAGCTAAACAATTACGCGCAAAGCGTTCGAGATGATGGGAAACGAACAAGAGAATTTAGGGGATAAGATGAACTTTAACGCTAACGACTTGAGAGTTAGCCAAATCCTATCCCTACAAAGACGAAACCCTAACATAGTCAGACACAAGTGGTATTTAGAACATGGAAGGTAAGGGTAAACTGCTAATAACGTTGATCAAGTGTTATTAGTCATTTACCTCACCGGCCCGTCCTAAGCACCCCCTGCCCCTAACCACATTAGCATTCCATCTAACACTTAGGCAGTTAACCACATACTGGAAACTTTTAAATTTAAAGGAATGACTAATAATTTAAAGTTACCTCTTGGCGTGCAGCTACTCGCGGTGGGCATACTAGTTTCTTTCTTATAGTTGGAGTCCAAGCATTCGGGATCCTCGGATCCCTCGAACCATGGCTCTGATACCAACTTGTAAGGCCCCGAACCCCGGGAACCCCATAGTTGGTAATCATACGAAACACTTATAAAATATTTAAACTAAAACAAAAATCAATCGTTCCATTAAGCAACCAATTTCAGAGTAAAATTCAGCGGAAAACGTAAATAATAAAATAAGTTCCAAAACCCGGGAATTTTGCCCAAAACCAACTTAATTATCTTTAATAAAAAAATTTTAAAAGGAAATGTTTATTAATAAAGTCTTCAAATCCCGTATGCCCTTCACCGTCCAAGTAGCTTCGTGCACGTCCAAGCGACAAGGCATCTTAGGGTAGATCTGGTCGTGGATTACAGCCCCATTCCCGGAAGCCCTACTTTGGCGTTGGATTTACTCATAAACATAATTCTAAAATCAGAGTTCATTAAAACTTTTCACGGAATCATTAAAACTTCATGCATTACATTACACATCATCGAATATTGTCTTAACAAAAGTACACTTGTCTTAAAACATATCATATTAATTCATGACATTCCTTTCCAAGATGCCAGTCTTCCAGTCCCTGCCACGTGCCATCCTCAAGCCAGCTCCTTCAATATATTTACCTGCGTGCATACTAAAAGTCAGCTACGCTGAGTGAGTTCTAGTTAAGCAGGTAACATACATCTCATTCTCATTCTTACACAGTTATATATATATATATATATATATATATATATATATATATATATATATCTGAAGACACATATTATATTCGCTCTTACATTCTTACTTCCATACATTCATACTTCTTCTTACTTTAGTTATTTCATACATACATATCGTTCTACGTTTTAAAGATTCTTTCGCCATATAACCTTCGCAGATATTATTAGGGTCTGCAACACTTTCATTCTTCGCCTATATTATTATGGTAGGCATCCCTTTCATTCTTCGCATATATTATTAGGGTATGCAACCCTTTCATTCTTTGCATATATTATTAGGGTATACAACCCTTTCATTCTTCGCCTATATTATTAGGGTAGGCAACCCTTTATTCTTCGCATATATTATTAGGGTATGCAACCCTTTCATTCTTCAACTCTACATATCATACATACCATTCATACACTACACATATCGTACATACCTTTCTTTCATTAGCTATATATGTTCTGATATACCTCTTCATACATACGTTTAACTCTTTCTACACTAATTAGGTATATTTATAAACATTCATACGGCATACACTTACCACTTAAGGTAAGTGTATTAACTAATCACATTGAGTAAGCACACAGCCCCAAAACATAACACAGAAATAGGGCTAGAAACTCACCTGGGTCCTGTTTCTCTCGGAGTTAAGTGTGATGCCCTTCCTTATCTGTGCACGGGGCTAACTATGTAACAAGGCATGAGTATCAATTATCCATTTCAACTACTTTTTACGTCTAGGTGAATGAAACCCTTAACTAACGGGGGTCCGGGGGCAGCGCCCCTGGGGGGTCTAGGGGCGGCAGCCCCTAGCAGGGTCCAAGGGGTAGAGCCCCTGGCTGGGAAAAATTTTATTTTCATTAACAGTACTTTAACAAAAACGCATCAGAAAATTAATCGAGTCACATTTTAATAACAACTTAAACCATTTCGCATGGGAAGAATTTCGCATAGAATTTCGCTTCGCATTACCTGTTTCGCTTCTCAAGGCTGAGCGAAGCGAAATACCTGTTTCGCTTCTCATGGCAGAGCGAAGCAAAATGACTGTTTCGCTTCTCATGGCTGAGCGAAGCGAAATGCCTGTTTCGCTTCGTTTTTACCATTTAGAAGCCATTTTTCTTCGTGGCTCTTCCTCAGGACCTGATTTAACCCTTTCCAAGGGTTTTGGGTTGTATCAACTTTGTATACTTGCGTTTTATAAGGCCCGAACATCGCATTTTTACCATATAACACTCTCGTGGGGTTATAACTTATCAAGTTCATGTTTTTCTTCCATCTTACACCCCGAATGATCCTTCTATCGGTTTGCATGTCAAGACTAACCATAAAAAAAACTTAACCTTTTAAACCAAAACCCACCTTTTTGCTTCGGGTTTGGTTCAGATCATAGATCTGGACGTGTTCTTGCTATTCGAAGGCACTTGAACTCCAAAATCTTCCTTACTTTTGCTTGGATCCGAATCCGAAATGCTAGAGAAAAAGTGTGTGTGTGTGTTGTGTAAAGAAATGGTGAAAGGATGGGGGATGGCCTTATATATAGAGCCATGGGCCCCACCATACACCTCCATTCCAATCTTATCCAAACACAAACACGCACACAACCAAACTAACGACACACCGATAATAATAAAACTTTCCATTATTTATTAATTCTCAAAATACGGATGTTACATGGATGTTCTTACACGTCACTCTAAAGACCCGTCCTAGACTTTTAAATGGTATCAGAACCATGAGGCTCATGATCTACTTAGAAAAATCTCAAAACGTTTCTTTTCTACACATTTTTATCATTCCAGACGATGTTGCCATTCAAACCTCAACAAAACTTCACAAATTGTCATATACCTGGTGTTGAACAACATACTCAAAAATCAGATCATTTCATCATCGTTTTCCCAAGAAATTTTGTATAAAACCTTAATGTGCAACTTCTGTGCCGCATAACATATGCACCGTGTAAGTACCTTGTGACATATTTGGCCTTCAATTTTTGTTAAACTGTCATGTTGTATCCTCTCCGTATCACTTACATGTTGAAATGTCAAAGTATAAGTGTTTACATGCTTGTAAGATCATTTGGTTCATACATACTTATGCATGGCATACAAGACTTAAAACGTTGATATATGAACATAATCGTCATCTTCAATTATAAGCTATAAATACTTGTACATTGAGTATTCAAGATCTTGTGCTTGGAGAGAAGATATGGGATTAGAGGATTACTGGTTTTCCCATATGATTGGGTTGATGGATCAAATACGATTAGATATAAAGTTTTATAAAGATATATTTGTGGATACGTCATGAGTGGTTTTGGGAAATGGAATGAGATAGCAATGGATTGAAGATTGTTTTGGAACTCATGAAAGATAGAGGAATTAATCTTAAAGCCGATGGGGAATAGATTTTAATTGTCAAATCTTTTGAAGAGATAGCCTTTAAAGTCAAATCATTCAAAGAAGATCGGGAAAGCATAATGTCAACTGAGTCTTTTATCTTGATGATTGAGTTGTTGGTTTGACCTAAATCTAAGAAATATCCAAGGGGAAGTTTGTTGAAGCTTGAAATGTATATTTTCTTAAATGCCACAAGACAAGTACTATCCAAGGCAGAGTCTGTTAAAGCATGAAATGTCTAGTACTTAGGTCTTGTGTTTGTAGGTCAAGATAGCAAGTTATGTTGAACTGAGAATTGTACGTTTATGTCTAACACAAAGCATATTATGCGGAGCATAAGTCCCAAGTGTGCCTATAAATAGGTGGCTTGGTCTTTGTGTTCATTCGTCCCTCTACCTTTCTGGTGGAGTTGGACCGTGTTGTTCCTTAGCTTTTCCTTGTCAAATCTATTGTACTTACCACTGCTATCAATGAATAAACAAGGAGATTAAATAGATGCTTTCGAGTTTTTCACTTCGTTATGATTTCCACTCATAGCATTGTAGGGTAGATCTGGTCGTGGATATTCTTATACGTCACTCTGAAGACCCGTCCTGGACTTTTAATTTGTAAGAACATAATGTCTATTTCTAGGGTCTTAGTTTTAATTGAATAGGACTTTAATGTCATACGTTCATGTATGTGTATGTGTAGCGTATAAGTCCTTAGGGACCGCATATGTTATGCGGCGCATAACATATGCGCCGTATAAGATATAGGCCCCAAGTGAACTTTCATGTGTTTCCTATAAATAGGGGACTTATGCATGATTAGGAGACTTTTGGTCATTCATGTCATATGTTAGAGAGAGAGGCTAGAGAGAGAAAGTTCCTAAACTGTCATATCTTGTAAACTTTTGATGTTATCAATGAAAGATATGCTTAAAGTTACTTGTGATGTTCATTCTCGTTGTATTTTGCACCTTGAGACATAAGCTGTAACAGTATCAGATCCTTATCAGTGTCTACAGCAGTCCCCTCGCCCCTTTTCAAGTGGTATCAGAGCATTTGGCTCGTTACTAGCTTGAATATCACAAGTTTTTCAAGATTTTCTCTCTATCTTCACTTTTAATCGTCACAATTCCTTCAAACTCTCACAAGTCATTCCTTATACCTTCGTGAAAAACTCTTCAAAGTTTCATTCAATTTCATTAACATTTGGACATTCAAATTGTCAATACCAAAATGGTTGTTCTTAGCGCATATGTTATACTCACGCCTATGTCTCTCACGTATAACATATGCGGCGCATAACATATACGCCGTATATGTTATAAGTTGAAACATATATGTTAGGAATAACATATACGTTGTTCTTGATATCCATTGACCACTCATACTTATACGTTGACCTTCTTTTTACCAATAACATATCCGTTGACCATCACTTGATTCAAATTCACATCAGTTGTTCCAATTTTTTTTTGTTGATCACAATCATGGACAATCTAAATGCTTTCGTGTCTCTACCCTCTACCCTCTACTTTACTTCAGAACATTAATCTTGAGAATGAAATGGGGACGTCAAAGAAGCCCACAAAACTTCTTTGTATGGAAGACTATCCTTCTTGGGTCGATAAGTTTGAAACCTATGTTCAGGCTTTAAACTATGAAACATGGACCGCTGCTGAAGAAGAGTATATCATCCCTAAGAATGAGAATGGGGAAAATTATTGGTTGTCACAAATTGCAGAAGGTGACAAAGCTTTGTTCCTAAAAGAGAAGAAAATGTTGAATTTCTTTAAACAAGCCATCAAAGCTGAAATCTTTCAGTTGTTGCAGCACAATGGTTCATGTTACTCAATATGGCAAGCATTGTTGAACAAAGACAGAGGAAACCCTGACATGAGAAAGAGTAAAATGGCGTTACTCAAGAAAGAATTTGACATATTCACTCAAGTCAACGGAGAATCGTTTACACAATTGATTGAAAGATATTGTCATCTAGTGAATCAAATGAAGAGGTTGAAAATTGATAAGCCTAATTATGAGTATATTGATAAGCTTGCTGACGCACTTCCTGAAGAATGGGGCACATTCATAATGGTTTAGCAATCAAACCCAGTTGCTTGTGCCCGTCTTAATCTAGCAAGATTCATTGAAAAGCTTGAAGCAAATGAGCTAGAGCTTAGAAAAAAACAAAATATGAAATCAACTGCTATGTCACAAGATGTGGGATTGTATTACAAGGGTTCACAATCAAGTGTATCTTCAAATCCCAAGATTCCAACAGCTTTCTGTGTTGAAAAAACTGGACAAGCCTTTGTAACTAGTGTACCTTCTACTCCACAATATAGTGGTAGTTACTCGGGCACTATTCCAGAATCTCAAGCTTCAAATCCTAACACACAAGACCCTGATGTTTTATAGTGCAATATTGCTATAAACTTGAAGAAAATAGGAGGCCTAACCACTGAAACAGTCAAAGAACGTATGACTTTTCTTGGTTCAGTTTTAGAGTCGTATGAATGTCTAGTTGCTGGACGAATTGGCTATTACAACATGACCAAAGAATACTACGATCAAATTGACCCTGAAGAAATGGAAATGATTGATATTCGTTGGTGTATGGCTAGTGTGATCAGGAGAGCTCAACGTTTCAAGGAAATTACTGGAAGGAATGTTTTGGATGGGTCTACTTCAAAATCGGGATTTGATAAATCCAAAATTTGATGTTTTCGATGCAAAGAAAAGGGACATTTCAAACGGGAGTGTACAAGCAAGAATGTAGATGATAATGCTGCAAATTCGTTTGGGAGAGATTATTACAAACAAGCAATATATCATCGTCCTTCTCTAAATGAAGCTGAATCGTCCAAGGGGAAGAAATCGTCAGAAGCTTCAACATCACAACAAAAGGCTGCTACTGCACAGATGGACAAGGGGTTCAACTGGAATTCGGTGTTTCAGGAAAATATAGCAGAAGTGGTTGAGGATAGTGAAAAGGTTGATGATAGTGAAAAGGCTGAGATAGTTGATAAAATGGAAGAAGTCAAGTTGGTTGAGAATGTGGTTGAAGACAAGTTGGTTAAGAATGAAAGGTTGGATAAAGTGTTGAAGGTTGAAGACAAAGAGGGTGACAAGGTTGATCAAGAAGTTGATCAAAATAATCCTGATGATGAACTTCCAAGAACATATGACAAGATTCACACAGTTGTTTCAGATTAATTTAACTATTTATTTCCTCCTGATATAATTGAAAGTTTTGCAAGTCGGTTTAATGGTGAGGAAGTACCACATGGTAAGATTGATTTTGGAGAGGAAGACAATGTGGATGAATCAGAAGTCAAGGATTCAAATAAGGTTGAAGAGACATTGGTTGATGGAATTGTCGAAGACACAACTGATGAAGAGTCTGAAAGTTCAAATGAAGAACCAACTGATCATGCATTCATGGCAAACCAGGTAATTCTAAACTAAAATTTGTATGAAAAATGTGAGTTGCCATGTGAGGAATGTGATTTTAAAGCTTTTGAGATTAAAGAATTGAAAAGACATTATAACAAATCTTTATTAGATCTTAATAGGGTTAATGAGGCATATATGAAACTTCAAACGTGTGAAAAGAATTTGTGGGCTAAGATTCTACAGGATCAAAAGACAATTTCAATGTTAAAACACACAGTTAAGAACAAAAAAATTGCCATCAACAGACATATAGATGAGAATGCAGCTCTCAAGCTTGAGTTTCAAACACTCAAAATTGAGACTGAAAGAGTCAGTTTAAAACTAGGGAGTTATGTGGCATCGTCTTATGTTCTTGATCACATTATGACTAAAAATTCATCAAAATCTAAAGATGATGTGAATGAGAACATAAACATCTAGTGAGGATTTTCATGTTGTGCCTCCACCAATATGGAATGCTTATATTCCCATGAAACCAAAAGGTTTCAAGAAGGCATTAAATGTGCAAATCAACACTCCACTTCATGATACCTCAAAGTCTGATGATGAGATTGTGTTACCTCTAAAAAGGTTGAAAATGAAAGTTCTAGCTGTCATATGTAAATTGGAATTAAAGTTGCAGAGTTGATTTTAACTGATAAAAAGGTTGAGGATAATGGTTTGGGAAAGGAAAAGTGTGTTGATTCGAAGAGATTTGCTAAAACGAGTTTTTATCATAAGCAATCTCATCGAAATAAACCAACACAAGTGAAAAAGATTGTGTTTGTTCATGGTAAAACATCTGAGTCTGAAAAAGAGGCTGTCTTTAGAAATCAGTCAAATCAAGAGTTTTATCGTCTGAAGTCGAGCGTGATAAGGCTGAAATGACCTCTCAGATCAATAACTTCGTTGATCGTAGATGTTGTTTTAATTGTAATGAAGTTGGGCACGTATTTTACGCATGTCCCAATCGATTCAAACATGATCACGCTCCGCCTCACAAGTTTGAGAGCAAGAAACCAGGTCTTGGATTCGTGAATAAACCAGTTAATGTTCCTGAACCTGTGAAAATTCTAAAACGTGGTGAATCAGTAAAAAATGAAGTTGCTAAAACTGACATTTCAAAGACTTCACAGGCCACTTTTTATAGCAATAAACAAGCTGTAGGTAAGAATTGGGTAGCCAAAACTGTGTCAAAACCACCAATAATTGTTTAAGAAAAGAAAGTTGAATCTGAGTCACTTGTAACAAGTGATGATTTATAATCATGTGAATCGGATTTTGAAGATGTTAGGTTGTTATACGAGAATTTCAAACAACCCAAGACCAAGAAGGCTTGGGTTTCCTTGTTTCATTAAAACTATTTTCTGTGTGTGTAGGGGCTTCCAAGATCCCACGATTCACGATGGATTATGGATAGTGGAGCCTCAAGGCACATGACGGGTACTCTTCACTTGCTTAAAGATGTTAAATCTATTCGAGGAGGGTATGTAGGTTTTGCGGGAAATCAAGGTGGTGAGATTTTTGGAGAAGGCACGTTGACAAACGAAAAAGTCATATTTGACAAAGTCAACTACATTCGGAGTTGAAGAATAATCTTCTCAGCATATCACAAATCTGTTATAAGATTTCTCTACTCACTTCACAGACAAAGAGTGCCTTATTTGAACCTGGTTTCAAAATACCTGATGATTGGATATTAATGTGTGCTCCTCGAGAGAATGATCTTTATGTTCTCAACATGAGTATTGCATCAACTTCTTCGTCTTCTGCTCAATGTTTCATTTCAAGGGCATCTGAACAGTAGTCTGTGTTATGGCATCGTAGGATGGGTCATATTAGTGTGAGGAAGATGAACCACTTGGTTCATAATAACTTGGTCGAGGGAGTGAACATGAGGAGTTTTCAACTGAATGAAGAAGTTTGGACTGCAAGAAGGGAAAACAAATGAAGAGGCCTCATCCAAGGAAACTTGTTAATGCCATAAACTTACCTCGAACGTCTACACATGGATCTTTTTGGTCCGGTGAATGTCAGAAGTATCACGGGAGAACTCTACTATCTTGTGGTTGCTGATGATTATTCCAGATTTTCGTTGGTTATGTTTTTGGAATCCAAGGATGAAACTTATGATTCCCTGATGATCTTATTCAAGAAACTCAAAACGTTGTACAACTTACCTATTCGACGAATAAGAAGTGATAATGGGACGGAGTTCAAGAATAACAACATGCTGAAGTATTGTAACGACTGGGAGATTCTTCATGAGTTTATCTCACATTATACTACACAACAGATTAGGGTCGCTGAATGAAAGAATTGAACATTGATAGAAATAGCTCGTACCATGCTTTCTGATTCAAAGTTACCTGTGAATTTTTGGGCTGAAGCAGTGGCGTTAGCTTGCTATACTCTCAACCGGGTACTCACCGTGAAGAAGTTCGGCAAAACGTGCTTCAAGCTACTTAATCGAAGAAAACCAAATCTTAAGTGGCTTGAACCGTTTAGATCAACATGTACTATTCTTGAACCGAGTGGCAAGTTTGGTCCCAAATCAGTTGAAGGATTCTTTGTGGGTTATGCTAGTCCACTAAGACGTGTATACATTCCTAGCCTCCACAAGATTGTTCAAGCTCAGAACATTGACTGTCAGTGTTATACTCATACATTTTAAAGACCAGGAGATTATTGGTTGTTTGATTACGAGAGCCTTTGGGAAAGTTTCAAGCTCCCTGACGAAGTGCTTTCTGATGAAACTATGACAATGTTATATCAACAACATTTATCAGAAGATCCCGTATCAACACCATAAGTTCCTGTTATGGTTGTTCCTGAAGTTGCACCAGATCCTATTCTATCTGATGATGTACCAGAGACTACACTCGTGTTTGATGACAACGGTGAAACAGACGAGGAGATAATTGAGGCTATTTCTCCATCAATTATTGCTGATGAAGATAATTTCACCAATCTTCAAAATTAAGTGACAGTTTCTACTGAAATTGTGCCAAGAACTGTCTCTTATCATCTAGAAGAGGACATCATTGGAGATTTAAATGTTGGGGTTCAGACGAGACATCAAATTTATCAAACCCTACAGTGTTTTTATTCAAGCGTATCTCCATTACAGAATCATTTCTCATTCAAATGTTTTATTTCGCAGGTCGAACCAAAGATATACAAAGAAGCCCTGACCGAGGAGAGTTGGGTCAATGCTATGCAAGAGGAGTTATTGCAATTTGAGAATCTCAAGGTTTCGAAACTGGTTGACTTGCCTGAGAACAAAAAGCAAATAAACACTAAATGGGTGTTTAAATGTAAACGTGATGAGAATGGGATTATAGTTGGAAACAAAGCAAGACTAGTTATTTTGGGATTTAACCAGATAAAGGGTATTGACTACAATGAGGTTTATGCACCTGTAGCAAGACTAGAAGCTATTCAGATCTTTCTGGCGTTTGCTTCATGGAAAGGGTTCAAAATCCATCAGTTAGATGTCAAGTCAACATTTCTCAACGGGAAAATCAGTGAAGAAGTCTACGTGGGACAACCATCGGGGTTTGTCGATTCGATCCACAAAGACAAAGTGGATCTCCTTGATAAAGCCCTTTATGGTCTTCATCAAGCCCCTAGAGCCTGGTATGAGACATTGTCCCAACATCTTTTGGACAATGGGTTTATTATAGGAACAGTCGATTGTACACTTTTCACCAAATTGTTTGATGGACGTCTACTGATCGTGCAAATCTATGTCGATGATATCATATTTGGGTCGACAAACGATGTTCTGTGCAAGCAGTTCGAGGAAGTGATGAAACTGAAGTTTGAAATGAGTGCAATGGGGGAGACGAAATTTTTCCTTGGACTTCAAGTGGAACTGTTATCTCATGGTATCTTTAACCACCAGACAAAGTATGTCAACGATGTCCTGGCAAAGTTCAACACGGCTGATGCAACGGCAATCAGGACTCCTCTACCATTGAATCATGGTATCGGTCCTTATACCAACGGGGAGAAGGTTGATCAAACGTTATACCAATCCATGATTGGCTCACTAGTATACCTCACTGTATCTCGGCAAGACATCATGTATGCCACATGTTTGTGCACCCGATATCAGTCGAATCCGAAGGTTTCACATCTCATGATTGTCAAAAGAATTCTACGAATGGTCTCTGGTATCCAAAAGACAATAAGTTTTGCTGAGGGCATACTCAGATTCGGACTATGGAAACGGTACGCTGAATGCCAAATCTACAACAGCAGGGTGTCAGTTTTTCGGCAAGCGTCTTGTCACCTGGCAATGCAAGAAACAAACCATGGTTTCGCTATCTACTTATTAAGCTGAGTATGTAGCTGCCTCCAGTTGTTGTTCTCAGGTTCTATTAATTCAACAACAGATGCGGGACTATGGTTTGAATTTTCTTATTACCCCTATCTTCTTAGATAATATTGCAGCTATTTCGATAACAAAGAATCTAGTAAACCACTCTAAAACGAAACATATTCAAATACGGTATCACTTCATTCATGATTGCTATGAAAAGAAGTTGATTATCGTAGACGAAATTCACACCGATGAACAAAAAGCAGATCTTTTCACCAAAGCTTTTGATAAGTCACGATTTCAATGCTTATTAAAACTTATTGGTTTAAAAGTTTTGGGCGGTGTTGATAAGAGGGTTACCGAGATATTGGATGGGTTGGATACCTTGTGATCCTAAACATCAGAGTCAATTTTTTTTTTGTAAATATTTTCATATGGTTTTCGATTTTATGGGGAGAAATTTTCTGAAAATCAAAAACTTTGAAAATTTTGAAAAAGCCAAAAACATTTATAAAATTCAAAATTGTCAAAAACAGTAAAAATGCTACTCAGAAAATGAGTTTTTGAAGCAAAAAGAGAAGATGATAGTACATTGATCATCTGGTCCCAAATCCAGTAAAAAGTTGACATAAAAGGCTGTGTGCTTAACTGTATTAGTGCATTGGTAGGCCTTTAAAACAAACAAGTAGGGAAAATTAAGTGATATAAACTTAAATTACCAAATTGATTGGGTATTTGTTTCTAGCAAAAGTCTTGATATGATGGCAGAAATTTAATACCTGGTCTTACTCAAGCCTTTTAATCAGAGATTGGTTTTAAAATTTATTAAAACATAGCTATCAGTAAGTGGTTAACGCTTCAACAATGTATGGTTTTATGGCCTTAAATCTTGTATTGATAGGATGCTTTAAGGTTCCTGGATCCATCGGGTCTTTATGCGGTTTATCATCTGGGTATTCATTTCGATGAATATTTAAAAAAATGTTGTAAAAGCAAACCCACAATCTAAGTTGCTTTATAAGTAATTAAACTTGATCGTATAAGTAATTATGTACTAAACTCAATACTGACTTGATCAAAATCCGCTGTTAGACATACATTGTCCCCTTGCTCGCGTCTTATTACCATTAAGAAACGGACCACAAGGGACACAGTGTATGCAAGACAACAGACGAAATCGTGCATACTCATCCATGGGAAAGGTCCTTAGGGTATTGCTTGATAACGGGGGTATGTCTTGTAGTGGGGATTAATTGCTAATATGCTTAAAAATGAAAGTCTTTTTATCTTCTGATTATAAGGTTCAAGTCAAGTTGGGGTGACTATGTAAAAATCAAATTATGCCTGAATCAAGACTAGAACTGATAATTCCTAAAAGTTTGTGCCTAATTGAATCACTAAATGTATCATAAAAATTCCTGAATCTTTTGTTTAGAAGGCTTAGGTGGACAGCAATACCAATGATTGACTTAACACCAGTCATAATAAACACTGAAAATAAAACTGTGATGGAAGGGCAATTTTGTCAATATGATTCCCTGCTCAAACTCACAAAAATATGTGATTTCTGTCTTGTTGAATTTCTAGTTTCACTTGTTATTTTTCTTATTTTGAAAAAAAACCAAAAAAATTTTATTTCTAAATTAGTTTTCAACTCTTGATGTGCGGCTGAACTATCTCAGAGGTTTTTCTAGAACCAATGAAACTTGTTGTGTTTATCAAATTCAAAACAAAAGAAATCATAACGTTAATCTGTTTTACTTAAGGTCATTAATTTGGACTTAGTAAATAGTGGATTTTCAAAATGAGCATATTTAAGTTATTACATTGACGTACAAGGACATTAAATTGTTCTTGGGATATCACATTGGTGTGAATAGCAAGAAAGTGCCAATGAGATTTACTTATGCAACGTATAAGTCATAAACACTTATGCGCCGCATAAGTTATGCGCCACTTAAGTTTTAGACTTTTACGCCTCATAAGTAGAGAGTATATATAGGATGATATACGGCGCATAAGTTCTTATCTTATGCGCCTGACCCTTTGATTCTCTCTACCATGATTCATAAGTTTCACAAATCTCTGCCGTTATTCTGTTTGTTAATCTTGCGTTGGTGATTCACACACCAATCCAAAGTACAAAGGTGAGAATGGATTTTGTTTTGATAGATCCAGTAATGAACAATATTTCAAAACCCGTATATGTTGATTTTGAGCAAATTCATAAGTTGTTGACTTAATAATTCATCATATAAGCCTCGGAATGATAAGACGAGTTCATTGATTACATTTAATTGTAATAAAATGGTGTTCATATGGTCGGATATGAAAAGCTATACATATCCGTTTGTGTGACCTATCATTTGTCCATTTAAAACTTGATTAATTGTAAAATTGAAAATGAATTGATTCTATTCGGCACTTAACGAATGTTATAGGGTGTGTGTTTTGATATTCAGCTGTTTGTAAATGATTCAATTGAGTTTGATCAAAGGTAGGACATATGCGCCGCATATGTCATGACATATGCGGAGTGTATGTTATCCGTTGACCATGGTCAAAACAAACATATACGTTGAGAATATCTTATATGCTAGTTTAAACATATGCGCTGATGGTACATATTCAGACTTATACATTGGGAT
This sequence comes from Bidens hawaiensis, assembly GCF_021521415.1. NCBI lineage: Eukaryota > Viridiplantae > Streptophyta > Magnoliopsida > Asterales > Asteraceae > Bidens > Bidens hawaiensis. Next base: position 1,793,787 of record NW_027491317.1, read on the forward strand.
ATTCATATGCGCTAGACATATACGTTAAGGATATACTTATGCGCTGATATTTTCAAAAGAACATATCCATTGATCTATTGATAAAATTTGAATCTGAAACTAACATGTTTATCTGATTTTGTTTTCAGATGGTGAAAAAGAGGAAAATTACAGATAGTAAGCATAACATTTGTGCTTATTTGAACGAAGAAGATCCAAAGGCCAAGAAATTTATAGTGATCATGCCATTTTTAAAGAGGTCTAGAATCTTCAAAGCCATGACACATGTTGTGGATCCGTACGAGAGTATTGTTTCCGAGTTTTGGAAGAATGCCAAAGTGATTAAGAAAGATATTCATTCCACGATGCCTTGATCCGAAGAGTATTAGAGTTTGGAGACAATCCGTCAGATCCAGTTGATCTAGATGAGCAACAAGTTGAGGGTTGTATGCTAAGAATAGGATATAGAGATTCGTTGAACAGTTTAGCTTTGAAGAAGACTGCATTATCCAGGCCTTTTAAGTATCTTGTTCATGTGGTGGTTCATTGCCTCGGTCATCGAAAGGAGGATATAATGATATTCTTGATTATCAGATGAGCACGAAGACTTCTTTGTGCTTAAATCTCATGTATAACTTCTCCTGCATGATACTGGACAATATGAAGATGAATTTTGGAAATGAACAGTGGTGGCAGTATCCACGGTTTATACAAATGTTCGTTGAGGATGTATTTCCTCTGGTCAAGAATGAAGGACCGAAGATATTTCTAGATCATATGACGGGAAACAAGCTAGCTAAGTTGGTTTCCTACAAGCAAGTTAAAGAAGAAGATATTCCAAAGTTCAGGGGTTGTTTGGTCATTTATAAAATCCAGATTATGTTGCACCAACTGATAACAAGTGGAGGAATGATGGTAGTGATTCAGATCGAGAAACAGACAATAGATTGATGTTGGATTATAAACCAGTGGGTAAACAGTTTATCAGGATTGAGTCTGAATCAGAAGGAGAATCTGTGGCTCCCAAGAAAAAGAAGAGGAAAATTGTAAAGAAGAAAGTTGTTACACCAGTTACTCAAGAAGAGGTGTATTCTGCTACTTCTGATAAAGATCCGGAAGAAATGGATTCGGATTCTGAGGGTAGACGTACGGCTTTAGCAAATCCGCGTGCCCGATTCGAGAAAAAAGCTGAGAGCTCTAGAAAAAGGAAGTCTGCAGATGAACAAGATGAGTCTTATGTACCTAAAATAGTGGTTGAGAAGCAGGTTAAACCGAAGGTTGTATGAATCAAGAAAAAGTTAAAGAGGGATACATCTCCGAAGTTGAGACTTATAGATGAGCCAGATGTTGAAGAACCTGAGGTTATTGTGACTCCAATAAATCCGGAGTTTATGGTTGAAGAACCTGTTGTAGATTTGGGGAGGGATGACAATGTTTTGAAGACACCAGTTGTGGAGCCATCTCCACAAGTCCAAGAACCACATGTATCACCAAAAGTAACTGAAAAACGTTCATGGTTTTAGTTTACCTTCACTTGATGCAAGTTGCTTTGGTGATTTCCCAACATTCAAAGATCATGATTCGTTAAAGTCTATTGTTACAGAACAAGGTGTTAAGATTGGGAGTCTGGTGGCTAAGAATGATAGATTACGTAAATAAAATACTGACCAGAGGAAAATCATTGAAGATGGTGAGTTAAGACGTAAGTAGCAAGCAAATTTATTACTACTCCACATGAGATATTTTACAGTTTTGGAAGAGAAATTGGGAATTAATTTTAGGGGAATAGTTGAAAAATCAGATGATAAAGTTTTCACCAAAGTTTATGGTGGTGAAGCACTTGCTGAAGAAATCGAGTTCAAAATGCAATATGATCAAGACAGAATTGATGCCAAGGGGAAAGGAAAGATGAATGAACCAACTATTCAAGTTGAGATACCAGAAGTTGATGGTTCATCGTCTAGTTTTGCGCCGGTAGTTGAAGCTGAAAAGGTTGTTGAACATGTAGTTGATCCGGTAGTAGTTGAACCTGTCATTGTTGAATCAGTGATTGTACCAGAAGTGCCAGTAGAACCTGTTATTGATCAAACTGTTTATGAAGAGCAAGATGATGATGATGAAGAGTTGGTAGATTATGGTGACTCTCCAGAACATGATGATTTTGATGATGATGACAATGACGATCCAAGTTCGGGTGGTGGACTTGGAGTGTGGATTAGTTCTAGTACAAGCCAGTTATTGAATCAGTTTCTGAACCAGGTGCTTAAAGTGAGCCTACTCAAGAACAAACTTAAGCTGGTGGAAATATAGATGAACTTGAAGTTTTGGATGTTGATCCTATTGCTTATAAGCCTCCGGTTAGATTTTCATCTACTGGAGAGGAATTAGAAAAAAGTGAAATTGAGGTCACGCGAGCTGATCTAGAACGTATGCTGAATGTGACTGAAGAGGAATGTATATTCGATTTTGAGAAATATTTAGGATCGATTGATGAAGAAAATGTTGTTATGGTGAATGAACCTATTCAAGAGGAGGAATTAGACAAAGAGCCGGTAACCTATGTCAATGCAGATCAAGTATTTCCTGAATTTGATGATGAATTTGACAAAGAAATTGAAATGTTGAGTCAGGAGTTGGATAGTCAAGGTAATCCGATACCATCTGACAAGGGCAAGTCTAATGAGGAAGCAGAGGTTAATAGTCAAGAACAGGAAGAATGGTTTGAAAGACAAAAGATCGAACCTAAACATATATACTTGAATCCTGCCAAGTATTATAAGAAGGACAAAGAAGTTAAGCTCGAAAAGGTGGTGAGTATAGCTTATCTTCCAAAGATAAGAAAAATTGCAGTCAGTTGAACGTATGGAGTGCAATATTTCGAAAGTCTTTGCGAGTTAAAAACATTACCGTGGACGGACGTTGTTGATATTGTTGAGAAAGAATTATTGAATTGTCCAAAACGAGGGCCGGTGAAGGAAATCTGGGATTTCATAAAAAGACAGGCTAAGTGTAGATTCATGAGTTGGACTCCACAGACACCATTTCTTCATGTGTCTCGTGTGAAGAAAGATCCTGAAACTGATGATTTTGTCTAGACTTGGAGGTTCAAGCAGCCATAAACCTTGAAGATTATTCCTATGTACCCAATGGAACAAGACTTTCACGTGTACTTCGGATGGTGGTACTATGATGAGAATCGGGGAGAGGTTCAGATTGTGCTAAATAGAGATGGAGTGTGGGATGTAATTGATGTTATGGATCCGATGTGGTTGGTAAATTTCTCGGAGAAAGACATAGAGATGTGGTATAAATGCAAGATACAAGTTTCTTGTGATAAGCATCATGCGTTGGCTATGCAATACCAGAAAGTGGTAAAGATTTGTAATAGATACAAGATTCATTCTGGCAAAGTGTGGAAGAAAAAATGATTTAAAATGGGTGAAGAGGAAAAACAAAAGGAGAAAGAGCATGAACAGGAGATAAAAGAAAATATTAGAATTGCTTCGTTGAAGAAATACCAATACAAAGGTGTTGAGGTATCAATTCCCACTAATCAGAAGCCCTCAGCCAAATGTTCATGGGAAGACCTAAAGAGGGAGTATAGGGAAAGAGTTTTTGGGATGAAAGAATGAAGACTGAATATCAAAGACCTAGCAACATCCAAGGGGGAGTTTGTAAGAGCATAATGTCTATTGCTAGGGTCTTAGTTTTGATTATATATGACTTTAAATGTCATATGTTCATGTATGTGTATGTGTAGCGCATAAGTCCTTGGGGACCGCATATGTTATGCGTCGTATAAGATATACGCCCAAGTGATCTTTCATGTGTTTCCTATAAATAGGGGACTTATGCGTGATTAGGGAGACTTTTGGTCATTCATATCATATGTTAGAAAGAGAGGCTAGAGAGAGAAAGTTCCTAAACTGCCATATCTTGTAAACTTTTGATGTTATCAATGGAAGATGTGCTTAAAGTTACTTGTGATGTTCATTCTCATTGTATTTCACACCTTGAGACATAAGCTGTAACAAAATCAGATCCTAATCAGTGTCTACAACAGTCCCCTCGCCCCATTTCAACAACAATACCAATGACCAACTTAACACCAGTCAAAATAAACACTGAAAATAAAACTGTGATGGAAGGAAAATTTGATCAATTTGATTCTCTACTCGAACTCACAAAAATATGTACTCCTTTAATAGTTGTTACTTTTATAAGTTTTACATTTTCGGATTTCATTTTTGATTTGATAAATTGAAAAATACAAAAAGATTTTAGTATGTTTTGATATAAATTTCAAAATTCAAAAAGATTTTATTAATTTTCTGCGTTATTTTCGATTTACTGAGTGAGCAAACAATTCAAAAACAAAATCAAAAAATTTTTCCCACTTTTTAAGTTAATTCGTTTTAAAAGTATTATTTTTAAAGTATATCCGCTTAATTTAATCATTTCCGATCAACGATTGCTCGGGTTAACGTAGATAATATTATTTTATTCTCATTTCAAACCCTAATGGGATTTATATGATTAATTAATAACATTAAATGAATTTGTTTCGTCCGTTAACAGAGATGCCTATTCGTTATAACAGTATTAACGGATGACAGGTAACTCGTCAAAGTCCATAATGTATGAGACTCATTCGTAATGGATGCGCATTCGCTTCCGCTAACATATAACAAATGTGGTCATTCGTCTACTGTTGTAACGAATGAACAATTTAAAGAATCTATTCGTTAAAAATCAACGAATGAATGGGTTATTCGTTAAAAAGTTTAAAGAATGAAGACCTTTCATGCGATTTTAAACGAATAACATATTTAAGTTAACGAATGAAGGCCTATTCGTTAATTCAAAACAACGAGTCGCCTAGGTTTGCGTGACATTATTGGTGAGGGTTTTATAATCCCAATACGACGAATGGGTGTTCATTCGTCTTTCACTATTTTATCGAAAAACAAAGAGAAACTCTTGAAAATTTTCTTCGGAAATCTAAACATTGATATTTCGCAAATTAACTGTGTGTTATTCTATTGGTAAATGCGACTTCATTGATACAAGATTTGTGTGATTTGACCTTAGATTTTGGGGTTAATCGACGATTAATAAACCTGAAACAATAAGGATCATATACACTTTGATTCTTGATTATTTAGGTGTAACTGATGTGCATTGATATTTTGGGGCTAATGTCTATTACAATTGTTATGGTTAATAGGATTTTAATCAATGATTTGATCATGTATTAGATGCAAATTAAACGATGTTGACTTTTAAAGTTCTGGTTATTTTGACTTGGACTTGAATTGTCAAAATTGATTAATGAAGTTCTATTCGTTATTGATTGATGAATAACCTCATTTGTTAAGTTAGCGAATGACTTAGTTATCCAGTGATAATGAATAACTTACTTATTCGCTAAAGTAACGAATGATATCTTTATTCATTTGGTTAACGAATAACTTCGTCCTTCGTTATTATAACGAATGAGTGGGTGATTTGTTAAGATAACGAATGAACTGATTTTATAAGGTAACGAATAAGCTTCTTGATTCGTTAACATAAAAAAGAGGATAGTGACTCGTTAAATTATTAAAATAACGAATGTACTCATTCGTTCAAATAAGTCTAACGAATATGATGTCATTCGTTAATCAGAAATAATATTTTGGAATATTTTAATACTAACGTATACGTTTTAACAATATGGCTGAGGAAAACGTTCCTAATCCCGTTCTTAAGCAACAAGCTGATGTGGAAGCTCCGGTAGACGTTCAAGAGGCAGAAACCGAAGACGTACTAGTTCTTTTGCCTTGAGATAAGAAGCACAACATCTATGTGTTCTTACAAGACAATTTCTTCCGGATCTGCAATGTTCAGTGATGTTATTAGCTTCTTGAAGCGATCAAGGATTTACAAGGCGATATCGACGGACACGATTGTTTACCAGAGCATTATACGAGCATTCTAGGATACTGCTCGATACGTTGAGGGGGAGAACCAGATAGAGGCCACGATATAGGATAAACTAGTTGTTATCGATGTTCCTGTGTTTCGATATGTTTTGGATTTTTGCGACACGGTTGATGATCAATGTGAGTTTTATCGTACGTTGATACAAGGGTTGTATAGAAGGATTAAGTATGATGGAGATTTGGACAGGTCGATGTATAATAAGGCGAACTTGTGCGAGCAGTACAAGTATTTGTTACATGTCCTGATTCACTGCTTAGGAGGAAGAAAGGGTGGTTATGTCGTGTGTCGGGTTATGCTACAGTCTGCCTTTGTTGCATTAGTTCTCAAAAACCATTTAACTTCTCAAAAATGGTTTTCTATCATCTTAAGGAGAACTGTACGACTCGTTAGCACAAGTTTTTGATGTATCCTTGATTTCTGCAGTTGATTATTAATGATTTTCAGCCTGAATTATTTAAAGATCCAACGAATCATGATGACTTGATGGTTCTAGATCACATGAACCTGGATATGATGAAACGTATGCGTACCTATAAGAATCAGAAGCTGCAAGATCGTCCTTAGTACAAGCAATTTATTGGCCATCTCGCCTACATTGATTATGAGTCCCTACCTAATGATTGTTGGGCTCACGTTAATTCAGATTCTAAGCGTGAAGGTGGTGATAGTGGTGCGGGAGGTGGAAATGATGGTAATGATGGTTGTCAAGAACCTACTGGTGGGTTGTCTAGTGCGAAGATGAGAAAGAGAAAAGGGAAAGGTATTATGATTGAAGCTGATAAACCCATGAAGCAGAGGGTTCAACGAGGTTCTGGGATTGAGATTCCTAGTCAACCGGCTATGCCTACTGTTTGACTGTCGACACCTGTTACTATTCCTGCTTCAGTATCTCCTGTGATTCCACGTTCTCCTACACCAGTTTAGATACCTATGTCTCCTATTGCTCCTACCATGACATTGATGACTACTTTAATGACCTATCCTTGTTTTGGAGATGTATTACAGACTGTACTAGCTCAAATGCCGAGTCCACAACCACAAGCTGCTCCAGCTTGTCCTTCGATGTTGCAGAGACCTGAGCATTTGTTTATGACATTCAACCGTCCTCAAGGTCTGATACACCCAGTTTATCCGAATTTCTACCATATATCTCCCCATGCACACCAGCTGCTAAACTTGATTCATCTATGACAAACACAGATGCAAGCTGATCGTTTATTTCAAGAGCAGATGTGGGTTGAACAGAGGAATATGTATTGACATATTCAATTCATTCAGAAGAAGAACAGGGAAATGAAAGACCTTGTTGCTTCTCAAAGGTGAAATTTTGGCTTGGCAATATGATTCTGATCTTAAGGTATACGTGGTGAAGTGGGAACACGGTTTATATTATTTTAAGCGTATGTGTGATGTATTGGCGATGCCTCGTTGGGATATGAGAACATTGGCCAACCCAACCATTTTTTAATAAGGGTAAAGATCAATGGGCCACATGGTTCTATGAGCATCTTTTACACAAAGCTTGTTGTGGTTTCAAATTCTTCAAGTCGTAGGTGCCCACACACAAGTATATCGACAAGATCGATCCACGCACAGGCTAGAGGAAGATGATGCTGCAGGTGAAACTGCCTAAGACAATGAAGAGGGTTCTGATGAGAACATTCCCTCAGAGTCTTTTCACTTCTTTCAATCGATGTTACTACGACAATCGAACAAGTGAAGCGGTGATTGTTTTAGGATCGGGAATGAATACACAGTTCATTCGCGTTATCGATCCTATGTGACTTGTTAACTTATCAGAGTCTGATAACGATGTGCTATTCCATAATCAAATCTGATTCGCTAACATAAGCAATTATGATCTTACAATGCAGTTTCAGCGAGTCGTACGTGTTTGCTATGCATTCAAGATTCATTGCTGCAATGATTGGACAACGAAGATGTTAAAGAAGTAAAGTATAAAGAGCTCTAGACGAGGGGGAGTTTATTGATACATGATTCGAGCGTCTCGGTCTTTATATTATTGTTATATTAGTTTATTATGTAAAAGGCATTTTGGTAATTATGTTAAATAGCCCATTCACCTTAATTGTAAGACTCATTTGTTACCTTGTAACGAATGAGTCACATTCGCTTAATGTAAGTGTCATTCGATATCCTTGAATAACGAATGAGACAGCGAATGAAGACACATTCGTGTAATGTATGTTTAGCGAATCACTAAAGGTAATTCGTATAGTTTAATCTAACGAATGACTCATTCGTTAAGGTATGTTTTAACGAATGAGGTCATCGTCTATAAATACTTGTTAAGTATTCTAAAGTAATAGCAGTTTTTGCTTAATCGTATTCACCTCGTTGCTCTGCCAAAATCTCTCCAGAACACACACACGACACATAGTAACGTAATACTAATAGTAATAACATCCTAATAGTAATCCTAATCGTAACAGTGGATCCGAGCAATATGTTGTCATCACTGATCTAGATCCATAGGTTCACTCATTACCATTAGTTTTTTTGTATGGATTATCAGTTGTTTCTGAAAATACTGATGGATTGTGATCAACACTTGATTTTTGATCATCCAAGTCAGCAAATGAAATTGGTTTAAACTCTTGTGATGCATTTGTTGTTTGATATCGATTACCTATTTCATCTTGACTAGCAAGTTTTAGTGGAACAACATTAGGTAAAACAACTGATGAGACTTGTTTTGGAAAAAATTGCTTCTTCCTCAACTTCGTCAACACAATTGAAAGGATTTATTGGAGTTTAATTCTGAGGCTGTTAAGTATGATTATATCCAATACCAAATTTCACATTGCTGCTTGATTGCTTATTCCATAGCATTTGAAATCCATTGCTGGATTCAATCCATTTACCACAGTTCACTTGAGTTTTCTCTAATGTTTGGTTGCATTTTTATACTTTTCAACAAATCTTCTGCATAAGCATTTTTATCTAACAAAACATGTTTTAATCTCAATATCTCTTTTTTTTCATTAAATTTGGAATTCATATCATTTTTAGATTTTTAAACCGATAATTCAAGTTCAACAACAAGTTTATCATTTTTATATTTGCAAGTTTAATGTTTGAAAACGCAATGACGCATTCATTAGAGAATAACTTTTGTCAAATCTCAGACGTTACCTCATCAGCAGCAGTTTGAAGTGACTTTGTATCAGCAGTTTGAGAATCTGCTAGAACATCACTTGTCATCACCACTTGAATAATTTCATTCTCAAAATCATTTGTCATCTCCCTTTCACCACTTGTCTGCACATCAATAACTACAAGAGCTAGGTCTTTTGTAGTCATTTCTTTAGGCAAACTACTCGAGTTCACAAATTCCTGTGTGAAGAAGCTTGTTTCAGAGTTATCATGACTTGAAGAAGATGAATTAGGTGGGATAACCAAGGTAGGCTAGACTTGGGTATTGATGGGTGTTTTATGCGGAGATTGAGCAAATCGCATCTGCTACATGGGCTATGGTGTTGGTGCATACTGACACAGAGGATCAGTATTAGGCATGTTTGAGATTTGAGAAAAATGTGATGTGGAATGGTTATTGAAGGATCGTTGCTGTGAATGAGGAAGGTGAACTTGGATAGGTTATTATAGGCTAAACATGATTTGGACTAGGCTATGACATTGGTCTGCATTCCCATGCAAAGTGTCCTATTCTGCCATACTTATGACATGTCATTTTCTCATTATCATAACTCACTTTTGTCCTATTATTGATTCCAGGGAATTTCCTACCTGCCCTCATGTAAAAACTGTTTGTTCTGACTGTCAATGATGCCAATGAATTTAGAATATCCATTTCCTCTAAATCAACTAATCTATGTGTTGCAAGTTTTCCATAATAAATAAAAGATTGACACACATAAGGAGAGTTCTCTTGAGCAACAAATGCTTGATTCTCAACGTTGGATCCAATACTAGTTGTTATGTCAATGTAATAATCATAACTTTGGTCAGGATTTTGAACAGATTGAGTCTCTACATAGAAGTGCTGATCCCATGGTAAAAGCACCGGCTGATTTTCCAATGGTGATCAACTTCTTCTTTTGACTTATCTCTCTTTCAAAGGTAAGTAACATAACATGAAGAGTAGTCAGACTCAGATCTTGAAAATTTGGTAGTGTTCTTAGTATGACCGCATGAGTATCCCAATTTTATGGAAGTGATCTAAGAATTTGGTTGTTAAGAACAAAGTTTGTATAGGTAACATCAACCGTTGTTAGTTCACTTATTAGAGTTTTGAATTGATCATACAGTTGAGTTAAACTCTCTCCTCTTAAATGACAAAATGCTTCGTACTGCTGCCTAAGAATTTCACGATATTCTCGAGGACTTGTGCGGTACCACCATATTGTTCTTTCAGTGCATCCCATAAAGCCTTAGTAGACTCGTGGCGAATTAATCCGCTGTAAATTTCATTTGGACTTGCCATGGCTAATAGCATGAGCTTTGGCATCCAATTCAAATTTCTCCAGATCCTGATCAGAATAATCTTTGGGATCCTTCTTGATCGTCTTGTTCCCATCCAATGGATCAATAGTTTCAAGGGAATGAGGCTCATGAACTACAGATCTCCAACAACCAATGTTTTAGCTACATAGGTGGTGGAGCATCCTTTGAACCCATATGTTATATTGACCTCGAACCAACATGGGTGGTTTGGAGGTTGAACTAGTGTTATGAATATCCTATGCGAACGACATGATTCTCAATTTAATTGAACTCTCGATAATAACAAAGTATGAAACAGATTTTTGATCCTTTTAGAATCTTTAACTGGAATTATCAAATTGAGCTTAGATCTATGATACTGAACTGATTGTTAGATCAAATTCAGAGATCCTGGTCTCTGATACCAATTGTTAGGATCGTGGAACTACAATCTAAGCTAATTGAACACAATTCAATTTAGTTAAAAACTATTTATCTAATCCTTTGAACGGATTAGTTATCACTTTAATTGAAACCATACTTGTATTACAAATTCAATCAGTATATTCTTTAGAATAAGTTTAAACAACTGAATTCATCTTAGCTAATTCATTGTTTTCTTATGGAAGAACAATTATGCATTAAATATGATCGAATGATTACAATCGATTGCTTCCCCTCAACCTTAGATCATCTTTCACACTGAATTTTCTAGTACATAAGTACACGAATCAGGTGAGTATGTGATGTGAAAAGTTTTAATGAAGAAGAGACTCTCTCCTTCATTATATACATGTGTAAAACTACTGATGAGCTAAAGGTGATAAAGACAGCTAACAAAAACGACTACAAACTGCTGATAAACTTATTACAAACAATTGTCTATACAGAATCCTATGCTAACTAATGATTTTTGTTAAATAACTAATGTTTGAGCCATCAGCTGTTTGTCTTCAACAGTCTAGATGTTCAACAGTATGTCTATAAGCTATTGTGTCTTCGGTTCTTTCGTGTCAACGGTTTACCTTTCAGCAGTTTAGAGTAGTAGTTGTCAAAATAACAAAATGGAGAACAACTGATGTTTCAGCCATCAGTTGTTTGATATTTGGTCATCAGTTCTTTGTAAGGTTCAAACAGTGACATTGACAATGGATTAGATGAATGTATCAAAGAACAACACAGTGGAAAATGACCATGTTTGAACAGCATTTCTAGATGTATTAAGATGATGACGGATTAGGATGGAAATGGGATGGCCATTCTATTGAAATTCTAATACATGTAACAAGTCCTTGGTTCATCTAAAAAGGTATTACACCTAACATAAGTCACATATTAGGTGATAGAGACAGCTAACAAAAACGACTACAAACTGCTGATAAACTTATTACAAACAATTGTCTATATAGAATCCTATGCTAACTAATATTTTTGTTAAATAACTAATGTTTGAGCCATCAGCTGTTTGTCTTCAACAGTCTAGATGTTCAATAGTATGTCTATAAGCTATTGTGTCTTCGGTTCTTTCGTGTCAACGGTTTACCTTTCAGCAGTTTAGAGTAGTAGTTGTCAAAATAACAAAATGGAGAACAACTGATGTTTCAGCCATCAGTTGTTTGATATTTGGTCATCAGTTCTTTGTAAGGTTCAAATAGTGACATTGACAATGGACTGGATGAATGTATCAAAGAACAACACAGTGGAAAATGACCATGTTTGAACAGCAGTTCTAGATGTATTAAGATGATGACGGATTAGGATGGAAATGGGATGGCCATTCTATTGAAACTCACTTCTAATACATGTAACAAGTCCTTGGTTCATCTAAAAAGGTATTACACCTAACATAAGTCACATATTGAATAATAAAATGTTACATATCTTTCTTTATCCGACTAACAATTCGTAAAAAATGTGTAGGAAGTCCAACTAGTGTGAATGGGTTTGATATTTTGAAATAACTGCTATTGACCAGGATGAAGCTTAGTTGAGACTAAATGGGGATTTGAATCAACTGATATTGAAGAGTTAGCGGATGAGTTGTGAAAATCTTCGTTGGGATAACCTCAAAGACAAGATATTTGGTTTTGTTACCGAATTCTCGGAGTCGTCTTCATTTATGTCAGGTTTCAACTCTCCTTTTATCACTTTAATTCCTAAAACATATGCTCCTTTGCTAGTTCTGACTTTAGATGGAGCAGTTTGATTAATATCCAATATAAGATAATAGCTAAGATTCTGGCTATTAGACTAGCTAAAGTTATTGACTAGGCAATTAGCCTACAACAGTCCGTGTTTATTAAAGGTCATCAAATTCCCTTAATGGGGTTCTTATTATGAACGAGGTGGTAAACTATTACATGAAGAAAAATAAGATTTTTAAAATTGATTTTTAGAAGGCTTATGACTCTCTGAGTTAGGAATATTTAACTCAAATAATGTCTTTGATGGGTTTTAACGGTAATTGGATCAATTGGATTAACTCGTTCTTATTGTCGGCGAAAGTTTCAGATTTGTTTAATGGTAGCCCTTCTTTCAAATTTAAGGTAAATGATTTGAGACAAGGAGACCCCATTTCTTCTTTTTTATTTATTATTGCTATGGAGGGGCTTCATGCGGCTTTGAAAATCTTATTTATGTTGGGCTTTATAAAGTGGTTAAAATGGGAGATGGGGGCGCTTATCTCTCTCACCTATTGTATGCGGATGACGCCGTTTTTCTCAGAGAATGGTCTAGTTAGAATATCCGGACTTGGCTCAGATGCTCAACTGCTTTTATTTAAGTGGGCTCAACCTCAACATGCATAAGTCGAACCTTTATGGACTCGAGATGGATTTTGATATCGTCACTACTATTGTTCGTGTCCTAAGTTGTAAGCCTCGCAATCTCCCTTTCGTTTACTTGGGGCTTCCGGTGGGATGCAGCATGAAAAATTCCCAAAGCTGGCAGAAGATTATTAATAACTTTCGCCTTCGTGTTTCTAATTGGAGATCCAATTTGCTATTTTTTGGAGGTCGGTATACTTTGGTTAAATTTTTTCTTGGTACCTTAGGAATTTAATTCATGTTTTTATTCCTTTGCCAAACACTGTTGCTTGTAGACTTGAATCCATTCGGTCCGATTTTTTTTGGATCTATGGAGGGAAATAAAAACTTGGCGTGGGTGAAATGGGATCTAGTTATGGCAAGAAACAAAATGGGGGGCTGGATATTGGCAGCTTAAAGTATTCTAATTTGGCTGTTATTTAAAAATGGAGATGGCAATTTGTGTATAGACAAAAGATTTATGGGTCAAAACTACTAAAAGCATTTATAGGAATTAATTTGGTGTTTTGGATGGATTTTAGATCGGGTCGAGCAATGGGGTATGGCATCATATTATTAAATCTACCTGGTTCCTTCATAAGAAAAATATATCCTTGGAACACATTAAAAAGGAAATTTGGAAATGAAGAGGAAACTAGGTTTTGGGTGGACACTTGGTTAGAGGAATCCCCTCTAAGTAGTAGGTGTCACATACTTTACTGACTGGAAAATGATTCGAATTGCATTATTTCTTCTAATCGAGGAGATGATGGACGGATTTGGTCTTTGAGGAGATAAATCATGAGAGGAGCTGAACAAGAGCAATTCCAAATTCTATTAAATGAATTTTCGCAAGTGGTGTTTAATAATAGAAGTGGTTCGCGTATTTTGACTTTTAATGTAAATGATTATTTTTTAGTCAGCTCTATATGGAAGCATATAGATTGCATGCTTCTTCCCGAAGGGGTCTCACCTACCCGATAGAATCGTTATATTCCTATTAAAGTCAATTTTGGGATGGCAGATATCTTCAAACTACCTTCCTACTAGCATAAATATGGCACATAGGGGATATGATGTGCCATCGACTCTTTGCCCTACTTGCTCCTCTTCGGGAGAGGATATGGAACACTTGTTTGGTACTTGTGGAGTTGCCTCTAGTGTGTGGGCCGCTATTTCTAAATAGCTTGATTTACCAGCAGTTCAAAATCGTTTACACTTGGGGACTTTGATTTGGATGGATTCATTATCTATTTTAGGCAAGAAGAAAAGGCCCATTCATTGTATTATTCTCACAGGTTGGTGGATGATTTGGAGATTTCGAAACGATACCATTTTTGCGCATGAAGATAGGAAAAAAGAGTTTATTTTTTATTCCATTCTTAACTATTCTTATTGGTGGTTTAGTAATAGAGATCGTAAATTTTTTGCTGCTTGGTCTGAGTAGATTAAAAACCCTCTTCTTGTTATGCAATCTACTTTGGGCTTTTTGCTAGCTTTTTACTATAGTTTTTTGTATATTCAATGCTATAGGTGAAAAAAAAATATAATATACTGTCTCCCAACTCTTTAGTTGGTACAAACTAAATAAAAATTGATAATAAACTTACGCATTTTCTAAACCGAAAGCATTATCACACGAATTCCCTTTCTTTGTAGAACTTAAAATTTCTCTTAACTTTTTTGATTGGTTCCTAAAACAAACCTACCCAAACTGCCAATATCAACCAACTCTTTGATAATGTTGTCATCATAACTTTTACAAATTTTTGTAGTACCGAATAATATTTTGAATAATTTAAAAACAGAATACTAATCTTATAATTTGTAAACAAACAACAAATTTAGAAAACGTGTCAAAACTAATGGTGATTTACATGTAATGACAATTACATTAAAGAATGAAATTTCATGGAAAATAAAATAAACTAAGAAAAAGTCACTATTAAAGTGGTTAAACTAAAAAGTAAAAACTATTGCTGCGTTGAATTATATGAGAAACATTAAGTTAAAAATCATTTGAATTAAGTTTGGAATTATTTGATCACATCGGTTTAACTTGATTAGTGGATCTAGTTAATGGGTCATGTTTATTTGTTAGTGGGTTTGTTTCCTAGTTTTTAGAAGTCTAAGTACGTGTGTGTGGGCATATGATCAGGACTTAGGGTTAAGAAAGTATCGTATGTTTTATCTGCTGTAATCCAGTTCATTATAATAGAAAGAGCCGATCAATAGTGTTTAATCAACAACTTTGTTTTTCATTTGCGATTAAGGGCATGTACCAACACCACCAATCTTAAATTACTCAATAAAAGGAAATTTATTTTTAATTTATTTATTCTTTTTGTATGTTATTATAGTTTCCAAAAAATATATATGTAGTTAATGACATTACATATATATACATATGTGTAACTTTGTGAGAACATAAATTAATCTCTCGAGCTAGCTACTTATTTTTATTCTATTTACAATACTAATCTTATAATCTAAAAAAATGAAAAGGAAATAAAAAAATTGTCTCTCCCATATATAACCGTGTGTGTGGATCAAATACAAACAACTTTTAACATAACAAGCGTACAAATAACTAAATTAGTTATTAGTTCATCAGCGTATTTATAAAGGGGTAGTACACATGTTGACTATTGGTTAGTGATATCTTGTAGCAAGCAATTACTCTATCACGTCAAGTTTCATATTACCGGGACTGGCAAAACCAAGTGGTAAGGATTGTGGGAAACAACAGAGCGAACTCCATATTTTCCAACGGAATTCATATTTTAAGTGGAGGAAGCAGTGATTTCCTGCAGAATTACTACATCAACCCTTTGTTGAACACAGTATACACCCCTTCACAGTTTTCAGATATGCTTTTAAGATCATACTCCATCTTCATTCAGGTATGGATTTTATTCATTTTAATGTTTAAGTAAATTGATTATTTTGAATATATTTTGCCTAAAAAATAAATTTTTATACAAAGCACTTTGGAAGGTTGTACATAAGTTCTTGACCATATTGATTAATTAAACACATTTTATTTCAATGTGTAGGAGCTGTACAATTTAGGAGTAAGAAGGAGCGAAGTAACAACACTACCACCGATCGGATGTTTGCCAGCAGCGATCACATTATTTGGTTTTGGAAGTAATAATTGTATTTCGAGACTGAACCATGACGCTATGATGTTTAACAATAAGTTAAACGCTACGTCTCAAAAACTGATTACAAGATTTCCGGACATCAGACTTGTGGTGTTTGACACCTACCAGCCTCTCCATGATTTGATCAAAAATCCTAATGTTCATTTTTAGCTAACTAATTCATATTATAGTTATTTGTATTATTATATAGTTATTTATGACGTTATTTTAATAGATAGAGAGACATTACATCGAATGCTAATTAATACGAAGAGTTCATGTGTAGGTTTTCTTGAGTCGAGGAGGGGTTGTGGAACCGGTACAGTTGAGACTTCTTTGCTTTGCAATGCAATGTCCATTGGTACATGCTTAAATGCAAGCGGGTACGTATTTTGGGATGGATTTCATCCATCTGAAGCTGCAAACCAAATCATTTCACAAAATCTACTAACGCAAGGACTGACTTTAATTACGTAGAACAATTACATTTGGGTTGTAATTATATTACGCACTTATGGTTTTTTTTTCTGTATTTATTATTAGGAGATTCATACTAATGTGTTAAATGTTAAAATACACTATAAGAATTAGTGTACCACATGTAAAGTTGGGATTATAAAAGGATATCACGAAGAAGAATTAAAGAAATGAAACTTTTTCAAATACATTCACACAAAAAGTTACCAAAAGGATGATAACATAAGTATCAAGAATAACATGATATCAACGTTTGGAGATAAAACTAATACAAATACGTAAACGCACTCATGGATCCAAAATATTATAAGTGTAATCTTTAAAATTTTCCATGAACGCTATTTTAGGGTAATAGATATAAAGATGTTCAATGAGCGAGCGAAGCCGAGCCTGGAAACTTGGGCTCAAACTCAAAACTATATGAGCTTGCGCACTTGGCTCATAATTATCCCACCAAGCTGAAAATTTTACTTGTACAGTGTACTTGACTCATTTGCATGTATAGCATTTAGAGAAACAAGAAGTTTAACAGGATGGGTTGCAAGTTGACGAGGTTACTTAGTGAAATGGGCAACTAGAGAGAGCAAATCGAAGTACCGTCAAAGGGAAACTCCCTTTAGCCTAATCTACGGCAAATAGGTCATGATCCATGCTAACATTGGGTCCCAACCCTCCGTACCCAAATCAACAGGTAGGAGGATGAGGAAGAACTCATGCTAAACCTAAATCTAGCCGAAGAAAGAAGAGAGCTGACTACAAGAAAAGAGGTCAAGAATAAGAAAAAGATTGAGAAATACTATAACTCTCGTGCTAGAGAAGTAAGGTTCAAGGTGGGGGATCTTGTCCTTCGGGAAGTTGAGGCAAGTGGCAAAGACAGAAGGGGGAAAGATGGGTTGGGCTAGGATTGGTCCATTATCCTTATCATAAAGAAAAAGGATAATAGACTAAGGGACTTATAGAGGTTACCTCCAGATTGAGCTTCCAGGATAAGTAATGAAGCTAGCCCAATATAACTCCCTAGGAAGATGTCAAAACTAGTTTCTCAAAAGGAGAAAGCATGCAATATAATATATTTTCTTTTCCTAGCAAAAGGAGGGTAAACAACCACCTGACGCCTCCAGTCCATGACCACTCACATCAATTAGCAAGATTGTCTTGGGGGACATGAAGGGCAAGACAAGGAACTAAGGAATAATGATTAATGGATGGAAGACTAATGACATCTTTCTTTTGCATCATAGATCCTTCCCTTGCGTATATAAAGAGGAGGAGAATATCAAATTACTGGGAGGACTTCACTTATATCAAATTTACACATTCTGTATAAACAACAATCAATCGTGGTCATTTATTAGAGCAACATATGAATCCTTGTAGTTCACACTATTCACTACACTCAACATATCGGCCATTGTCTTGAGTCACTCTTGAATACTTCCTACATTCATTAACAAAACATTTAGGGTTCTAGCATTGGTGCCATGCGTGGAACCTTTGCTTCAGCAAGAGAGTCCATCGACATGAATAAATGGCCGAAGATAATCTAGGTGATATGCCACCACTACCATCCTCACCAGATTTCACTAAAGTTAACGCAACCAAATTGGTTAGCACAACCATATGAAAAAGACAACACGGAGGTTGAAGACATTGTGTCCGAGAGGCCCATGATAACCACGGAGTTCATATGAACTCACAAAGACGCTCGGAGAGCACGCATAAGAGTAAGAGCGGGAAGAAAACTGCGAGTGTCCACACGATATTTAGATCTATATGTTCAGTAAAGTTGGGGAGCGAAAAAGCACAGTTTTTAGCCACTCCTGCTCAGGTTTAAGCTCATTTAGCTCGGTTTTGAGCCCCTTCCACTTAGGTCTAAGCCCATTCGGGCCAGGACACATGGTGTATAAAGATGATTCGGCATTTTCTTACAAACGACGTATTTATCCTTTACATGACATCCACACGACAATCAGATCTACACAGTCTCAAGTCGTAAATCTTTTAATTTTACAAGGTGTAAGATATTGTAAATATCTGTATTGCATTATGCTCATTATCTAAAGTAATAAGTGTTGTTGGAGCCCACCATTGAAGCCTTGAGCTTCATTAAAAACATCAAAATATATAATTCTATTTGAAAATTTAAATTTAATCAAAAAGGTAAATTTAAAAAGAAAAGGGTCAAATATCATTATTTCTCCTCTTTGGTGGAAAGGCAAGGAAAAATAACGATGATGGAAGTGGTAAAAGGTTTATCCATTGTGAACCTTAAATATTTTTATTACTTTGACTTTTGGAAAATGCCAGACATTTTGAATTTATCTATACACATGATTAAGTTTCACTTTTTATGACAACAAAATATCTTATACAAATGCATTGATGTAATTAACAAATAGTATTTTAAAAACTTGCCAAAGTTATCAAGAGGGGGATGCTATTAATTTGTTATATACATAAATATAGCCTTTGTGTCATAGGCATGCATTTCTTTTCTATATATATATATATAGGGGAGGGATATTTTGAGAACCATGTTGAGTTTTAAGAACTTAAGAACTTAATTCTTGGCCACACATTTAATTAAATGGATTGGGATATGTGGTTGAGATTAAATCTGACTAAAAAGTCAAAGTATGAGAGAGAATAAAGATGTAAGTGACTACACTAACTTTTACGCCTGTTACACATGTGTAAAAAGCCGACTCGGTGCGTAAAAAATTCTGTAATTTTTTTACATATATATATTACGCATGTGTAAAAAAAATTCAAAAAAAAAATTATTACGTTGAGTTCTTTCGAGTTCTTAAAACTCAAAGGGGTTCTCATTTGAAATCTCCCCTACACACACATACACACACACACACACATATATATATATCATGATGTGTTGTCACACCCTGACTAGCACAATGTAGAAGCGTAAAACGGGAATGTAACAGGCACCTCTGGTATCAACCACATTGTTTATAAAGAAACATTACAAACTAATTTACAATATAGTACATTGATCTATCTTTGTTTACAAACTAGGTGTTACAACCAAAATATGTTTGTTAAACCATTCTATTCGTACTAATATCCTTGCGTCTATTCACACCACATCGACCACAAGCAATAACAGATAGCACAACATCAAGGATTTTCCAACTTCGGTACCACACATGAAAAGCACGTTTAAAATGGGTCAACTACACGAGTTGGTGAGTTTCAAGAAAACAAGTATGCGTAATCACAAGTCATAGTTTGTATATACGCATGTAAGTATGTATCTATATGTATATGTGATATAATTATGCTAAGCTACAGTGAAGCCTGGACTATTTGTACGTGCTGCGTGCGTCCATGCCTAACACTACATAGATGGTTTGTATAATTATGGACATGTGCAAACGGGATAATGTCTCAGCAAACCGTGCTAGCCCCGCCTTGGTTTGTCAAACCAATAGTACTATTCACAAGCCACCAACTCGAAGTTAATCACTGTGTTAGTGGGGACTTTCAGGTGTTAGCACTTAGATAATTCACATCATCATATGTTTCAGATGTGTGTATAGATATTAGCAAACATGCTTTTCACCCCAAAAGTTTGTAAAGTAGTTTAGAAAGTGGGGTCATGAAACTCACGGTTTAGTAGAGATCCGGTACAAAGGTACAGTGTAAGCTTGCAGTTTGTTTTGACTCGTTCACTAGTCCCTATGATGAATATTATAATAATATTTATATTTGAATATTATTATAATCTCAATACTAAACTGGGCTGCATATCTAATCTGGGTATAGCTGTTACACCCAGAAAGTGTCAATAGGCTTAGATTGTGATGTTATTCAATGTCTAATACTGAAAACCGAACTTGGCTCAGTTTCCCCGTTTCACCAGCTGGGCCAAGTTGTTCGTTTACACGTTTAGAGAATAGTTATGAGGATGTAAACTTGGGTAAATGTGTTGGTTGATAAAATGATTAAGTTATAAAGAAAGATCACAAATTAGGGGTCTGGATTTGCCTCGGGCTCATTTCCGTTTATTTAGTTTGGTTTGGAGAAAAATGGGCACAATCTATTCAAATTGTCATGATTTATCATAAAAAGTTCATTTTTACTTAACTAATCCAAAAATATAATTTCTGATCACTCTTGATGTTCTGATATTCCAACAGGTTCGTTAATCACGAACTCGTCGGTTTTATCATAATTGAATTTGTTTAATTTTTAAATTAGCACAATTAATTATCCATTAATCCTTAAATTATGAAAATTTAGCCCATTATCAATTAAAATATGTAAACTTTTATAAAAATATTTCTAGAATTATTTACTAATTTACTAATTTATGAAAAATCATTTTATCTGCTATATTTAGCCCAAAAATCGTTCGTTTATACCAAACGATCTCCGAAAAATCCGCCAAAATTTCTAAGTGACCAGGATGCATCCCAAAACAACCTAGAAAAATTCCAAAGTCTAACAACCTTGCCAATTATCATTTCGAACCAAAAACGACTATGAAAATTCAAATAAACGTGAATGCACAAAACATACTTAGGCTTTTCCAAATGACCATAAATTTCATATGTGATCATAATATACCAAATCTGAGTTTCCCACAAAATTTCATAATTTTTCAAGCATTTTATCTATTTTCCCAAATAAACGCCCTAATTTGGTAATAAATTCGTCAAATATTCTCGGATGGTCAAACAATTACCAAATTTGAACAGGGACTCAATGATATGGTCCCTGATGTCCTTGAAAAATTTCATGACCTAAAAATATGCACATCACTACCTTAACCTAAACAGCCCATAATCGAGTGATTCGGTATTCCCTTAGTGGTTTTGGTTCGTTTTCGCCCTTCTAATCAATTTTTTGGGTTGTTGTGCTTCTATGCAAGCTAGATACAGGTCCTATATCACAAACCAAGCAAGTTTCATCAACATGACAGCCTCTTAACTTAGGGTTTTGGCTAGGGTATTAAACCAAACTTTTGAACCGTAAAAACGCGGTTTAAACCCTCTAATCCATGTTTATGGCCAAAAAAGAGTATGATTTTGATTCCTAACCATGTGTATGATCAAACCATGTTTTTGGACCATTTTTATGATTTTTTCATGGTTAGGAATGATTCTTTTGGTAATCATACTATGTTTATATGAATTTAAATCGGTTTAATTCATGAATTAATGATCAAAATTTAAAAATTACCTTATGTTTTCTTGAAGGCTGATGAAGAACACATATATTATGTCCAAATTTTATCAAAATGAGTGTTTAAAATATCTTTGCATAATATATAAAACAAATGGAAACTTAAGGGGGGGGGGGGGGGTTACCCCATTTGCGGCCGGGAGTCTTCATGGGCCTCCCTTGGCCCATTTTGGCCCAAACTACTAGATTTTCATACCCGTACATGAAATGCTGAGTCCAAATTTATTTCGGGTTCAGTTTTTGGTTTGAAAAATATATCGGGTACGACAAACAGTGCTAAAACGAGTGTTTTTCGGCTTTTTGTGTAAATTTATAAAAACATATTATGCATTTGTAAAAATCAAAAATATTTTCACGGATTGCTTAAATATTCCCACTAAGTGTTTTGTAAATCTTCTTAGGCTTAACAGATGATACAATGCTTGTTTTGGTAACTCTATTTTGCGTTTAAATCTATAACGAGTAGTTAAAGTAGCATGTTTTCGTTTAACTGGTTTGCTCATACTAAGGCTATAATACTAATATTTTAGCTTATATTAGACGTATATCACTTATAGATGCCCCCCCAAGGATATCTGGGTCATAACCAGACCCATTCGGTTAAACATTTGATCGTTACGTAATAAACGTTTAACTGCTTAATCGGTAAATACGTACTGAGGTGTACCTGGTTTTGGCTCAAATTTCACATGTATACTCCTATATAAGAGAGAGAGAGAGAGAAAAGTCTGCCAGAGTCAAACGAGAAAGAGAGAGAGAAGTCTGCTAGAGTCAAACCCTATATCCACTTTATATTAAATAATTTCTTATTTAAAACATATTTTTTAGTAATAAAAAAAGGATGTACATACCTATCGTTCTTAAATTTCAAAATAGATCATATATTTTCAATTTTAATATATTATATATTTCTTTAATTTACAAACATGTTTAGAGACTATTACATGTTTGAAAATAACATTCACTAAAGATGTAAAAAGTCCATTGTAAGGGACTGTGCACTCAAAGTGCTTTTTCTAAAAGAAAAATATTATATCAAACTAAACCCAGCCGATGATACGACATAACTGGAAACGATTGTCAAATTAAAATACATTCTACTATATATATACAAACATATATATATATAGAGAGAGCAATTTTAGAATAAGAAATAAATATGTCCTAAGAAGTGTAGGAAAATATCTGAACCATTGAATTGATTATAACACACAGAGATTTGATCGTCCATAATTCTTTTATTATTTTTGGAATGAATTGTTTTATTATTTTTTGGAATGAATTTATGTATCCTCTCTCTCTCTCTCTCTCTCTCTTTCAATACTCCCCTTTCAATACCACCAGTTCAACATCTCCGACAACCTCACCCCATTCACCGATCAACTTCATCATCCAACATCACCGATCAACATCCATCTTCCACACATTGTTCTGGCGATCGATTCATGGCTTGAAAAAAGAAAATTAAACTAATAAATCTTCAGATCTGATTATGAACAAGGAGCCGTAAACAAGATCCACAATTAGATCCGAGCCTGTGATGAACTAAAACTGGTTAGATCCCAATTTCTCTTATATCTATTCCTTTTTCGGCGACACCATGGTTGTCGTGGATGATTATAGACATTGGTAGATCTTCTATTTTCGTGCCCCCACCTCTGTTCACCCCATATTAGTATCACCATCACCGTCTATCACCACCTCCATGCCGCGATAATCCATTATTCCAGCGATCGATTATGGCTTGAAAGAAGAAAAACAAACTAATAAACCTCCGGATCTAGTTACGAAGAAGGCACCGTAAACCAAATCCATGGTCAGAACTGAGCTTGTGTTATGGGCTTACGGCGTGAAACAATTGAGGATCTACATACAAAGAAGGTGAAACGAATTTGAGTTTAATCTTATTTGATGTTTCAAGTGAGAGCAACCGTTATTCCGATGACGTAACAGAATTTTCCGGTAACTCACGTTTTTTCGGCGTACTTTTCCAATCAAAATCAGTTGGTTGATATTGAAGAGTGTCTAAGTTTGTATACGGATGAATTCGAGTCAAATTCTGTGATTAATTAGATCTCTGGTTGAGATTTTGAAGTTTTTGACGTGTTTCCGGCCATTAATGTAATTCCGGCGATTATGTAACTGCTATTAGTGTTTCAGTATCTGATTACTTCATTCTTATTCGAGATTTTTTTAATGAATGTTGGTTATTAGTTTGTTTCTATAAATGCAAGTGTGTTTTTGTTCTTGGTGTTGTGTTTTAGTGTGTTTCTGTTAATGAACGTGTGTTTTTGTTCTTGGTGTTGTGTTAATGAACGGGTTATAACATATCATTTATTTATGAAACTCTTTTATCATCAAACCCTACGTATATTATTAACTTTCTTACAATAAAGAAAATTAAAATACAAAAAATAAATATTAAAAAACGAAAAATGTAAAACAACTATTCTCTCAAGCCATCAGATTGCTTTATTTGTAAATGAAGGCTTCTCACGCATTTGACTCGAATTCACGGGTAAAGGTCTCACCAAACTCAGATAGCTCTTAAACGGGTTATAACATCTCATTATATTAAAAATTAGTTTTAGAACCTGTGTCACACACGGGATAATTCAAATTATAAAATTATAGGTAACACAAATAATTACATAGCGTATATAAAAAAAATATACTACATCTATACTTGTATCTATACAATGTGTTCATAAATTGATTTTTTTTATATCACAAAATGATTTTTTTAAATGACTTAATAAAAAAAATGCTCGTGCAAAATCGTACCCAAGAATGCTTCTTTTATTAAAAAATTCATTCTCAGTGTCATATATGTATAATTGAAAGAATTTTGATTATGAACCAATTTCGAAAATAAGACTTCTCATACGATAGTAGTTCTAACCACTCAGCCTAAATACAAACGAGGCGTTACCTTTATTGATATATTTATCAATTTACCACCCATCAAAGGAAAGTATGACATTAAATTGTAGCAATCTTTTCTTAAATTTTAATAGTTGAGGGAAAAATAGTCAATTTGTTAAATCCTGAACCTTTTGATTATTTCAAAAAATGTCCTTAAAAATAAGTTTGAAACCCGAATCATGTTTAAAATTCTAACTTTCATACTTTTGACATTTTAAAGCCAACACTTTGAACCCATAACAAATTTGACGATAAATCTATTTTACATTCACAAACTTTTAAAAATACTCAAAATTTTCATTTTTGACCCATAACAAATTTTGACCTAAATGTAGTTAACTTGTACCAAACAATCTATTTACCAACTTTTGACCCATAAAATCAAATTTAACTTCCACAAAAAACCTGAAACAATTTTCATTTAAGAAACATGATTTGTTGTTGATTTTTGGAATTCACCAAGTATTTTGAAATACATAGTAAAATAGTATGTTAATATTTGTATTTTCAAAAATATATAGATATTATATAAATATATTATAAAAGGAAAGTGAATAATTATTGATTTATCACATATATTAGGGTATATTAGTTTTGGAGGGAAAAAATTGTAAGAATTAACCAAAACATGACAAGTGTCTACATTTATTTTACTTTATTAAAATAGGTAGATTAATCTTATCTTATATTTGATATTAAAATCCTATAAAATAAGGATATACTAAAAATTAATATCCTATTTTATTTAAAAAAGATATTATTTATAATTAAGAAACAATTTTATAATAAAGAAAATAAACGGGTAATATGTATCACCAAACCCAGATAGCTTTTAAACCGGATTATAATATATCATTTATTTGTGAAACCATTTTATCATCAAACTCCAAGTATATTAATTATTAAATTTCTTACAATAAATAAAATTAAAATCCAAATATATATATATATATATATAAACCGAATAATGTAAAACAACCCCCGTAATACGGGGGATAAAATCTAGTATATATATATAAGGGATGGTTCTGTGAAGAAAACATATTAATATGAGAAGTAAATCTGGACCATTGATTATATGTAATTAATGATATATAATAATAATGGCAAATTTGTAATAAAGTGAAAATACAATGTTTACTAATTTAGAGAAAAAGGATGTATTGGTCTTTCTTTTCATATAGTAATTATGGAAACAAACATATGTATTAAAGTATCTTCACTTTTTTCATTAAAATCATATTATTCCATTTCTAAAAATCAATTACCACTTTTTACATATTATACTAATCATACTTTCACAAATGACAAAGATAAGTATCGTGCAACTGTTTGTAGCTTTTTTTTTTTTTTTTTTTGCTATAACTAAAACATTATTGTTTTAAAAATCAAGATGCCAAAAATTCTTACTACAAATATCATATTGGTTCACCATTAATTTTATTTACTTTGTTTCCATAAAGCAAATCGTTAAATTTTTATGTATCTGTTTTGATTGAGTTGTTTATTGTGTCGGATCCGGGGTAAAAAGTGGCAGTTTATTAACATTAAAATTTCCATGTTTCTGCTATGACATGTGCACAACTAATATTAGGGGAGTGGGGGTGGTCCGTTATAGGGGCCGAGCACGCGTGACGGCATCACGAACACCGCCGCCGGTCCTCCCATCACGCGTGATGGGGGGCCGGCCGTGATGGCCATCACGCAACTCAATTCGACCGTTGGAAGCTTGTTTACAGTTGAAGGCAATATAAAAAATAAAAAAATAAAAAAAAAAAACTTAATTAACCTATATAAATATAATCAAATCCATCTTCAAATCCAACTCAAATCCAACTCAAATCTAACTCAAATCCTCTACTACAAACAACATTCTAACATCACACAAAAACCTATTTCTTCACCACTTCAATTCAAAACAAAAAAATATGGATTTTCCGAGCAACTCGTTTCCGCTAGACACCGATAGCTCTTCGTCTTCGGACGATGACATTGTTGAATGGTTCCCGTTGTTATATAATGAACTTGAAGGCCCGAGCCGTCCAAAGAAAAAAATGGTGGATCGTGATCGTATACATGCCCACGAAGTGCTAATGAACGACTATTTTGTGGAGGAGCCAAAATACAATGACGAGACGTTCAGGGATCGGTTTCGTTTGCCGAAATCTTTATTTTTAAAGATTGTAGCGGACGTCGAAGCAAGCGAAGAATGGTTTCAAGAATCTTACGACGCGAGGGGCAAACGAAGTTTTACGGCGCTTCAAAAATGCACATCCGCTATTCGTCAATTAGCGACAGTGTAAGACCCCGAATCCCGGGAAGCCTATAGTTGGTAATCACGTCCACAAATTCACAAAAATTTAAAACCAAACGATTCTTTGTATTTAAAACAAGTTCAGAGTAAATAACCGCGGAAAAGTTTAAGTATTAAAAATCCCAAAACACGGGTACAGGTGTCCAAAATCAACTGTAAATAAAATATTCGTTTTATTTGAAATCTTCATCTCATTAAAATCGTTTCAGAGTAGTAAACAGTTGAATAGATAACATCAAAATTCCCAAAACCCGGGAAAGTGACCAAAATCAAAATTTAAATAATTATGGTAATAATTTAAAAGAAACAGTTTGCGTTATTAATTCTTCGACTAGATGTGTCTTCAACCGTCCGAGTAGTCTCTAGCACGTCCAAGCGGAAATCTCTAATCCTCAACCTGAAAGTCAATCTAACATACACACAAAGTCAGCTTGAGCTGAGTGAGTTCAAGTTTTCATAAACAATAATTCATATTTTATTTCAAAGCTATAGTTATAAACAATAGAGAAGGTATAAATAAAATAAATTATATATAATTCACCAAGTAATACAATCATCGTCGAACACACGTACACGGGCCTCTCCACCACGAGTCAAGACCCGAGTAATATATTTGATCCGGACGCGGTAAGACCTAAGCATGTGACACGAGCCTCTCCACCACGAGTCAAACCCGAGTAATATATTTGACTCGGTCACAGCTTATACATCCAAGCACGAGATACGGTTCTCCTCACCCCGGGTCTTCCCCAAGTAATATATTTGACCCGATCCCGGCTCATACATCCAAGCACGTGATACGGGCCTCCTCACCCCGGGTCTTCCCCAAGTAATATATTTGACCCGATCACGGCTCAACATCAACGGGCCTCTTCACCACGGGATTTTAAAACCCATGTAATATATTTGACCCGCCAAAATGATGATCACGTCACACGGGCCTCTCCACCACGGGTACAACCCGAGTAATATATTTGACTCGGCCGTGAATCACCATGCACACACACATCAATAAGCCTACATACATCATTCTTAGTCACGAGGAACTAAATATCATTACACAATCGTATGCTATAAGGTAACACATCCTCATACGTACATACATACCTCCATATATACATACATATATATTCCTACATACATACATATATATATATATATCATCCCATACGGGAACTAAGTAGATAGGTCTACTCATATTCAATTACTACCAAGTCTACTAACGTCCTCGAGTCTAGACCATCAATAGTGTATGTAACCTTAAGGACACAACACCATGAACGAGTCTAAAATATCCTAAGGCATATAAAATAATTCAAATATAGCTTTCAAAATGCACCATCACGAGTGAGACCATGTAAAATTATATTCAAATAATTGTAACGAGTAAAATCGTTTAAAATGGTATTTCGGTGTGTATGCTAGCCCAAAACGTAAAAAGAGTAAAAAGGGGCATCATGAACTCACCTGAAATCGATCGAACACCTGCAACGAGCTAGGAAATCCCTAAGTGCACACTCACAAGTAAGGGCCTGTAAATAGTACACAACGCGTTACTAAACTAGACCGTAAGAACACTCTTGCCTAATGGGCCGTTCAAGCCCAACACTTTGGCCCAAGGCCCAACAACTTGGTCTATGGCCCAAGACTTGGCCCAAGGCCCAACAACTTGGCCCAATGCCCAAGGGTGATCAAATCGGGTCGAATGCGCTTGTAATAAACCTTAAAACCATTGGTTAAACGAATCAGCCCCAAATGGACCAAATTCCATTTTAAATCTTTTCATTCATCAAGATTATGTCACCCGAGTTGATAGGGTTGAAGGTTCCTTTTTACAACTCTTACTTTACGTTTAAACGAAAATTCGCGCACCGCCGACTCGATTGACCAAGCACCAACCAAAACAGCCCCGAGCATCAAAAAAATAATTTTCCCACAGCCCTTAGACTCCCCTAGGGCCATGCAAACTGATTCGGTTGGTCATCCAACCGATTAACGCATCAAACTCAACAATTATAGACAACTGAACATAACAATCAAACTACAACTAATTGATCAACTTAACGAACACCTAAGAACATGATCTTTAAGTATGATATACGGGACATACCTAGGAAGATTGTGGTGCAAAAACTCACTTCAAACAGTCCCGACAAGAACACAATTGAACATCCACCGGTTAAGCCTAAAACGAACTTATCGATCAATAACGAGTAAAACGTGCAGATTTTAGCTTGCGAAGATGCATTTAATTACATAGGATTATCATCGAGTTACAGGCCCTATAATAAACGAGTACGAATCTGTCAGAATTTGTTATAATCAAAACTCAACCATAACATGTTCAACAAAGGTTTTAATGGTGGAAAAGAGTTATATTATGATAGAACCGACCTTTAATTAGACTCGGGAGGGCCGGAGAGCTGCTGGAACTTCACGGAAATCGAGGAGAATCCCTGCTATGCTGCTGCCGAATCAGAATATGGGGGGGCTTAGGGTTTTAGGTTATAAACATTTTACATCTAGGTCCTCCAACTTATAAATTGTGATGTCTTGGATCAAAGGTTAAACAAATAGGCTACAAGAAAGACAAAGAGGTCCCCGAGGAATGCCGGGTCAAACCCGATAAATATACAAACTCTACAACATGCGTGTCGTTAAACGAAAATGTCGGGTGCTACATACTAATCTAACACTTTAAGTTATAAGAGGTGATGTCGCGAGCAAAAAGATGGATAAATGGACTTTTAAAACGTATTACAAGTCTCTAATTTAGAAAGACGAAACCCCGGATTTTAAACAAACATTTATAAACGATCGAGCAGATTACCGAAATTTACGGGCGTTACAGACAGGTAACCCACCCGATCAATTCGATGAATACTTACAAATGTCTCAGAGAACTTCACGTGAATGTCTGCAATTCTTTTGTAACGCGATTATTAAATTGTATGGCAAAGAGTTTCTACGAAAACCAACAAGACACGGCATTACACGTCTTTACGCCGCGCATGAGGCAAGATGGCGTTTTCCAGGGATGCTCGGTAGCATCGACTGTACACATATCGAATGGAGGAATTGTCCACGGGAGTTTCGAGGGGCGTATGTTAGGGGTGAGAACGTGCAATTAGACTTGCGGAACAAAGATATTCACCATCGGTTGAGATATGATCTAGTTGAACTTGTAGGTTCTTTAGGTTTGGAATTTCCGAATTTGGACGAGGAGTAGATTGTTTAATGTAACTTTTATTTTTTTTAATTTACTATTGTTTTTAATTTTTAAGTTGTAAAAAAATATCAAAAAATAAAAAATCAATCACACCACACCACCACCCCCACCCCCACCCCCACCAAATTCCATCACTAGTAATGGAAAGTGGTAGGGTGAGGTGGCACACCGTGATTGGTGGGAGCAAGTGATGGTTTTTAAACCACCCCCACCCCCTTGATTGTAAGGGAAGTGGGGGTGGTCCGTTATAGGGGCCGAGCACGCATGATGGCATCACGACCACCGCCGCCGGTCCTTCTATCACACGTTATGGGGGCCGGCCGTGATGGCCATCACGCAACTCAATTCGACCGTTGGAAGCTTGTTTACCGTTGAAGGCAATATAAAAAAAAAAAACTTAATTAACCTATATAAATATAATCAAATCCATCTTCAAATCCAACTTGAATCCAACTCAAATCCTCTACTACAAACAACATTCTAACATCACACAAAAACCTATTTCTTCACCACTTCAATTCAAAACAAAAAAATATGGATTTTCCGAGCAACTCGTTTCCGCTAGACACCGATAGCTCTTCGTCTTCGGACAATGACATTGTTGAATGGTTCCCGTTGTTATATAACGAACTTGAAGGCCCGAGCCATCCAAAGAAAAAAATGGTGGATCGTGATCGTATACATGCCCACCAAGTGCTAATGAACGACTATTTTGTGGAGGAGCCGAAATACAATGACGAGACGTTCAGGGATCAGTTTCGTTTGCCGAAATCTTTATTTTTAAAGATTGTAGCGAACGTCAAAGCAATCGAAGAATGGTTTTAAGAATCTTACGACACGAGGGGCAAACGAAGTTTTACGGCGCTTCAAAGATGCACATCCGCTATTCGTCAATTAGCGACAGGTAACCCACCCGATCAATTCGATGAATACTTACAAATGTCTCAGAGAACTTCACGTGAATGTCTGCAATTCTTTTGTAACGCGATTATTAAATTGTATGGCAAAGAGTTTCTACGAAAACCAACAAGACACGACATTACACGTCTTTACGCCGCGCATGAGGCTAGATGGCGTTTTCCAGGGATGCTCGGTAGCATCGACTGTACACATATCGAATGGAGGAATTATCCATGGGAGTTTCGAGGGTCGTATTTTAGGGATGAGAACGTGCAATTAGACTTGCGGAACAAAGATATTCACCATCGATTGAGATATGATCTAGTTGAACTTGTAGGTTCTTTAGGTTTGGAATTTCCGAATTCAGACGAGGAGTAGATTGTTTAATGTAACATTTATTTTTTTTAATTTACTATTGTTTTCAATTTTTAAGTTGTAAAAAAATAGCAAAAAAAAAATTTCATCACACCACACCACACCACACCACCACCCTCACCAAAATTCCATCACTAGTGATGAAAAGTGGTAGGATGAGGTGGCACACCGTGATTGATGGGAGCAAGTGATGGTTTTTAAACCACCCCCACCCCCCTAACATTACAAGTTTGTTATAGCAATCTGTTTGAGATAGCATAAATATGATATGTTAATGAAGATGGATGTGCAATGAAGAGGTTTTTTATGAGAAATTCTTGAAAGTGAATTACATTATTTTTGTATAAATGGGTCAAAAAGGAAACTTTCGAGAATTTTTAATGGGTTGGTCGCATAAGTATGTTTTTGGGTTGACTCGAAACAAATTTAGCCGAAGTATGTTTTTATGCCAAATATGATTAGAAAACTTAAATCTCATCAAATATTTGATATGAAAATCCTATAAAATAGGGATGTACTAAAAATTAATATCCTATTTTATTTAAAAAAGAATATTATTTATAATTAAGAAACAATTTTATAATAAAGAAAATAAACGGGTAATGGGTATCACTAAACCCATATAGCTTTTAAACCAAAATAACATATAATTTATTTGTGAAACCATTTCATCATCAAACCTCAAGTATATTAATTATTAACTTTTTACAATAAATAAAATTAAAATCCAAATATACATATATAAATATTAAAAACGAATAATGTAAAACAACCACCGTAATAAATATACTTGAGGTTTGATGATAAAATGGTTTCACATAAATGATATGTTATAATCTGGTTTAAAAGCTATCTGGGTTTGGTGATACCCATTACCCGCTTATTTTCTTTATTATAAAATTGTTTCTTAATTATAAATAATATCTTTTTTTAAATAAAATAAGATATTAATTTTAAGTATATCTTTATTTTATAAGATTTTCATATAAATATTTTATGAGATTAATTTTTAATATAATGAGATGTTATAACCCAGTTAATATGAAAATCTTATAAAATAGGAATATACTAAAATTTAATATCCAATTTAAAAAGAAAAAGATATTATTTATAAGTAATAAATAATTTTATAGTAAAAACATAAGTGGGTCATGGGTCACCAAATCCAGATAGCTTTTAAACGGGTTATAACATATCATTTATTTATGAAACCCTTTAATCATCAAACCCTAAGTATATTATTAACTTTCTTGCAATAAAGAAAATTAAAATCCAAAAAATAAATATTAAAAAACGAAAAATGTAAAATAACCATTCTCTCAAACCATCAGATTGTTTTATTTGTAATTGAAGGCTTCTTACGCATTTGACCTTCACGGGTAAAGGTCTTATCAAACTCAGATAGCTCTTAAACAGGTTATAACATCTCATTATATTAAAAATTAATCACATCAAATATTTGATATGAAAATCCTATAAAATAAAAGACGAACAAAGAACTAAAATCATCTCCTTCGTGTTGATTAAATTAAATATGTTATAAATTTGAAAAATATGGAGCAATCCACTTATATACTATTAAAGAAATTGGTTTTTTTGATAAATGGTCACTTGCTATTGGTTCAATTCACTTTTTTCCATATATAACATCAATTTCTAGAATTTCTTTGTATTATAATAAATCAAAAATAAATTAAAAAAATGATATTTTTACATATATCCCCTTATTAAGAGGCCTTATTACATATTTATCCAACCATTTAACTAAATTACGTATTTTCGCAAACTCATAATAAATTACCCA
The DNA here is from genome assembly GCF_021521415.1 of Bidens hawaiensis. Lineage (NCBI taxonomy): Eukaryota > Viridiplantae > Streptophyta > Magnoliopsida > Asterales > Asteraceae > Bidens > Bidens hawaiensis. The sequence goes on from NW_027491317.1 coordinate 1,827,394, forward strand.
ATTAACCTTTCTAATTCCTGTCAAACTAAAAACCTTTAGAGGATGTTTGGTACGGGGTGATGGAATAGATGTGGGAATGGAATGGACGTGGTAATTGAATGAACAAAGGAATGAAATGGATCATTACCATTCCATTGTCATGTTTGGTTACCATGTAAGAATGGAATGATTAATCACTTTAATATTATTAATATTTTATTAGTAATAAGAATAAAAAATAAATAAAAATAAAAATAAATAATATTAATAATAAATGAATATTCATAATAACTATTTTTAGGACCCTCGTTCTGCAACGAGATCATTAAACCGTAATAATGATAATAATATTGATAATGTGTAATAGTTCTAATAAAATAATAGTTATATTATAATATACAAAACAATAATGATAATTATATAATAATAATATAATAACTATAATTAGAAAATAATAATAATAATACTTACAATATAATTATAATTTTATAATAGTAATAATGATGGTTGACTTTTTGACTTTTTCACATCTTTAGGGAATGAAATAAAAACACCCATACCCAAAAGAATGAAAATCCTAAAAATGGAAGGAGTTCATTCCATGTGGAATGATTCATTCCATTCATGAATGGTAACCAAACATGTTTTTCTTCATTTCTTTAGAATGAACTATTACATTCCACTTTTTATTCCTCCATAACAAACACTACCTTAGTTTGCTTATATTCCAAAACATTTCCGACCATTCCACCTGCAAGTCCTAAACGGCACTCCGACGCTGGCAACATGCCCTAACCATCGAGGCGGCGAAGGCGATGGGCCCTAACCTGCGAATCAAGATTGGCGGTGGTGGTTGAGAGTGGTGGGGAGAAGATTTAGGCTACGGTTTCGAGTATGTGGTGGTAACTGATGATCTGTGGTTTTTTATATAACTATTAAAAGTGTGGGTAATTGATGATTTGTGTAGGTTTATGATATATTTTGATATTGTTTTTGGCTGTGTAGAAATATTATGCTATGTGTAGGTGTATGATTATCTGTGTAGGTTCCTGATATGCTTTTATATTGTTTTTAGCTATGTAGGAATATTATTCTTTATGTAGGTCTATGATGATCTTTGTAGGTGTATACTGGATGTGTTGTATATATATGTGTAGGAAAATGTCGACATTGTATATATTATAAGCTCTGTAGGTTTTGTATACTTGTGTAGGAATATTATCATGATTTGTATAGGTGTTGTATATATTATGACATGTTTATTAATATTATTATGATATGTGTAGGTGCTTCTAAAATGTTATACCTATACACCTTACATATGTAAATTTGTATGTTTAATTTGTTAACATTTTAGTCGCTTAATGTTATTTTACTTTATGTTGAAAGAATATTTTAAAAGTTACTTGTGAGTCATTGGATATTTCGAGGGCAAGTTTGATGGATTCTTTAACACCATTTGGTTAAAGACAAAATGGCTAACACCCGTAGACAATCAAGACTCTAAAATTTCCACTACGAGGTACAAAATGAGGGATTATTAAATTTAAGACATTCACATAAAAATACGTATTATTAAGTTCTTGGTTCTAAAGAGAAAAAAGAATATATATGTGTAGAAGTATTATGTATGAATGACTATTTTGTATTTGGTTAAGTCAAATAAAAATGTTTGATTTATATGACAATATTTGCTCGATTTTTTTTAAGGAGATAGATCTGTTCGAATGCAGGATGACAATTTAATTAGAATAAAAAATCATGATATATTTTAATCTGATTAAAAATAAAATATAATCATTGATATTGATATACGATATATGATAATAAAGAACATTCATTTTGGACCAAAATCAACAAATCACTAATATTTAAAAACGAATTGCTATCTGCATATGTATGGTTCAAATTAGTTTTTTCTATATACATAAAAAATATTCATAAAAAAATGACTCTAGGATTTTGATTGGAGATAAAAGACAAAGTTCTTGAATTCAAATATAATAATACTATTTAATAAACAAAAGATTTAAAGATAATAATAACATGGCTTTGCAAAATTAGCATATTTATGATTACTTGACAAAATTAAAACTCTTAACATTTTACTAATCTAACCTTACAATTAAATAAAACAAAAAAAAAAGAAAAAAACCTGATTGGTTAAACATATATATATATGGGTAGAATCTAGAGGGAACTCCTTTTAAAGAGAGAACTAGAAAACTAATAAAAATTATTTTTAACTTTTTTTTTAAAATGTTTTGCGATTTTTCTTTCTTTCCTCGTAATAAGATGATATTGTTCCTAAAAAAAACGTCGATGTAATGCATGTGTGCACTAACGTGTATTATATATATACAATAGTGTTTTATTGTATATAATACAATACAATTATATTATACAATACACACTATTGAAGATATGCAAATACAACACTAATAATTGTACTCAAAACGCACTATCGCATATACATAATACAACACTAATGCACATATGCACTATATTGATTTTTTTTGTATTTTTGGATATAATATAACACTATTGCACTAATACAGTACAAAAAATTACATATATGTAATTCAATACTATTGCACATATTAAAATACACACTAGTGCACAAAAAAAGTCGATGTATTGAATATGTGCAATAGTATTGAATTACATATATGTAATTCAATACTATTATATGTAATTCAATACTATTGCACATATCAAAATACACACTACAACGAGTTTTTTTATTATTATTTTTTTATATTTTTTTCGAGTGAATGGTAACAAAATATAAGAATAATGGCAAAAACGAAAATTTAAAAATATTATTTTAATTAAATTAAAAATATTTCTTTATTAGTTCTCTAGTTCTCTTTTTAAGAAGGAGTTCTTTCTTGATTTTCTCCCTATATATATATATGTATGTATGTATGTGTGTGAGTGTTATTCTTTTCAAAGATTATTTACTAGTTATATATGGTCATCAAATTTCTCGTACTCATTTAGTTTCATTTCTCTTGATCAAATAATTCTATTTAAATATTAATTTAAAAAATTTTCTTTTATCTTGTTTTTCGAACCTGCACAATGGGACGAACCATGTGTATCATGTGACGATCTAAATAATTATGAGTGCATGCGTAATTATCAAAGTTCTCGCAGGGAACTCATAGTGAATACGGTTGTGTGTCATAACTCAGAACTAGGGTGATTTTGAGTAACAATACAAATATCGATGTAATAAGATCATGGTGGATACGCCAATGGTACATCCTATATATAAGTGCCCTTATCATATTAATGTGTACTAATATATATATATATATATATATATATATATATATATATATATATGCGTGCGTGCGCACACACACTCACACACACATTATAAGTTTAAGCTAAAAATCACTTCGAGATAAAAAATGGTGTTCAGTTCCGTCTGTTAATGAGTGAAAATAGTTATAATTTAATTAAAAGATATTAATTATAATAAATGGAAATAAGGAAAAACAAAGTGCGCACGCACGCATATATATATAAAAGTTTAAGCTAAAAATCACTTCGAGATAAAAAATGGTATTCAGTTCCGTCTGTTAATGAGTGAAAATAGTTATAATTTAATTAAAAGATATTAATTATAATAAATGGAAATAAGGAAAAACAAAAATAAGTAATAAAAAATAAGGAAAAACAAAAATAAGTAATAAAAAATAAGGAAAAACAAAAATAAGTAATAAAAAATAAGGAAAAACAAAAATAAGTAATAAAAAATAAGGAAAAACAAAAATAAGTAATAAAAAACCTGAAATCCATATATGCTTATGGAGAGACTCGAACCCATGTCACTCCTTAGTATGAGACTTACCTCAACATGCACTAGCCAACTAGGCTGGTGCTTCAGCTTGTTAATGGATTATAACATAAACTAATTAAACGAACAATGAAATTGATTCCAATTCCTAACAAACCTGAAATCTGATCCAACCCAAACTGGAACACTTTTTCCCTCTGTTAACCTGAATCGACATAGGGCTTTTGTTAAACGCAAAATTCCGACCAAGAAACATATCTTAATTACCTTGTACGAGTTCGGATTGATGGAGAGCGAGACAGTAGGTTTTCGGTCATGGACTTGATATTAAAGACAATCTTAAACAACTTGTTTGATGAAATTGGTTGATGGCTTTGTTTCGGAATGTAATAAAGAGTATGAGAGATTAGTTAATTGAATTATAATCCCGTATTTATAGGGTTTTGGGATCGGTTAAGCCAGGGTTCGTTATTAAAGAGTGTATGGTGCCAATTAGTTGTAAATATGTCAATTAAACCGGTGATTGAATGCGTGTTTGATCTATTAACACGTAGATAAGTATCAATTACATAAATCTCAGCTTAAATGGTGATTGAAATTTGGGGGGGTGGGGTAGCCGACGGAATGAAGAGGAGAGGGAGAGGGAAAGATATTATTTTAAAAACGAGTCCCTGATTTATGGTTTGATGATCAAATGAGATAAGACTTAAGTATAGGGGTTAAAGCTGCAATAAACTTGATAGTTATATTATTCGTTTAATGAAAGAAATTAATTTGAGTAACACGTTACGTATTTAAATAGTAAGCGACCCACAACATATTTATCCGTAGCTGAACGTTCAATAATAATATTATTATTAATAATAAAAGAAAATTTTTAAATGGGTCGGATTATTTTGGGTTTAAAAATTTGTAATTGTTACACCTGTCTCTAAAGAAACATATAGTTTAAGATATAGCTTTATCCTATTAGAAATAGTTACTTGCTATATCATTCTTCTCGATTGCTACTAAAATACTTCAATTACAATGGTTACTATTACAAAATAGTTGGGATTACTAAATATAAGTGTTGTGACAATAATGTATGAAATATGTATATATTATCTTAATAGCACATCAAGTTAAATCTTTAATGCTTTGTGGTCAACGTTATGAAAAAAAATATCTATGATTTAAACTACATGTGGATCAACCCTATTTGATTAAAATTTATTAATTGTATTCATTTATTGTTATTTTTTTTAAAATAATATTGTGATTATTTTCTCCATCTTTTTGTAGATAGATGCATGTAATGAATACTATATTATCATAGTACTCTGGATTTAAAATTGGGTTGAATGATAAGCAAAAGCCTTGTATATTATTTTATCTGTTTTTTTTTTAAATTGCAACATTTAATGTTTTAGGGCTATGAATATATACATATGTTTAAATGTACTTATTACATATTAACACTATATTTTTCTTGTATATATTTATTCAAAAGGTGTACAACTTGGGAAGGAAAATTGCTTGAATGATCTTGCATTTGTAGTAGCTCGGTTTTATTATTATCAATGAAACTTTTAGATTTATTATATGGAATGATAAGCTATATGCAATTTCAATCATAAGAAGTATTTTGAGAATTCTAATTGAAATAACAAACATTCTTTATTTCATTTATTTTTTACTTTTAATTTTGTTTCCATCTTTCAAATAACGGACCTTATTTATTTTAATCATTTAACAAATCATGTGTATTAAACATGTTCAATAGCTAGTGTGCTAACAAAACAAAGTTGCCTAGTAATAATGACTTTTATTTATTTCTTAATTAAATTTCATAAAAACAAAAATATAACAACACATGATTTCTTAATAACATATCCGATTGTGTTCTCTCATATAATAAAAAAAAACTATATAAATAGTTTAATAAATAAATCTCCGCGTTACCTTCCGGATTCTCAAAGATAACTTGTATCCAACCTTCAACTACTCAACTAGTACTTCTCTTCATAAGAAGCAAAAAATTTAAACCAACAGGCAAAATTAATCAATTTTTATAGAAGCATGTAGTATAACTTAACTTTAATCAATTTTTATAGAATAAAAAGATGGCAAGATGTGTTGTAGAACCAGTCAACATATTTAGAAATCTCATTAATTAGACTATGCCCAACCAACATTGAAATGCAACAACAAAAAAGAGTGACAATTAAGGTTTTTTAACAATCATAAAATTGTGCAAGATAGGCCAGTGCTTCTGAGTTATTGTTGCATACTTTCCAAAGTGATGAAACCTCTCCTTTAGAAACAGTCCCCCAATCTTCACATACATCTAAAAACTCTAGGAGCTTTGAATAGAAAGAATCATAATTCATCAAAATAAACGGGACCGGGAGTGCTGAACCGATTCTCTCTAATTGAATCAATACAAGAATCTCGAAAGCCTCGTCTAAGGTTCCAACCCCTCCCGGCAAAACTATGACACCCGTCTTGTCCTGATTACTAGCTCTAACTGCGGCATCAACTAACCCGTGTTTTCGTGCAGAAAAGAACCTACATACACGGTCCGGTTAGTCGAGTCATTGTGGATGAAAATGAACAGTGGTTGCACGACATGAAAGTATTCACGTTTTGGCTTGCCGAAGTTAACTAGTTTAATAAACTGGTCATGCTCAGGTCGGTTTGTTTATTTAAGCAGGTTGTGTTCGGGTTGACCTGCTTAATTAATCGTGGCATGTTTGGATACCTATTTAGTTACACGTTCCGTGTTCGGTACAACCTGTTAAACCCGGGTAATTAAAATGGTCGACCTGTTCTATTATACGGTTCATGTTCAGATTGAATTGTTTAACTAAACGGGTCATGTTTGGGTAAACGGGTTGTGTTCAGGCCGACCTGTTTAACTAAATGCGTCGTGTTTGGGTCAACCTATTTTATTAAATGGGTCGTATTCGGGGTGACTTGCTGGCTTGCTTAATTAAAAGAGTTGTATTTGGATCGGCTTGTTTAATAAAACAATCGTGTTTGGGCTGACCTGTTTTAACTCCTTAAGTTAAACAGGTCGAGTTGCCAACTTGTGTACCACAATACCACCATTTTCTCCATTTATTTTAAACCCGCCAACCCATTTATGACCCGCTTAACACATGTACAACGTGGTGGCAACCGGTTCAGATAAAGGGGCTAAACAAGTAGTCTTCAGGTTACATCCAGATAAGTTTTAACAGATTAGGGCCGATGACTATGGCACAAACAAAAATAAGGGTCGTGTTCAGGATGATATGTTTAAATCGTTTAATTAAACGTGTCAATCTGTTTACTACCCGTTTTCTCCATTTATTGTAGCCCAGTCAACACGTTTACAACTTCATCGCAACCAGTTCAGATAAAGGGATTAAACAGGTCACACTTTTAACATATTAGGGTTGATATCTTAGACACATACAAAACACGGGTCGTGTTTGGTTTCAAAAATTCAACCCACCAAGCCGACACAATAGCCACCCCTGGACACAACTGACCTGACTGCAAACTATTATTCACCTGCATGTAAGGTAAGCATGTGAAGGAAGATAAGGATGGAAATTAGTTGATGTCCATTCATTAGCTTCTTTACCGATCTTGAACCCTCCAACCGGCTTTCCAGCTTCAAGAGCACCTTGGGTGGCAGCATCCATGAGTCCCGGTCCCGCCCCTGACCATGAAGTACACCCCAACAGGTTCGCCACCTTCAATAACATCAAAATTAAAAAAACTTCTAAACATAATTATAAAAAATAAAATAAAAAAAAAAAGAAAAAAAGACAATATTGCATAATGTGTTCAAAGGTCTTGCCTCTCGCGCCAAGTCTTGTGTTTGGATGTAATGCGGATGACCAGGCCCCATTCTCGCAGAGCCCAAGTAGACGACTCCTCTACCAAGTCTTCGTATTAGGTCATAGCATAATTCTATCTCCTTCTTCACCTTCATGATGCACAACCATTTGTTAATTCCCAAAAACCGTGCAACTGAAAGTTGTATGTCTCTGATTATTTTTTGTTTCATATTGGGTTGGATTTACATGAGGGCGTTGCGTTTTTAGAGTAACAGGTTAACTATGAATGATGAAATTATTAAATTTAAAAGAGAAACCAAAGGGATAAAACTAGTAAATGAATAATAATAATAATAATAGTAATTGTATTAGATAAATGATGGAAGAAGTGGTACCTCAGTGGAGCTACTTCTCTGATCGAATTGAACGTCGGAAGACGAAACCCTAAGCGGATATGAAGATTGAAGGGCGATCGGACTGTGGTTTGAAACAAGTTTGAAATCTGTTTGACGAGAATGTGAAAGTGAAATCCATGGAATATTAACAGCAAGAGGTAGAGCAGACGAAAGCCCCATTATCAAATCGATCGATGATACTCTTTGCTTCTTAGACTGTAGATAGACAGATGGTACTGCCTGCCAACTCAGAATATCAAAGTGGGTGACTTTTTTTTTTTTTTTTCTGGGAAGTAACAACTAAAACTAAGTAACGCGGGTACTTCGTACGGGCTCACAATGGCTAAAGATAGCCCGAGTTGGCCACGAGTCCGGACAGACGGAGCCCCTAGCGGTTCACCTATTGAGGGATTCCTCGGATAAAATCCGACCCCCACGCCCGCCAAACGGCACGACAGCAAAGAGCCGGTAAAACCGGGTGAGATCAGGACTCGAACCCTCATATCTCCCATATAAATTGGTGATAGTGAGGTTTGATCTCCCTACCTCTCACTAGTAAAGTGAGTGCTCTACCATTGAGCCACAACCAATTTATATGAACGTGAGTGATTGGCCTAGCTTTTATTTTTTACCTTACGCTTATATTTTAAAGTAGTTTTTGGCTTATATTTTATCATTTGATAAGCTCTTTTTAAGTGTTTGGATTTGCTTATATTCTACAAGTTGATAAGCTCTTAATAAGTTGTTAAATCCACCTTCAATAATTTGTTTGAGTAATAAGTTGTTTCAATAATTATCAATCCACCACCGTTTTGAGGGGAAATGAGTAACTTACACCCTTCTTCAAATAAGCTAAAAAATCATCTTCAGATAAGCTTCTTCAAATTAGCTTATATAAGCTTATAAGCATAAGCTTAAAAAGCTAAACCAAACATCAAGTAAGCTATAAGCTTTGTTAAAAAAGCTATAAGCTTTGTTAAAAAAGCTAGGCCAAACACCCCCAAAGTCAAACGATTTAACAAAGCTTGTAGCTTATTTTACAAAATAAGTTTAACTTGGTGTTTGGTTTAACTTTTTAAGCTTATGCTTATAACTTATATAAGCTAACGTGAAGAAGCTTATTTGAAGATGTTTTTTAGCTTATTTGTGTAAGTGTGTAAGTTACTCGTTTGTCCTCAAATGGTGGTGGATTAATAATTATTGAAGCAACTTATTACTTTAACAAATTAAACAATTGTGGATTTAGCAACTTATTAAGACGCATAATTATGGATAATTAATAAGAGGCAACTTATTACTATAACAATTTAACAATGAAGCATTGCGTAGGCCCGAATTTAATTTTCCATGTCCAATAGGTGGTTAGTACCATTCCATGTTTGCTTAAACCTTATATTTTGCTTAACTTTATATAAAAGTAATACTATTTATTTTATTAATAATAGATAAATATTACGTTGCTGATGTTGGATATCCAAATACCAGAGGTTATCTTGCTCTATGTAAAGAAACCAACATTCGTTTTCATATGCCATATTTCGTCGTGGAAAGACGGTTGCTAGCCGCACATCCTAGAGGTCCTAAAGAGATATTTAACTACCATCATTCATCATTGAGAAATGTCATTGAACAAACTTTTGGAGTTTGGAAGGCTAGATGGGAGATATTACAACATATGCATGTCAATTACACCTATGAGAAACAAGTGAAGATCATGCTCGCATCTATGCAATTCATAATAATATTAGAAGAAAAGATACATGTGATGAAGGATTTAACAAGGCGCAACAAGAATCGTACACTCCAAATAATGGTATTGATAGTCGAGGATCTAGTGAAATTAATGAAATAGATGAAGACACAAGTACACAACGTAGAATAGATGATTTATACATGAGTGCAGTTAGAGATATGATTGCAGGAGATCTAACCAAACCAAGATGAATGCTTATTGAATATTAATGTACTTTTGTAGAAGTTTTACGTTATCCTCGATATAAATTTATCCAAAAATGATGGTATAACTCATAAAAACAAAGTAGACACATATAAAATATAAGTTATGTGATAATATGTAGCCATGCCCCTTTTGGTCATTTTACTAACATAAGCTAAATAAAAAAAGCTAGCACAAACACTTAAAAAGAGCTTATCAACTTGTAGAATACAAGCTAATTCAAACACTTAAAAAGAGTTTATCAAATAATAGAATTAAGCTATAAGCTAATTCAAACACTTAAAAAGAGCTTATCAAAGTATAAGCATAAGCCAAAAAAATATAAGCATAAGCCAAAAATGTATGACAAATGCTTTTTTTTTAAACAGATTGTAAAAGGTGTGAATAGGAGCCGCTCTCTTAAAATATGTGAGGAGATTTGCAAATTATATGTGATGGTTATGAGTGGTTGTGAGTAGAGCAGAGAGAAAATATTATATGGGAAAGTTAAATTTTGGGGGTTTCATTGTTCATACCGTATAATTTTTTAATATTTTTTAAAAATGGTTTGTGAGTGGAGGAGAGAAAATATAATGATAAAGTCACAAAAAGTATTATTTAATTAAACAGTATAGAGATCATGTAGTGATTTTTATTGTAATTATATAATATATATGGATATATGATAGGAAATAGGCAATGAATGCTCTAATAGTTTATTTTGGTTAGAGCTTTGAATTCAAGAGGATCCCCTCCGTAGTAAACTTATGTTACTGTTTGTATTGGAAAGACATTAAGGGTGTTCAATTTTGGATCGTCTTTGCATGGTGGATGGTGTCATTTGCGATTGTGGAATTAGGCTAGAACGCCTTATACGATTTCAGAAGTGGATGAGCTGAGACGACTTCTACAATTATGCCGAAGTGTGGTCTTGGTAAAGGGTGGTGTGACGTGAAGTCGAAGTTCCACTCAAATTTAATCCCAATTAACTAAATAGATAGTGGTAAATGGGTATCGAACACAAGGAGTGTGTGGAATGTGTGTTAATCAATTAGCTTAGCAATTAAATTAATATAAAAGTAAATGACAAAAGTAATCTTCAAGTTGATTTTGATTTGATTTTAAGAACTAAAATAAACTAATACAAAAGTTATAAACAATTGATTAAGCAAGCA